>NC_073305.1:200302355-200632355 GCF_027595985.1 Sorex araneus | reverse complement strand
GGATTATAACCAAAAGCACAGATATCTTACAATATTATTTCACAAACAAATGTCCGCACCTATGTCAGGTAAGGGAAATGCAAATAGAGGCGAAAGTTTGACTGGCTGCTGCCTACCAAAACATATTTTCTGGAAAATAGAAGGAAATGGGGTTTGCAGGGCTGAAAGAAAGCAGATTTGTCTGAAGTTAAAGTAAACACACCTGCAAAACAGTAATTATTTTGCAATATAAGAACACTATATGATACAGTTCAAATCAGAAAGAACTTGGATTCTGATTTATGTATCAGAATGTAGCCGATAATGAAAAAAGTATTTTTTTTTTCACTCAGAAGTTAGTTCAAGCTTTTCTTTACTTATCTAAGAATTTGGGAAAATCCCCAAATCTTATACTTAGTGCCTTAAAAATTTAAAGATCCAGATGGAATTTCTAGAGAGGAAAATGTTACTTCTTTGGGGGTAGGCTTAGAAAAAGCAGAGGATGCTTGCTATTCTCATGTGGATTATTCCTAACTCCAATATCTTTTGAAGATGAGAGAGTGCTACATTCAGAACTTTTTATTCTAAGGTGATCTAAGTGGTCTAACAGCATTTGATCAAAGACTTATTCTTTTGAGACACGTTGCTCCCCATTTAACACTAGATAAATATTAGCACTGGGTTTGCAGATCGTCTCTTCAGACCACCGAACAGCAGCTTCCTGGAAGCTTATTTTGAGTAATAATAAAGACATGCAAGAAAATGCATATATAAAGAATGGTAATAATAAAAAATTAGAGGCTATCTAAAGGTTCAGGGATTGAAATGGGGGATTCACCCAGTCTTAGAAAAGAAACAAATTTCGCATCCTTACATTTTTGCACTACATTTATTTGCTTATTGTTGCATAAGTTACATCGTTACAGTTTGCTTTACATTTATCTGCTTATTGTTACATAAGTGTAAAGGATAGTAAGAGCATATAAAAATATCTGGGAGTTAAGTGAAAATTCACTTGCCTCTAGATATCAGGTAAACCAGACTTGCCTCTAGATGTCCGGTTTACCTGATGCCAACATTCTGAGAGTGTTTGTTTGTAGGCATAACATAGATCTTGTAAAGTACACAAATCTCAAGTGCACAGCTAAATGAGTTACATACTTGGATATATTCCATAAAACTACCATCTAGATATGCTCATGCATTATTTCCACACCCCAAAGTCTATCCTGCCCTCCATTTCAGTCAAATAACAAGCTGAATCTTACCCCAGGTAACCCTTATTTGGACTGTTCAGAGTTTTTCAAAAATATTGGTCAATAGTAAGAATTCTCCAGATATAAGACTGTTTGGTACTAAAATACTTGGGCTTAGTGTTTCCTTTTTCTTCTGTTTTGTTCAATTCCAGCACTACACCCAGGGAGGGAATCAATTTCTTTCCTGGCACTTTCTCTGTTGGCTTCTGTAATTTTCCACAAAAGATGAGGCAAACAAAAATTTCCCTCCTATCCTTTTATCTGCTGGGAACCACTATAATATCTCTTCTTGAATTCCTCTTTTAAGTGCAGAATAAAAAACACAAAAGGAACTATTAACAATAAACAACAAAGGGTTTAATTAACAACCTTGTAGATGACTTCAAAAGAATGAAGAATACATTTAAGAGAATAAGATGAGATACATCATTGCTAATATAAAACCTAAAACATACTCCTGACTTTTGACCTAGTAATAACATGTTAAATTTTATTCTGAGGACTCTGAAATCTATGTGAAAGAATTCAAGTACAAGGGGCTAAAAACTGGACATGAATTCAATACTCCCAAATGGGGGAATGTTTAAATTATAGTACACTAGTACAATAGAATGCCACGTAGTCCTTAGACATGAAGCTATTGAAATAAATTAATAAGCAAAGAATCTCAGTCAGAATACACTCAATTTAAAAGCACGTCACAAAATAATGCATACAGTAATATCCCTTTTTTATCAGTAAGTGTTTGGGTCCTACAACTTATACTTGATGTGATCTTAGATATTACTTAGTATCTCCAAGCCTCAGAGTAAATTTTTTTACATTTATAAAGTAAGAATAATAATTGTAAAAAGCCACAGTGTACTTGCAAAGATATTATACTTAAAATATGCTTTTTGTTAGTCATGATTAGTATAAATTTGCCATTGATATTAATGAGCTATTCCAAAGATGTCAACATACTAATGTGTATTTGATGTTATTTATTATTATAATAATCTCATTTTATTTATATAGCTTTCATGTTTAAATTTTAAAAATTATATCCTTGGGGCCAGAGCTATAGTGCAGTGGGTAGGATGCTTGCCTAGCACACGGCCAACCCAAGTTTGATCCCTGAGATCCTCAAGACTGCCGGAGTGATTCCTGAGTGCAGAGCCAGGAGTAACTGCTGAGCACAGCCAGGTGTGGTCCTAACGAACCAAATAAAACATATATCCAAATGCTTTCTCTGTACAATGGTAGAAATACTGCCTTTAAAACCATAATCCATTTTATTCTCTTTCTTCTTGCCTACTATAGCCATACGTTTTTGGTCCTTTAAGTCTATCAGAAAATCTTAATGAAAAATTGCATGGCATCAAATTATCCTGAAGATTGCAATTATCACATAATATGATAGTTGAGCTAAACATTAATTAATATTTTTATTTAATTTTGGGGGGGTTTGAGTCACATTCAACAGTACTCAGAGTTTACAAGGAAGGGATATAGGATTCATAGAATTTCTTGAAGACCTTTATTCTATAAAGATATTAAGGAACTGAGGTTGAATTTGCTTAATGTTATTTATAAGTGAGAGAACAGTTCTGAACTCAGGTTTGTTGACTCTATCCTTTCCGCTCTGTGTTCTGAGTGCAGCCATCTAGCAATGACATGTGATGAAGTATTCAATTAAATGTTGATGATAATCAGAAAATTGCTGAACTGCTTAAGAAGTAAGGTGAATAAAAATAACTCTGTAGAGCTAAAATTAAGCAATTTTATTAAGCAAAAAATTTCATTTATAGCCATTTTCTATTTTGTACTTCAACAATTTATAGGCATAAGAATCCTGGGGGGTGGGACTGGAGTGATTGCACAGCGGGTAGGGCGTTTGCCTTGTATGAGACTGACCCAGGTTTGATTCCCAGCATTCCATATGGTTCCCTGAGCACCGCCAGAAGTAATTCTTGAGTGCATGAGCCAGGAGTAACCCCTGTGCATTGCCAGGTATGACCCAAAAAGCAGCAACAACGACAAAAAAAATCCTGGGAAAGCAGTACATTAATAAAATCTCAACTCAAACTCACCCTATGGTAGTTCAGAGTCCTTCTGAAAACTTTCCCCTCCCCCCCATCCCACCATGGATAGTTTTGTCCTGAAATGTCTCCAATAAGAAGTCCCTTCATTGGGAAGCTATGCTTAACAAGCTTCTCTTCTCATCCTCTCACAAAAGTGTTTGTTCATGCTGCAGATGCCACAGGTATTTTTATGTCTTTTTGTGTCCTTTCCAAAGTTTTCTTTTTCAGTTCTCTATAGTTGCTTTGACTTTAGATTTCAACATCTGTCTTTCAAATGATCTATCAGTGGGAGTTTTGTACACTGTTCTCTGTCCTGTTGGGGAGTAATTAAAAAAAAAAAAAAAGAGTCACACCCAGAAGTCCAGAAGTGCTGGGGTCTGGGGAACTGGCCACTTTCAGCAGTGTCTCACCTGGCAGCTGCTGGCAGGATTCAAGGGTGGTGGTGCTGGAGTACTGTCTCTGGGTGTTGGGGCAGGAACATGCAAGGCCTAGGCTTGAACTCAAGCCCTTTCATCCTGAGCTATCTCCCTGGAACAAGAGTGATTCTTTGCTTTCTTGAGAGTTTTGCTAATCTTTTGTTTTGCTCTGCTTTGGCCCCACCTACAAATGCTGGAGGCTAATCCTGGCTCTGTTCTAAGGAGACCAGAGGTGTCTGGAGTCAGACTAGATTGAGCTGCATGCAAGGCAAGCAGTTTAGCCCCTGTACAATCTCTTTGGCCTCTTAATCTTATTTTCTTACATATGCAAATATAAATCTAATTTTGACTAATGTCTTGGTCATTTCTATTTCCTACTTTAAATTCCAAGTTAGCACTTCATGTTTCCCCCTCCACCTCCCAAATATCTGTCATTTATTTACAACTTTAAATCTCTTCTAGATCTCTGGGTAACCCCTCAATTTTGTTTTGTTTTGGGGTCACACCAGGAGGTGTTAAGGGGTTACTCCTTAACTCTGCACTCAGGGATCACTCCTGGTGGTCTCAGAATATACCATTTGGAGAGTCAGGGATAGAACCTGGGTCAGCTGGGTCACGGATGGAAACTGGGTCAGACAGGATAGCATAGTTCTATCCGTAATTTTCATTCATTGATTCAGTATCTTTAAAAAAGCTAAATTTTGATTATTTCTCTTTGTTAAAAGATTTAAATATCTTATATCTATAATATATTATAACACTGTAGCACTGTCTTCCCGTTCATCAATTTGCTCGAGCGGGCACCAGTAATGACTCCATTGTGAGACTTGTTGTTACTGTTTTGGGCATATCCAATATTCCACGGGTAGTTTACCAGGCTCTGCCGTGCGGGCGGGATACTCTCTCTCAGTAGCCTGCCGGGCTCTCCAAGAGGGAAGGAGGAATCAAACCTGGGTTGGCTGCATGAAAAGCAAACGCCCTACCCGCTGTTCTATTGCTCCAGTCCAAGATATTTATAGTTACAAGATATTTAAGCTTCAGCTATAACTTCAGCTATAGTTTATAATATCACTTCTTTCAATTCAGTTGAGGAAAAATATTTTTATATATAAACAATTCCCATCTTATAAGCTTCAAAAGACAAATAACTACTGTAGACCTGTCTGCCAATACCATCCATCATGCCAACCCCATCTAAACAGTGTTTAAAGGGATCCTTTAAAGAAGTGACAGAGGGCTTGAGGCGCTAGCAAGAGAGGAGGATTGAAACTGTTTTAAGGACTGGAGAGAGAGTACAGAGGTAAGGCACTTGCCTTGCATGCGGTTGACCCCAGTTTGATCTAGGGCACAGCATATGGTCCTGTGAGTCCAGAGCCACCTCTGAGCACACAGCCAGAGTAAGGCCTCAGCATCACTGAGGGTAGCTCCAAAACAAAAGTAAACAAACAAAAGAACTATAGTGTAAAAGAAGCTTTGTTGTTCAATATCTTCCACCATACTTTGTTTGATTTTAGTTCTGCCCAGAGGTCATTCTAGTATGCTCAGGGGACCACAGTGGTGCTGGGGATCAAACCAAGGTTGTCTGCATGCAAGGCAAATATCTTGCTTCCTACATAACCTCTTCTATTTTGTGGTTTATCACTCATTTGTCTCAAGACACGAAAGTTAGAATAGGTTCTAGTTGAATGATTGCGAGGGCCCGGTTTTTATAGTTAAACAGACTCTTGTGGGCCTCTCTCAGCACTTAGCCACAGTCATCACATTGCTGCTGTGGGAAAGTACTTCCCAGTTACACAGTTGCACAAGGAAAAATAATTAGTGAATGAAAAGAAGGAAAACAAACTTACTTGTAAATTGTTAATGGACTTTTTCTGTTGTGTGGTCTTCAGGCCTAGAATTTGCATTCATTTTTCAAGTTCTTGCTTTTTACAGCTAAGCATTTATTTCAACATTAGAATCTTTTACATTTCTTCAAAATCATGTGAGCTTATCCACACCCCTGTTAATTGCAACATTATTTCCCACGATTGAATTGTGATAGCAACTTAAGGGCTATTGATGATTGGATGAAGACATAGTTTATGCAACTTTTAAAAACTATAAAGACTTGCCCTTGTCAGCAAAATGGAAAAATGCTCAAAGGAATTATTGAAGTGGACTAAGTCAGAGGAAAAAAAGACACATATTGCACAATTTCACCTCTGTGTGCAATATAAGGATATGAAATTAATGAATAGAAAATAATAAAAGACAATTCAGTGGACATTGATAGCAAAACCTGAGAAGAGAGTGGGAGTAGGGAAATGGGGTGGGGGCAGAGAGTGATGGTGGTAAGAAAAATTATGCAAGCTTTCCAGTAATTGCTTTGGAATCTTTTTTCTGCTTCAATTTGTGATGCATTGGGGGTGCTCTTCCCTTTCTTGTTCTTGTCACCACTTCTGATTGCATTTTGTCTGCCTGGATTTGTTTGGCCAAATTCTTTGTGTGGTTGATTTTTGTTTGTTTGTTTTAGTTTGGGGGACCACACTGGCAGTGCTTACGGGCTACTCTTGACTCTGTCCTTGGGGGTCCTTTCAGCAGTGTGCAGGGGATTGAATCCAGGGCTACTGCACATAAAATAAGAGCTCCAGTTTTTTGAGTCGTTGGGCCAATTCCAGTGATTAAATTGTGTTGATGTTGTAGATCCCTACTGCCACCTTTTTTTTTCTTTTTGGGACATATCCAGCGATGCTCCAGAGTTACCCCTGGTTCTGCACTCAGGAATTACTCCCGGTGGTGCTCAGGGGACCATATGGGATACCAGGTGCCATTGGTTGCATGCCTGGCAAATCCCCTACCTGCTGTACTATTGCTCCCTGTAGATCTCTTCTATGCTTCTGCCTATCACTCCTAGTCCTGGTATTCTTCACACACATAGATCTAATCTCAGTGTCTTATAAGTAGGGATACATTTATGTCCATTCATTATCACTTAGTACTTTGAAGTGCCATCTCTGTCCTCTGCTAACTACGTTTTCTTCACATATTTTCTTCACATATATTCATCTTTAATATGTTTCACTTCCTCTTGTCACCATTTCATTTCATTTATTTGAAATAGGTCTTTTTCTTCTATAATATCTGACAAATTATAAGTACACAAACAGATTTGATTTCTATCCACCATTTAATTCTTTTTTTTTATATATAGGAACTTCCCTCAATGACCCAGTGATACCCTGGGGCTACGCGGTGCCCCTACCCCATACATGGCATGTGCTCCACTCCCCAGCTGTGCTCCTCTTGCTACTATTATTTTCTGGAGATTTTTTTTTTTTTTGCTTACTTTTTCTCCCGAGCAGTCTCCGAAGTTCCAGAGTCCCACCAGTGATTCTCTGTCAATCAGGCCTTTAGCTCAGCACAAAGGCCCAAGGATGCACTGCTGCTCAGGACAGGCAGTGCCTGGGATCACCAGGCCAACCTTTTAATTTTTATCTCTAATCTCAACACGTTTGTTGTTGCTGTTGTTGCTGCATGTCTGTTGCTGTTGTTGCTGCTTGCATGTCACCATGGTCATTTCTCTTCCTTCCTTCCTTCCTTCCTTCCTTCCTTCCTTCCTTCCTTCCTTCCTTCCTTCCTTCCTTCCTTCCTTCCTTCCTTCCTTCCTTCCTTCCTTCATTCCTTCTCTCTTTCCTTCTCTCCTTCTTTCCTTCCTTCCTTCCTCCCTCCCTCCCTTCCTTCCTTCCTTCCTTCCTTCCTTCCTTCCTTCCTTCCTTCCTTCCTTCCTTCCTTCCTTCCTTCCTTCCTTCCTTCATTCCTTCTCTCTTTCCTTCTCTCCTTCTTTCCTTCCTTCCTTCCTCCCTCCCTCCCTCCCTTCCTTCCTTCCTTCCTTCCTTCCTTCCTTCCTTCCTTCCTTCCTTCCTTCCTTCCTTCCTTCCTTCCTTCCTTCCTTCCTTCCTTCCTTCCTTCTCTCCTTCCTTCTCTCCTTCCTTCCTTCCTTCCTTCCTTCCTTCCTTCCTTCCTTCCTTCCTTCCTTCCTTCCTTCCTTCCTTCCTTCCTTCCTCCCTTCCTCCCTCCCTTCCTCCCTTCCTCCCTTCCTTCTTTCCTTCCTTCCTTCCTTCCTTCCTTCCTTCCTTCCTTCCTTCCTTCCTTCCTTCCTTCCTTCCTTCCTTCCTTCCTTCTTTCCTTCCTTCCTTCCTTTCTTCCTTCCTTCCTTCCTCCATCCCTTGTCCCCTGCTCTTTCTCTGTCCATTTTGGGGGTTATATCTGGCTATACGCAGGGCTTACTCCTGGTCTCTGCACTCAGAAATCACTCCTTGTGGGCTCAGGGGACCATATGGTATGCTGGGGATCAAACCCAGGTCAGCTGCATGCAAGGCAAAAGTTTTAACCCCTGTAATATTTCTCTCATCTTTGAATTTCAGATTTGGTTTATGATGGCCTTTGCTTTCTGCTTAAACAACACTGAGGCTCAAAAGTGAATTACCAGAGATTATTGCCACTAAAGGCATTGCCTTATTGTACACTCAAGTACAGTTTGATGATATCCCAGTATGATACTATGTGCTAATATGCCTTAGTTATGGTTGTTTTACTCCTAATTAACACTTTAATTTAGGCTTTTATATTTCACATGCATTTGTTTTCCCTTTTGTTGTTGTGGTTGTTTTGGATCACACCAGGCAGTGTCCAGGGGCTGCTCCTGACATTGTTCAGAAGAACATGTGATGCCAAGAATGAATACCAGCATTCTACACCCAAAGTGTGTGTTTGGCCCATTTAGATACCTCTTCATTCCCACTGTATTCCCTTAAAAAGTTCCTTCCCCCTTTAATTCAAAACAAATTGGACATCATGTGTTTGGATTATATTTACTAAACACTTGGTGAGTCTTTCAAATTCATTTGAATATATTGGGTGCCTAGAAAACTGCCTGTCACCTTTCTTTTACTAACTTTATTGAAATATAACTCACATAATATACTGTTCTTTCATTACATATTTAAGACTAATTTGAATGGATGATTCCGTGAGTCGATATATTCTCAGGGTTTACACACTTCACCACAATCAATTTTAGAACACTTCAACTTTTTCTTTTGGGGGGGGTTTGGGGTCTTCCAAGTACTGTTCAGGAATCTTGGAGACCTGTTTAAAGCAGTTTTGAGGAGGTTCAGGGGCCCCTCATGGCCGTTCTCAGCCAACCAGGCATGTGATTCAACATGAAGGCTCACAGATATAGTGCTACGTGGGCTTTGGGGTGCTGGGGCTTACTCAGGTCACCCTGAGGATTCTGCGGACCTCCAGAGTTGCACCTGGTGATGCTCAAGAGACCATGTAGTGGTGGGGATCAAACCAGGTTTCACCGCATTCACCTTGATCCCTGTATTGTCTCTCCAGCCTTATAACACCTTTTTCCACTCCAAAAGAGAGCCCCCGTGCCATTTACTTGACACCTCTCAAGCTTCCCTCCTCTACTTCTAGCAATCAATAAACTAGTATCTGTCTCTGTTGACTTACCAGTTTTAGATATTTCAAGATAATGAAATCATAAAGTAGGTGGCATATGTGTAGGAGCTTCTTTCACTTACTAGAATAAGACTCATTCATTTTGTGTCATGTGTCAATGCTTCATTCCGTTTGTCAAATAACATTCCAATGAAAGAATACCTCATTTTATTGATTGATTCTTTAGGTCTTAGACATGTGTTTTGCCTTTTGGCTATTATACATGATGCAGCGGTAGGGCATTCGCCTTTCACACGACTGACCCGTGTTCGATTCCTCCGCCCCTCTCGGAGAGGGGCAAGCTACCGAGAGTATTGAGCCCACCCAGCAGAGCCTGGCAAGCTACCTGGGTGTATTGAATATGCCAAAAACAGTAACAATAAGTCTCACAATGAGAGACGTTACTGATGCCTGCTCGAACAAATCGATGAGCAACAGGATGACAGTGACAGTGACAGCTATGAACACTTACGTTCAAGTTCATGTGGCCATATTGTTTTCATATCCCTTGGTTATATGCCTAGTATTGAGAATTCTTGGTCACATGATAACTCTCTACTTAATTTTTTGAGAAAGTAACAACAATTTTCCAAAGTGATTGCATCATTTGTCATTCTCACTAGCAGGATATGAGAGTTCAATTTTTTCCATAGCCTTACCTATATATATATATATATATACATATATATATATATTCTTTTTGGGTCACAGGGGTTACTCCTGGTTCATGCACTCAGGAATTACTCCTGGCGGTGCTCGGGGGACCTTATGGGATGCTGGGAATTGAACCTGGATCAGCCGCATGCTATCACCCCAGCCCCACCAATAATTTTTATCTGTCTTTTTAAAAAAAAATGTAACCAGTCTAGTGGATATGTGGTGGTATCTGATTGTGGTTGTGATTTGCATTTCCTTGATAGTTGTTAATGATATTAAATATATTTCATATACCTATTGAATATTTCTAGATCTTTGGATAAATATTTATTTAAGCATTTTGTGCCACCACATTTTAAACATCCATTAAAATGTTAAAATAATCTGATTAGTTATAAAACTTAATCACAATAGTAACCAAATTATATATATTTATTTTGGAGGACTTCCCAAGCAATTCTCAGGGAGCCAGTCCTGATTATATACACTTGGCCAATAAGAACCGACAGTTCAATGCTATAGGCTCCGGCTATGCTGTCCTATTTGGGCCCAGCAATGCTGGATGCTACTAGGGCTACACCTAGATTTGCTTGAGGGGGCATGTGGTGCCTGGAATCGAAATCAGGAATAAAAATCAAAGCATGAACCCTTGACTCCTGAGCTATATCACAGTTCTCAAATAAATTTTCATCCTCAATTTTTTCAGCCATGAATTACTATTTGTGCCTTCTAAGAGTTAGAAGATAAAATGAGGGGGTACAGTGCCACCCAACAGGTCAATCTATACCTGTAGGGTGGATGCATCAACTAATGGTGCCTTCAATTGTTCTGATACCCCAAAATTGCCGATGTGCCTCTGGTTGGACTCCAACAACTTGAGAACAAGTTTCCTGAGAAATTATATGGCCAAAAGTTAGGTCTGAGAAAGTCACATCCACAAAACCACCTCCGACTCAGCTATATAAGCTCAATAAACTTTTTAGGATCTGCCTAAGGGGCAGGCTGGGGTGGTGGTGGTAAGATTCAAAGTAATGGTGATGGGATGGTACAATGGTGGTGGGATTGGTGTTGAAATATTGAATGTAAACCATTACTGTGAACAACTTTATGAAAATTTTTAAAAATTAAAAAAAGAGAGATTTCAAGTGCTACCAGCTCCTCCTGAGAGCAGGGATGGAATCCAAATACTTTTAAGAGGAACTGATGTAATATCAGCATGTGTGTGCAACCTCAGTAAGCCAGCACCTGTGTAACCTCAGAGAGCCAGCTCCTGTGTAACCTCTGAGAACCAGCATATGTGTGCAACCTCAGAGAGCCAGCTTGTGTGTGCAACTTCAGAGAGCCAGTATGCGTGTGCAACCTCAGAGAGCCAGCAGCTGTGTAACCTCACTCAGCTAGTATGCATGTGCTGTCCCATACATCTAAACAATCCCCATGACAAAGGGAATTATTGTATCACTTGTATCACTTATCATCCTGTTGACCTTCAATTTGCTTGAGCGGGCACCAGTAACATCTCCATTTGTCCCTGTTGCATGCTAGTGTAGCCCAATGGTATCTGCTTGCTCCAGGAACATGAAGAACCTCAACCCATTCATTTAGGGTTTTGAAGAAGAAGTCTGACCATCTCGTAGGTGGGCAGCCACACGGTCTTTTGACAGCCCCGTGGAATTCAGTCGTAAGAGCTCTAGTCCAGTAGTTATCTCTAAATCGCATTACATGCCTGGCCCATCTGATTTTTGAAGGCTTGGCAAATGAGACAGCGTCCCTGATTCTTGATTGTCGAAGGAGGTCAGAACTCTGGATTCCTTCTCTCACTTGTGTGAGATGTGACACTCCAGCATAGCTCTTTCAATTCCTCTTTGGGATACCCGAATAGTGTTCTCATCCTGTTTGCGTACGGCCCAGGTCTCTGAGGCGTATGTTAGTGCAGGAGGAATGGTGGGGTAAAAAAGATGTGCCCAGAGCCGGAGGGTCTTTGTCCTCTTAACCACTTCGACGTTCTTTTTTTTTTCTTTCAGGTCACACCCAGAGATGCACAGGGGTTACTCTTGGCTCTACACTCAGGAATTACTCCTGGCGGTTCTGGGGGACCATAGGGGATGCTGGGAATTGAACTCAGGTCAGCCGCATGCAAGGAAAATGCCCTACCCACTGTGCTATCACTCCAGCCCCTCTTGGATGCTCTTGAAGGCGTTCCATGCTGCTCTCTTTCTCCTGTGCAGTTCTGGTGCCAAGTTGTTCCTCATGTTGAGTTCTCGACCCAGGTACACATAGCTGCTACATTCGGAGACTTTTGTTCCATTGAGGGCAAATGGAACATCAAAGACTAATTCACTTTTCATGAACATTGTTTTGGTGAGTTTCAGCTGCAGTTCAACCTTTCCACACTCTCAGTGGAAGTCAGCCAGCATTTGTGCTGGTTAGCTAATGTTTGGTGTTATTAGAACGATGTCATCAGCAAAGCGGAGAAGGTGTAGTTGCAAAAACCATCTACCTTCACTCCCATTCCTTCCCATTCCAGTCGTCTCATGACATTCTAGAGGGGTGGCACTGAAGAGATTTGCTGAAATGGTATCACCCTGCCCCCCGCTTCTCTTTATGTCGATGATCACTTTCTCGTAGAATGATGAGATCCTGGTACAAAATTCTACCTCACAGAGCAGGAAGCAAGGACTGCAAAGTTTAAGTTTAAGAAGAGAACTCCCAGAATGACCACCAACTGGGAGCTCTTTGGCACTCTTGCGACAATGTGGGAAGATGTCATCATTGACAACATCAACGAGGAATACGATTGACTGGTTCAGCACCTCTATGACTGCCTGAGAAATGCCGAGAGTGGGAAAACCACAAACAGACGCCTGTGTTTGGAAACTCTTGAGCTGGAAACATTCACCAGTGTGGTTGGCCCGAGCCTCAGGCAATCACAAGCTAATGTCCGAACTCACAAAGTTGTGCAGAGAAGTGATAAAGGAAGACCTCAAAGTGAGAAGAGCAGCAGTGTTGACCAATGTGACAGAAGCAAGGTTCTGTCCCAATGGAAAAACTAGCAGGACTGTTCTGTTGTACAAGAAAGGAGATATCCACGACATCGGCAACTATCGCCCAATCTGCCTGTTGTCCATCGTCTACAAGTTGTTCACTTGAGTCATCCTGAATAGAATAGGCAGAACACTAGATGAAGGACAACCATACGAGCAAGCTGGGTTTCGAAAAGGATTCAGCACAATCGACCATATCCACATGGTGACCAAGCTCGTTGAAGTTTTATGAGAGTTCAAGATGCCGCTCTGTCTAACGTTCATCGATTTAAAGAAGGCCTTTGATTCTGTTGAGACTGAAGTGGTCATCGAAGCCCTAGCCAAACAGGGCATTCAAACTCAGTACATCAAGATCCTCCACAAGCTGCATTACGGATTCACCACCAGGATTTCACCATTCTACAAGGAAGGGAATTATTAATATAAGGTTAATTTTTTAGTGCGGGTTGTAACAAGCAATAAAAACTAAACAATCTTGTGCCTGCCTAGGGGGCTGACTTGGGGATAGGTGGGAAACTGAGGACAATGATGAGGGAAGGTCACACTGGTACTGGGATTGGCGTTGGAACACTGAATGCCTGAAAAAGCTGTATTATGCACAACTTTGTAAATTAGGATGTTTAAATAAAGAAAAAATAGAAGATGGTAAAATGTGATTTACCCATGGTCACATTGAAGGTCAGTTGCTTATTTAGGCCTTTGAATTCCTTGTCTCTATTAAATGGACTAAAAAGCTTTGGGTGACAGCCCTACCATATATCTATATAGAACACAGCTTTGATAAATAAGTGTCTCTAATAATGGCTACTTTATATCTTGCCAGCTAAATTCCACAAAAGACTGAAAATAAGAATACCGGTGCTTGACCTTGAATTAATCTATCTGTTCAGTACATTTCATTCCTTGGGTAGAGTTCATTTGTTATCTGTCTTTTATTTGGTTAGTTTTCCTAGGCACATTTTAGGTGATTACAAATGGGCTTGTTTAGTCAATTTCAGAGATAAGATTCAAAGAAAACAGTTGAGTCTTATTATCCTTGATTTCCAACATTTGTAGGTCTCCCTACAAATGCCAGATGTCAGAGGTCACTGACAAAGATAGGACCAAAGCGAAAGATGCTGGCATTCCCATCAATTCTTGTTTTAAAACAACACAGTTTATGAATTTCAAGGTCTAGTCCTTAAGGAAAAACAGACTTTTTAAAAGTCAGTTATCCTTGTGAATTAAATTTCTCTGGTAAACCCCACCTAACAGGCCCAAACACCGCTGAGTGTGTTCTAGCTCTCCTCTTCAGCCTCTTTTTGGTTGCTTCCCCATTCTGCTCAGTTTCACTGTGAAGGATTGCCCTGAAGTTCCAAAAGGATGGTGAGTTTTCTCCTTAAACCATACAGTTGGCAAACGCTAGTTATCAGCAGCCCTCTTCGTTTGCCCCAGAATTGGCACTACTGTCTGGAGAAAGGGACTGGAGCGATAGCACCGTAAGTAGGGCATTTGCCTTGCATGCGGCCGACCTGGGTTCGATTTCTCTATCCCTCTTGGAGAGCCCGGCAAGATACCGAGAGTATCTTGCCTGCATGGCAGAGCCTGGCAAGCTACCTGTGGCGTATTCGAGATGCCAAAAACAGTAACAACAAGTCTCACAATGGAGATGTTACTGGTGCCTGCTCGAGCAAATTGATGAAAAACTGGATGACAGTGCTACAGTGCTACAGTGTGGAGAAGGAGACCACATGCTTCGCGCTCTGCTGTCCCAACAGAGGCTTTATACTACAAATGTGGAACAGTTTTGGAACTCTGCCTGTGGAAAGAATGGACACTCTCATCAAATACCCACACTGTACCACTGCCTGAGTGTTGAATGAAATCCAGGTCTGATTTTGACTTCCTCTGGGCTTTCACTAAATATTAAATGACTAAGAGAATTTTTATTACGCATGTCGGTGTATTCCTCCTTAGCTCTGGTCTGGCAGTGGGGCAACACTGACCTCTTTTCATAGACCTGAGGTGTGTTTTTAGAGCTTTTGGTTTCTCCCAGATGCACTAAAATTGCTTTAGCCAAAATAAAAACTCAGTTTCATTCTAGGCCCCGCAGTAGGAAGGCAATTTAACAAGAGCACACACAGAATGCTCAGGGCAGTGGCTTTCTACCTGAAGATGCTAGTTTGTCAAGTGCACAGCTCCACGTATGGGACAGTGTTGGAAGATAGTTTAGCTACTGAATCGGAGTCAGAATCTTATGAACTCTTGGATCACAAAATCTGAAACTCTTGAAACTGGCTGGTAACTCAGGGTCACTTCATCTACCTTCTCATCTAATGGAAAATCATGCCCACTATGACCCTAAGAGATGGTCTTGTAGCACCCACTGAAATATCTGGTGATGGTGAGTTTCTAATAGAAAGATGAGTGTCTTTCTAAAGCTACTTGCCTACCAATCAACTTATGACGATTCTGGTCCATAGTCTTCTTATAGTGAGACTTCCAGGATGTTCCCAGACTTTCTTTTCAGAGGAACTTTTGTATTCCAACAATAGTATTGTTAGAAAAACAACAGGTTCAGGAACCAGAGTGATAGTATAGCAGGTAGGGCATTTGCCTTGCATATGGCCAACCAGAGTTGAATACCCAGCATCCCATATGGTCTGCCAAGCCTGCCAAGAGTGAACCCTGAGTAGGAGTAAGCCTTGAGCATCATTAGATGTGGATCAAAAACAAACAAATAAACAAAAAATCAAAAAGAAAACAATTGGTTCAGAAGATAAATCATGGAAGATCTTACTTAACAATGTTCAGTGTGTAATGAGACTTCAGACTTCACAGTCTACAGAGCGAACACCCAAACCAGCCATAAACCGAGACTGAATGTTCATGGTGCACTGTGGTGGGGTCCCTAGTGTTGTTAGTAATATGGCAGAAAGCCTCATTAATCGAACAAGGGTTAGCCCTCAGAGCGAAAGCCTGAAAGAAATCGCTTCTTCTGGCTTCAGTTTTTTCCTCTTTTCCCTGACTTGGATTAATAACTAGAATGTGATTTTTTTGCTATAACATATACACATATACAAATGGCAAACAGCCCAGCAGTTCTTGGCAATTCTCGAGCTAATAAGGAAACTGGAAACTTCCTTTAACACATTCTTACTTTGGGTTTAGCTAGCATTTTAGGGCTGTTTCCCAAGTCTGCAAAGGGGCTGTGTTATTGGATAGGGAACTAATGAAAGACTAACAGTCATTTTCCCAAGAATATGACTACAGCTAGGACGGACAATGTCCTCTGGTTTCACAAGCATGTCTTAGTGATTTGAAAGGGAAGAGTGTTCTGTGTGTTTCACAGGCCTCTTCATTTATCCAAATCCACCCACATACAAGATTTGTATATATTTAGACAGCTCACTTGTTTAAATGATCACTGAGGATTAAAAGAATTCTGGAGCCTCCAAACCCCTGCTGTGTCAACCAGCTGTTGTAAGAACATTTTTTTTTTAGCTGCCCAAGGCACCGATGCCAATGGAAATAAGCACAGAATTAGCTTCTTTTCTGAGATCTATTATAATCTGGATTATTCAAGTTCTCAACTGATGTCAGAATAAATAATAAATTACGCATGCCAATGTACAGGACATTTTCTCTATCTGCAAAGGCTTTCATCCCATCAATTCCCATCAGGTAGAACCATATTCTGGGCACTGAATCTTGATTTCCCCAGATGATAGTTTTTGATCCATCTCTTAAAATACTAAGGTGTGTGTGACTCTCTGTATGTTCCATTTCTCTGATTAAGAAGAAAACTCTTATAGAAGATATCTGTTTTATTTATATGTTTTATGTCCCTCAAAAAAATGAAGTGTTTTGCTTAGTGTAACATAGGTGGCCAGTAAATAGGTATTTAATGAATGGTTGATAAATTAAAAATGCTTAAAAACAAAGGGATTAATTATCCTTATTGCCTATTTTTAAAATGTCATTTCTAGGGGTCTGAGAGATAATACAGAGATTAAGGAACTTGTCTTAAATCCTGCTTAATTAATTAATTAAGAAACTTGTCTTAAATCCTGGTTCAACTCTGCAGGACCACATGTGGTCTACAGAGCCCTGCCAGGGGTCTCTCCTGAACACTGAATCAGGAATATCCCCTCAGCACAAGGTGTGACTAAATATCCTTGGCCCCACCTCCAAGTGAGATCTATTTGTTACATGGAATAAGAAATAAAGAAAAGGTATTTTACCTTAACTACCTGGATGCTGATGGCTGCCATATAAGAACAACAAATAATTCATTTATTTGAGGTGATATTGACAGCTTCCCATTCACCCTGAAATGACTAATGAGTAATTCCTACCTATTTTATTGTTCTTTTCTTTATTGAAAGTAATTGAGCCAGAGTGTCTAATTTAAACATGTATGATCTGGAAGACTTTTGAGGTATCTTTCAGTAGAAGCAGAAAAACGATGCTATTATATATATTACTACATAATCTTTTGCATTATTCTTTTTTACCTGTTCCTTCTTGTTTTGCTATCTTGTCAGTCTTTTAGGTAAGTCTAGCATTTTTATCCTAATTAGACAATTACACATCATGATGCACTAATTTGTTAACCTATGTTCACAAATCATTTAATTACCACTGCCGGCTTTGATGTGTTGTTATTATTCAGTTATGAAAGTAAACAATTCAACAGCTAACAGGAAGAAATTCATTATTTTTCTGAGAGATATTGTTTTTATTTCCAGTGTTTTAAGAACACTTTAATCAAAACTTTTTAAAAAATCTACTTTAATTGACACTTTCAAAAATTGACAATTTTAATATGTTCATAGTAAACAGGCTGAGTTGTTTTATTGTGGACAATTACTTGGGGGGCAAATAATGTTCCACAGTGAATGTATTTCATGAAGAAAAATAGACAGACTTGTTTTTTTCTTCATGCCAATTCACAATTTCCCATAATGATGTAATTTATAAAATGCAGTTTCTCATATTGATTTGCAAAGAACTTTGATGGCTGAAGATAAAAGAAGCAATCTTCTCTTATTATTTGATGCTGTTACATGCAGTTGCTCAAACTTTCTTGATCTTCTAGAAGCATTAATTCCACTTGGTAAGCACCCCACATCACTGCCACATCCAGAGAGGTAGAGAAACTCAGTGCATCTTTCCATGCTTCCTGATAAACAGAAAAACCAGGCAGCCAGGTGCAAACTCCCATCAGGTTTCACAACTGCTTCTGCTGATAGTTTGCAGCCAGGATCAATAATATCATTATGCATTTATGTGCAAACATCAAAATTACTCTAAGCAATTAAGTTCCTACCTTCCTTGAACTCCCCCACATAATGACATATCCTAAGGAAGGAGAATGCCTGTCATACTATTAAGAGATTCTATGTGAACCTTGTAATAATGTTATTGACCCATACTGTTGCAATTTATCACCTAGTATATACACACTCAGATCGTGATTTATCTTTTTAGGTTCTTGTCATTTCTCTTCCACTAAACTATGTATTTATTGAGGTCTGAAACTGTGCTCCTTGGAGTCTCTGCATTATAGAGAGAAGCACCCGTCCAACAAAGAAATCTTTGTGTTGATAAGCAAGGAAAGTGAGCCCATGTATAGCTTTTTCCTTGTAATTCAAGGTGTGGGTAAAACTTCTTATGTTCCCTCCCATTAAAAGACAAATGTCCTCTTCCTTAGCTTTCCCTTATGAGATTTTTCGGTGGCATTACAGGCTCCCTTGTGGTGAAAACACATGTGAATGCTAATCCAAAGCATAGCAATGCAGACCTTCCCTACCTCTCTGCTGCTAGGATTAAAGCAAAGCTGATCTGGTGGTATTTCTGCATTCTTCTTTTATCCACTATCAGTCAGCAGCTTTACTCGGAGCCCACTTATTTCCTGACAGCTTGCATCTTCATTTACCTCAGAACAGCAAGTGAAACAACATGAGCCAGAGGGTTGAAGAGAGCCTATGACTCTTGGAGATTTTGATGCAGCACTCCTTAACATCCTGTGTGTCTTCAGGAACATCGGGGAAGGGGGCAGAAAGAGACTACAGGAGGTAAGATACTTGCTTTGCTTGAAATAGTGCTGGTTGTGAGTCATATGGTCCCTTGAGCACTGCCAGGGTGCCTCCTGAGCACAGAGCCAGGAGTCAGGAGTAAACCCTGAATACAGAAGGGTGAGGTCCCCAAACCAAACCAAACCAATATGCATGATTATTGGGTAGAACTCAACAACAGGTAATGATTCCATCACTCGGCCTGACAAGGCACAGAGGTTAGATTGTTTAAAGCAGGGCCAGCCTTGAAATACAGGAAGATGTGCTAGGCATCACTGGGATGTGTCAACATTTCTGGCAAGTTTACAGCTGTCTCTGTTGAGAATAGTCAACCCCCTAGGAACTGCAGTTGGAAACGTCTTTGATTACTGCTTTAGAGCCTGGAAGATGACTCAGTGGCTTAACACGCACTTGCCTAGCAAGTTTGAGGTCCTGAGTTCAAGGAGACCACACTAGACCCTACAGTTTGAGAAGGGGCCAGGGAAGAGGCTTTATGGTTTCAAAAGTGCTCAAGGAAACCTCAAGACCACAAACTTCCTTTCTAGGCTTCTCAAGCAAGAGTTCAAGTAATCCAGATAATCCATGATGCAATAACCTGCCCCAATTGGGGAAAAATAAAAATTGGCCCTCCCCAACCTCCCAATTCATGAGACTCCAGTACAAATAAGGGGACTGTTTGAGTCACATGATCTGGACTCTTTAAGAGACATGTGGAATGCTCATGACCTTTGAGATTGATACAGCAGGAGTGAAAGGATGGAGTGTCAGGGGAACTTAGTCGGTCACTTTAAATCTCGCCCATGGAACAGGGAGTCAATCAGAATATATAAAGGGATGACTGGGGGTGGAATATGGCAGTATATACAATGAGGTCCTCAGTCCCTCTTTGACCCATCTTTGTCTCTCTCTGACGCTCTCTGGACCCACTTACGGCATGTTTCATAGACCCAGACAGGGGCAGAATACAGACTGGACTCAGAGGCCCAGGAACTCAGGAAATCTCAGATTCAGGCAGGGCTGAGATGCCCAGGTGGTAATAAGGTGGTGAGAACAGGAGTCTCCCCCCATGCCCACTGGCCTTAATCTTAATGCTCAGACAGGATGACAGGAATTGTTGGGGTAAAGTTGGGAGGCCCAGCGATAGGCACAGAGCACAGGGATCTCGCCCACGTGCACATGACCATGGCCGAGACTGAGCAAAATGTACATGGGGTGGAGAGTGACTCAGGGTTGGGACCTGACTTGTTTCTAAGAGGGAGTAGACTGCACAGGACAAGCCAGGGTGGTTGTCTATGGGACAGGACCATGATAGGGACAAGGCTAGTGATGTCATTCATGGTAAAGCAAAGGTCTGGACATCGGGGGAGGGACTCAGAACCATCTGCTTAAACTGTGCAAGAACTCTATCTTTTGTGTTTTGTACACAAATCTTGCTTACAATTCTCAAGAATCCACCAGCACAGGAAAATTCATTTTTACACTAACAAGATCGGCTTCCTGGGAAGAACCCAATCATTGCTCTGCCTTTTCTCATATTCTTCTCAGAAGATCCTCCACCTCAAGTTACAGAGTCAGAATATTTCAATAATCTCTGACCGATGGGAGACTACTTTTTACCTGATCCTTGTATACAGTTTAAATTATTGTTCAAGCTTATCAGATCTTGTTTAAGTAGAAGATAAATTTCTCAATAGAAAGAAATAAAATTTATTGATAGAAGTAGGAATAAATTTAGAAATAAAATTGTTGGGGCTGGAGCTATAGCACAGCGGATAGGGTGTTTGCCTTGCACGCGGCCGACCCGGGTTCGGTTCCCAGCATCCCATATGGTCCCCTGAGCACCGCCAGGAGTAATTCCTGAGTGCAGAGCCAGGAGTAACACCTGTGCATCGCCAGGTGTGACCCAAAAAGCAAAAAAAAAAAAAAAAAAAAAAAAGAAAAAGAAAATTGTTCTGCAGGTAAGGAGGTAAGGAACATTGAAGATTCTCTTTTACTCTTTCTCTTTTGGGGATTTGGACAATTTTCAATTTATGACACTGTTACACTCAGTGTCATAAGCTAATTTGGAGCCCAGGTAGTGATTTAGGTCTTTGAGAGATGCTTGTGTTTGGAAATATTTTAATGAATTAGAGAATTTGTAAAATCTCTTGGTCTCTAGTCAACTAAATCTTTTGCTCACCACTGGAGAACTTTGTTGTAATTTATGAATTTCTTCACGGCATCCCCCAGAGAAAGTTACCAGTGTTAGAGGAATTCTGACCACTAAGTACTTAGCAGTGATGGTTCAACTGCCAATTCCTGAGCCCTCTTTCAGGATTTCATCTGATTTGGGCCTCTGTCAAAAAGCCTTAGAGAAGTATATGGGTGCCAGGAGTTTATTTGGGGGTGATCCCAATCACACACCAGTAGGAATCAACAGAAATGGAAAAACAAGGGAAAAAGGAAAAGTCAGTAAAAGTTATATTAAAGGGAGGCAAGCAGCTGAGTCACACTCCAGTCAGAATCTAGGGACGTGGGAGAAAAGAAAAGTCAATTAAAAGCTATATTAAAGATAGACAGGCAACTGGGGCTCAGTTTCAATCTCTCTAAAATGATGAGTGACACCTCAGAACCGTCCCACCTATAAGAGAGGATGCTGGAATATTTATTCACCAGCTCCTGCAGCTCCTCAGGTGAGAGGCTGCTTTTGGGAGCAGCAACGCTGCCTGTTTTCTGACCGGCTCTGTGGGGGCATCCACTGGGTTCTGAGAGCAGAGCAGGCAAGGCAGAGAATGAAGCAGGCAGCAGTTGCCAGCATGGAACAGAACCTGAAGATAAAGGTGGGACAGAACACCAGAATCTCCAGGTGAGGGCTGAGGAATCTGGATTTTAACCCTTAGATAATTCTAGTCCTCCTAACTACTGAGAAACTAAAAGGCAATCTGACCAGGTTACCCACATGCTTTACTCACTCCCCTCAGAGAGTCTAAAGTCATCAGTGTGACTGAAAGAGGTTTGAACTCTTCCTACCTTTAGAGCTGCATCTCCCACTCCACATTTTCCTCTCCAAACCCTAGAACCAGCCACTAAGTTGCTTGCAATTACCAAAGTCAAAGCAAATCAAACCTCAAACCAGATCAGAGTATTTTACACTTCTGCCTTGTGCAGAGAACACTTGAGCTACAGGTAACCTGAAACTTGATCAACAGTGGTAAAATAGATTGACTTTTGGCCTCCCGTGAGAGGTCTGGAGATGGGCCATTGATGACACTGGCTTTGTGACCCAATCAAGTCAGGACAACAGGAATGATCCTTTCAGATTTGCTTTCAGGGTTGCTGGGGCTGAGGCAGCTCCTGGTGTCATTTGTGAATTTAAGTCAGGGTGGGCAGCATCAGCTAACCCAGAGTTCTGCCAGGACAGGCAGAGTTCCCTTAATGCCTCATTAGCTAGAACTGTGCCACCTGGTCATAAGCAGCAAGTGGGTGTGGAGAGATGTAGTGCTTCCAGAACCTCAGGCAGGAGGGCAGATGAGGGCTGAAAAGAGGGACAATGTGGTTAGAATTGCTCTTTCTCTTCATTTAAAAGAAATCACAGCCAACCCTAAACTAAGAAAATCTTATTTTCTTGAGGAACAACTATCTAATTTCTAAGACTCATTTTATTTTGAAAATTTCAAACTTTCAGAAAAATTGAAGCCATTGTGCAGTGTACGTGCTACCCACCATCTGCATACTACGATGGACATTTTGCTCCATTTGCTTGAACATATCTTGATTCACCTACACGTTCCTTGATATACCCATTCATCGCATCTAGGAATGATATGTAAATTCAAGGTAAATTGCAGGTATCAGTTCACCCTCCACCCAATTACTTCATCATATATATTATTGTCTACAGTTTAATCTTTGCTTTAAATTCTTTTTAGGGAAACATTTTCAATGAAGCCTACAAACCCTAAGTGTAGCATTTGATACATTTTGACAAATGCAGATAGTTGTACCCAAATCAAGATGTAGATTATTACCACCACCCTTGGGGGAGGGGTAGAGAGAGAGACAGAGAGAGAGAGAAGAGACAGAGAGATCATTGCCATTGATTGCCAAGCTCCACTGAGAAAAGGTACATTACATCCTTCATAGAGGGAAAAAAATCCTTAAGTAAAATGCTTCTTGGAAAAGAGAGCTAGCTCCAAATGGAAACTACCCTTGAAGCATCATCTTGTGTATAGGTGGATGAGGGCAGAAGTCTCCTGGTTATTCCACCCCCTCCACTAGAACCATTCCTGCTCCTGTCTATCCTCTTTTGACTACCCCTATTGAGCTACATGCCCTGATCTTGTCTTTTTTACCATTTACACCAGCAGGGATACAGCATTAGTTCATTGGCAGAATAGGGATCCTTAAAGTCACAGGAGATGGTCTTGACTAGTGACCTAAGTCTTAACACTGGCTCTGCCATGGACCCTGTGTCGTTACTTTGAAAAAAATTGGTTTCCTGCAGTGAACCTCGGTTTCCCCCTCTCCATAATGTCCTAGATTCCATTTAAAGTCACAGCCAACCCTAAAATTGCATGAACTATTCAAAAGTCAGATTCGATTTGAAACGTCAAATTTAGGTTCCACATGAAAAAGACCTCTGCTGGCAGATCAATAAAGATTCCAAAGAAGTCATTTTTCACCTGTGAATCCTTCATTCATCATTATCTTCCTTAATCATCTCTTCCCTGTGGCTGGCCATCGGCCCACCAGCCTGTCCAGCTGCACAGCGCTTGCCCTTCTGGGATGGGCAGCAAATGCTAGCGGAGGCAAACCCAAAACGCGATTGGCTCTGGCACAGAGCAAGGCGGAAGTATTAATCAGCCCAGAAGTGGCTGCTGGCAGCAGTTCAGCAGGCTTTGTCCAGTTCGTTGAGCTGAGCCCAGAGCAGCCGTGGGCTGAGACTGTGTGTGAGGGAAAAAGGGCGATGCATGGAGGCATTTGTTTGGGGGCAGGCCCCACGGTGTGCTCTGTGGCGGGACACGGTGACTGGAACACCTTGTCTGTACTAATGGAGCATGCAGCACCATGTGTTCTGTGTTAATGCACGAGGCTCAGTAATGCATTAACTTGGACAGCTTGTCTTCTCAGAGTGAAGGAAGTGGAGGCTGTAATCATAGTCTGGAGGCCTCAGCAGCCTCAGGGGTGCCAGGGGAGGACGCCAGTAAGAACAGCCTTACCGAGGGACCCAAACTGGAGGCCACACCCAGAGCTGCTTCCAGAACACAGCTAAGCACCAGAGGAGGTGTTTTGGAGTGTGTCATACCCCTCTTCCGGCAACAGCACATCTCCTCCATTGTCTGCTGCGTGAAGTGACTTAGAAAGGACTATTTCGAAAGCTGGAGTGCAAAGGGAAAAGTGCTTTTCAAAAGCAAATGCCGGCTAAGAAAGGACTGAAAGGGGATGTCAAGTATCCATCTATATTGGAGCACCGCAGCCGTTTCTTGACTGCACATTGTTATTAGGCACAAAGGTACCACATGCCTAAAGCTGATAGATGCACATTTAAGCGATTAAAAGAGGGATAAATCCAGGGATGCTTGTACCTTCTTCAGCAAGGACTCCTCACTTTACTGAAGATTGCCTTTAGGAGTTTTTTTATTTTTAGAGTTTTAAAAAACAATTTTACTGAGTTACAACTGACATAACACAAAAATGCACTTGAAAGTATATAATTTGCTATATGGAAATTCTTTTTTTAAATTTAATTTAATTTTTATTTTTAATTAGTGAATCACATAAGGGTACAGTTACAGATTTATACATTTTTGTGCTCATGTTTCCCCCATACAAAGTTCGAGAACCCATCCCTTCACCAGTGCCCATTCTCCACCACTAGTAAACCCAGCGTCCCTCCCACCCTCCCCAGTCCCGTCTCCCCCCCACCCCAAACTGCCACTATGGCAGGGTATTCCCTTTCGTTCTCTCTCTCTGATTAGGTGTTGTGTTTTGCAATAAAGGTGTTGAGCGGCCATTGTGTTCAGTCTCTAGTCTACATTCGGCATGCGTCACCCCTCCCCCACGTGACCTCCGACCACATTTTACTTGGTGTTCCCTTCTCTGAGTTGCCCAGAATGAGAGACCAGCCTCCAAGCCATGGAGTCAACCTCCTAGTACTTATTTCTACTATTCTTGGGTGTTAGACTCCTAGTCTATTATTCTATATTCCACAGATGAGTACAATCTTTCTATGTCTGTCTCTCTCTTTCTGACTCATTTCACTTAGCATGATACTTTCCATGCTGATCCACTTATATGCAAACATCATGACCTCATTTTTTCTAACAGCTGCCTAGTATTCCATTGTATAGATGTACCAAAGTTTCTTCAACCAGTCATCTGTTCTAGGGCACTCGGGTTTTTTCCAATTTTTTTCTTTTTTTAAGCGGCTTCTCTGAGCACTTCGAGTATGATCTGATTTACACACCTCAGTTGATTCTACTCATGCTCAACCTCATGTCATGCCATCTTCCTGGATGCAGGAGAGATGCTGGCATGTCTCTCCTGTCCTGCTCTCCTTCTTCATCCCCTGGAACCATATTGCTTCTGCAATAACTGATGGTGCCAGAAGGACCTGAGCGGTAATCCTGTGCCAGAGCTGATTTGACCAATGAAACAGGGAAGATCCCAGAGAGATGAAGTTCAAGTCACCTCCCACTCACCTGTCCTAAATGTGATCCTCAATCCTTTGAGATTGTTACAAAACTGTCCTTGGTGGGGAAGCACCCTCCAACCCCACGCCCCACTCCAGCTGAAGGCGACCATCACTTTCAGCCCAGTGAGAACTGGTTTTCAGTGTGCAAACAGGTATATCTCTTTCGGACCGCCTCTAACAGCAGTGTAGGGTGCTGAAGAGTGGAAGGAGGGAAGGCCAGCTCATCCTGGAAAGTCAAGTTGAAGGGGAAAACCTGAGAAAAGCTTGACTAGCAGAAGGAAAGGTTACGATAGAGGAAGGTGAGACCAATGACAGTGTTTGCTTTGTTTCTCCTCTTCCTCCTCCTCTTCCTCCTCCTCCTCCTCCTCCTCCTCCTCCTCCTCTCCCTCCTCTTCCTCCTCTTCTTCCTCCTCTTCTCCTCTTCCTCCTCCTCCTCCTCCTCCTCCTCCCCTTTCTCCTTCTCCTCCTTTTTTGAGTTTGGGCTACAACTCAAAAAAGTTGGCTTGCTCAGGTGTTACTCCTGACTCTGCACTTAGGGATTGCTCCTGAAGGGCTCAGGGGACCATAAGTGGTGGTGGGGATAGAAATGAGGTCAGTTGTGTTCAAGGCAAACAACCTTCTCCCTGTACTATTGCTCTACCCCCCAGTTTCTTTCATATTTACACATGCATGCAGACTAAAAGAGAAAATCCGTGTTTATTATTTATTATCTGTACACCTTTTGGAGGGGATGGCTATACCTGGTGGTGCTCAGAGCTTATTCCTGGCTTTGTGCTTGAGGATTACCCCCGATAGGCTAAGGGAACAAAATAGGGTACTGAGGATCAAACCCAGATCAGCTGAGTGCAAAGTAAGCACCCTACTTGCTATACTACTATTTCAGTGCTATTGGTACATTATTTTAATTGCCTAAGCTTCAGAACCCATGCTCTTCAAAAACGACCACTTAAGTTGCTCCTTCACATCTCCACAGCCTCACGTCCCACTCTCTTTAATCCATCTCAGGTTGGCCCAGCTCTCACCATGAGGTCACTTCTATATCCCTAAGTTCAATGGATATATATTTTCATTCATTTTTTTTGCCTTTGGGGTTTCACTGGGCAATACTTAGGGTTTACTGCTGGTTCTGAACTCAGGATTTACTCCTGGCAGTGCTTGGAGGACCATATGGATGGCAAAGATTGAACCCAGGTTAACCCCATGCAAGGCAAGCGCCCTCCCCACTATTCTGTTGCTCCAGCCTCTAGTATTTCCATTCTCACATTACTTCATTTCTCAGCATCACTTGAGTCAAGAGTTTTCTCATACCTGAAAAATGTCAGTGTATATCAGCTCAGCTCCCCTTGTGTTTCTCCAACTTGATCTCCATTATCGATTTGTCTTTTTTGACCTGGCCCTTAAGTGTTGTTGAATTTTTTCCCAGGCTCCTCCTGGACGCCACTTCTTTCTCATTTCATAATCTGTCTGGAAAATCTTGTCACAAACACATCTATCACTCTAATCATCACTCCTATGAGAATAACTCATAAATTTATATTTCCACTTGAAATACATGTGTTTCACCTCCATAAATCAACCCTGTTTGGTCTTCTCCTTGGATGGGCTAAGAATCGCAAATCCAACATATCAAAAAGTCAACTGAATTTTCACTGAATGAACCTGGACTTCTTAGAGCACTTTGTGTGGGGCCGGAGTGATAGTCCAGCAGGGAAGGTGTTTGCCTTGAAGATGGCTGGCCCGGGGTTCAATCCCCTGCATCCCATATGGTCCCCCAGCACCACCAGGAATAATTACTGAGTGCACAGCCAGGAGTAACCCCTGAGCATCTTGGGGTGTGAACCAAAAAAGAAAAAAAAAGATGGAGCATTTTGTGTGGACCCCCATTGCACAGAGTTGGAATATTGGGGTCTCCATTATTTCTTACTCACCAGCATATTCCATTTCATTGATTCTCATTGTGCGTCTGAAACACCTCAAAATCCATATGTTTATCAGCTCCACATATCCAGTCTGGCCCTTTCTCTTGGACTTGTACAATCCTTACCTATTAAGCCCTCATACATGTTGGTCTTCAACATACTCTCTCTGTCATATCTAAAAAAATCACTCTAAAATATATATCAATTGGTGCCCTCATCTCCCCAAACTTAGAGACCTCTTATGGCTCCTCCTTGTAGTAGGGGGAAAGCATAAATCTTTACAGAGAAGAAGCTCATTTAGTTTTATACTGAACTGCCTTTTTCCATGCTCCGCTGAACCATGCCACAGAATTTCAGTTGTCTTGCTAAACTGCATCCCACTACAAGGTCTTTTTACATGCTCTTCCCTCTGCTTACAATTCTGATCCCTGCAATTCTTATTTATCTCTTTCCTTTGACTCACCTCAGATCATTTTTCTGCCCTAAGAAAGCTATGTTGGATCTCTCCCATAAGTCAAATCTGTAATCTAACTCTCAGAGTATGAAATACTTCCTTTTATTAAAAACCTCACTTGTCTGGGTTAGAGAGAGAGTATATGGGTTAAGGTACATGCCTTGCATGTAGCTGACCTGAATTTGATCCCTGACATGACATGGTCCCCCTAGCTTGGCCAGCTGTGACCCTGGAGGCCCCTGAGAATCATCAGGGTGGCCTGAATAATCCCGAGCACTGTGGGGCTGGGAATTGCTCCATCCTTGATTCTTGCACTGATTCAATGGCCTGGTTGGCTGAAAATCACCACGAGTAGCCTCTGGACGTCATGACCATGCTAGAGAGGTCCCATCAGAAAGGAAAGTCTAAACCTGATGTGTTTTTAACATGACTTGTCAAACTTCTTGTTTTGTTTTAGGACCACACTCAGTGGTACTTAGGGCTTAATCCTGAGTCAGGGGTCACACCTGGTAGTGCTGCTAAGGATCAAATTTGGCACATGCAAGGCCTAACCCTAACCCCTGTACTATCTCTCAGATCCCTTATAAAATGCTATGAAGGACTATGGATGTAATCAATATCACATGCAGCTGAAATTTTCTATTTGTTGGCATAATTGTTTGTCTGTCCTTTATAGGAGCCTGGAAATAATAAGGGATGTGACTAGTTCTACTTTTTTCCCCCCCGAGCCACTACTAGTAGTGCTTGGGTCACTTCTGGACGTGCTGGAAATTGCATGAAAATCATGTGCTCCAGCACTTTGAGTCATTTTCCAGATCATACATCTACATTTTCTTATCCTAGTATCCCTGGAGCGATAGCACAGCGGGTAGGGCGTTTGCCTTGCATGCGGCCAACTCGGGTTTGATTCCTCCATCCCTCTCGGAGAGCCTGGCAAGCTACTGAGAGTATCCCGCCCACACGGCAGAGACTGGCAAGCTACCTGTGGCGTATTTGATATGCTAAAAACGGTAACAACACGTCTCACAATGGAGACATTACTGGTGCCCGCTTGAGCAAATTGATGAACAATGGGATGACAGTGCTACGACAGTGCTACAGTACCCCTGGAACTCTATTATCTGCCACATGGTAACTAGCACATATAGTTAGCACACTATATGTTAGCACACTATAACTATATCTTAGTGTTCTTGTCCTGAAACTGGAATTGCTACTGTGAAATTAACCTGGCTGATAGGTTCTAGAATTGAATCAAATCTTTGATATACTTTGGCAAGCTAAGGTGCTTAATCCTAATGTCAGTGTGAATCAGGGACACAATGAAGGAAACAAACCTTCCATTTTTATCATGAATGAAATAGTACACTAACATTCTACCCCGCTGCCTAAACAAGACAAAATATTTTCGTATTTTTGTTCTGGAAGTTTGAAGATTTTTAGCTTCAAAACTGAATCTTATCTGACAACGACTTATTTCAAATTTCTTTTCTTCAGGTAGCAGGTGTGATGGACAGCTTCTCCGTGATTTCATCTACAAGATAGGGCACAGCTGCGTCTTAAGACTGTTTACTGACTACATAGATATAGTGTATGGATAGTTTAAGTGCTTCTTGAACTCTACGGATAAATTGTAACTCTTTTTTTTTTCTTTTTGGGTCATACCCAGTGATGCTCAGGGGTTACTCCTGGCTTTGTACTAAGGAATTACTCCTGGTGGTGCTTGGGGACTATATGAGATGCCCAGGATCGAACCCGGGGTCGGCCGTGTGCAAAGCAAATACTCTATCCGCTGTACTATCTCTCTGGCCCCTAAATCATAACTCTTAAGATTACAGTCATCCTCCTGCAAACCTGAAAGCAAGTGTAGCCTAAAAAAACTCTATCCTTTCACCTGTGTATTATCTGAAAACTCACTTCTTCACTTTTTGTGTTCGAGTGTCCTCCCCCATAACCATAACACATTACTGTCATCACTATCATCCCATTGCTCATAGATTTGCTCGAGCGGGCACCAGTAGTGTCTCCATTGTAAGACTTGTTACTGTTTTTGGCATATTGAATATGCCACGGGTAGCTTGCCAGGCTCTGCCGTGCGGGCGAGGTACTCTCGGTAGTTTGCCGGGCTCTCCGAGAGGGGCGGAGGAATCGAACCTGGGTCAGCCGCCTGTAAGGCAAACGCCCTACCTGTGGAGCAATAGCACAGCGGGTAGCACAACCATAACATTGGAATATGAAAACCTACCTTGCCCACCTTGGAATCACTGGGAGAGTCTAACGTAAAAGGTTGCTTTTTTTTTTTTAAACAAAAGGACTAGGGAGACAGCTCAAAGGGTTGGTGTGCATGCTTTGCATGCAGGAGGTCTGAGTTCAATTCCTATACCATGTGCTCACCTGAGCATCCTCAGGAGCAACTCCCAAGCATGGCACTGGGGAGTCTCTGCCTAAAATGCACTGCCTGGCATAGCCCAACCTACCACTTGCCCATAAAATAAAGAAAAAAGACAAATTAAACAAGGGAAATAATTTTGTGAACCATAATGTTCAAAATGTGTATAATTCGTTCTTGTTAGTAGTGATTTTGGCATTGTTATTGACACTCAACATGCAAATCCTACCTATAAATAACCACATTAATTGGGTTGCAATGTTTGTGACCAGACACCTGCCATAGAACCAGACGTGTCTCTCAGATGTCTTGGGGGAACAAACAACAATTGGGAACCCAGAATGTTTCCAGATTTAGTATCTGTTCTCCCCAAAGTGGCCTTTTCTGTATTTCCAAAGAATCTAGCTGTATCACTAAGAGGAATGGATTTTTCTTGGTCACAAAGAAATGCAACTTGATATTGGCGAGGCGGGACTTCATATCTAATGGTTTGGATGCTCTGAGCATCGTTTCAGCTGCTGATTGGAGTGGGGCTCAAGCCTTTTAACCACACATTCCATGAGCACAGTCATGTGTTTTAACCACATGCCAGGTTTGAGGGAATAGACATCTCTTTAATTATGAAACAGTTTGCACATTTGCTGGCACACATGAGGTGCTATTTTATAAATGCACAATTATCAGATGAAAAATAACACCAAAAGAAAGATAAATCTCAAGCACACTGATAGAGAAAACAATTATTTTTTTCTGAGAAAGACCTAGAGACCCTTTTGGTTAAATTCTGGTAGATTAGGATTTTGCACCTGCCATTGTCTTTTATTTGCTTCTATGGAAGGCATTTCTTCAGGCCCATGGACAATTCTGACACAGCACACCACTCAGGGAAGCACTGTTGTGGAAATATAATATTGTCTTCCTCTAGGTCTGTGGGAACTTTGAGCTCTACTGGGCTCCCTGTATCTGAAAGATGAAGAAACGTTGGGCTGGAAAGTGAGTATGGAGAAATGCAGAAACAGAAGACAATCACATTTAACAGAACCACAGGCAATGTGGTTGAGTGCTTGATACCACGTGTTCCTCCAGGCATGACTGGTGTAGTCCTGGAGGCTCCTGAGAAAGCACAGATACGCCCTTTATCAGGGCCCCGGCGGCATCCATCCTTGGACCTTTGTGCTGAAGTGCTGTCGGAGTGGTGGACTGAGAATCACTCTTCAAGGCCCTGAACCTCCTGAGCACTGCTTGGAAGGCCACCTCCAGTCCCAACCTTTCAGAGGCTTCCCCTGCTGATCTTTGCCTTCATTGTCATGGACACATATCACTGTGACATTCTCTTTCAGTAGAGAATTTTCCTTCTATATGTTTATTGTACTTAATAGATTTCCTTGGACAGGTCCAGAAAATGGTCCTCTGTCAAATATGACAACCCACAGAGCCAAGGACAACGTGATGCAGCGTGGGGCTATCTGACCTCCCAGGTCACACTGAGTGCTCTCCTTCAATTACACATTCTGCTGCCCTAGTCCAGGTAGGACCTGAGATCCTGCTGTCCTGGTAGGTTCCCTGGTGATGCCAGTGTGCCAGGTGACAGGCTATTCTGTGAGCAGCAAAGGCATAAAGAGGGGGTGCTCCAGGTAAAAAACAAAATTCTGCTTTCACAGTAAGTGGAGGTGTCACCAAGTTTTTAAGCTTCCAGGGACCTCAAACTTCAGCTTTAGTTAATGAGGTTGTCTGGTTGATCTCCGACGCTCTTTCCAGCTCTAAAAATTAACCTGATTTGGAAAGTCATATTTGACAAAAATAATTTGAGGATCTTGAAGAGGCATGTGAATCCAGTCCATTATAGTTATTAATGTTACTGATAGAGGGACCATGGCTTGAGTTCCAGTGGATTAAAAATAATCCTTTAATCCTCCTAACATAGCACTCACCACTTGACGTGGCACATTGCTTAGGATGCATGGGGCTAAAAAGAAAATCTCAAATTGAGATCCTGCTGCACTTATACTCCATTTGCAGCCAGGCTGTCTGGGATGCATGTTAAAACAACTTTTCACTCTCAAACCAAGCCTCCATTTACCTTAACACAAAAGTTCAAGGAGTTACTTCTAAGCTCCAATTCACTATGGTAGCCAGGAAAGAACAGGTGCAAGTGAGTGTGGATTTTTGAATGTAAACATCTCTAACTCGGGATTTGGTTGATGTGATCCCTGAAGGTCTCAGCGCAGCTACTGTACATGGATGAAAAGGGTGGATAAAGAAGAGAGGTATAATCTCATTTGTTCCAGAACGCTGTTCCTGACAGCTCATTGGAGCCACAGAACTGAAGGCCAATGGAGAGGTTAACCGTTTCTCTTTCTTTCTTTTTTGAAAATACTTATTATTCAGAGCAGAAGCAGAAGAATCAGAGAATGGCATCACAATCAGATGAAGGCAAGGCTTGCTTTCAAAGGCAATCCTCCTCTTCAGAATTAACCAGCTGCTAAATGAAGGAATATCCAGAGGAACTGTTGATTCACTTAATCTGGACAAAGAGGAGAGAATCTATTCTCTCTATTCCAAGCCTGAGGGGCTGACGGGCTGGATTGGGACTGTGCTGGTGTGCTGTGTGCAAGGGTTTTCTTTTAAGAGTATGCAGGGATAGGGAAGGACCAGAAGTAAGACTCTGGGGAACTGACATCCAAAATATACCAGAAAGTCTCAAAAAGGGACTCAGCTCAGAAACAGACCCTCGATTCAAATCCAATGTTAAGAAGTTGCTGCTATCTTTCTTAATGTGTGAGTCTGAGGCAGTATATGCAACTGTTAAATATATATATATATATATATATATATATATATATATATATATATAGGCAGGGGTTTAGGATGTGAATTAAATTGGCCCTCATGGTTTCTGAGAACTATTGGATGTGGCGCCCACAACTCACCCAAAATTCCTTATGATATGTAGGTGTTCTTTCCTTCTTCCCCAGCCTTCTCAGGCTGCAGCTAGAACTGGGATAAGTCTATGTTTGTTGTCTCTTTCCAGAGCCTCTTGGTGGAAACTTCCAGCCGGCTGGCAGCCCAGGCCCTGCAGGAGCCAGCTGAGCTCTACACTCCTGGGGCTCAGGTTCCCAGGGATCCCTCCCACCTTTCTAGAACGCTAGCTAGTAAGTCAGGCTGCTTGCTTTACCTGGAGGTCCTGCCTGTCTAGGATCCACATCGGTTCCCTGGTCGGTGCAACCTCTAGATCTTGCTGGAAGGTCCCCTTCAAGAGGTTTCCATTGAATGTTCTTTTGACTCACCTTTAATGCCCTATCCAGACAGGCTCTGAATTCTCTTCCCACCTCTTGCTCCCAAAGTTCTCTCTCATGTGCCTTCTTGGGAGCTGGCTTCGCTCCACTGCCATCACCCCACTTCTCATCAGCCTGCACCTAATTTCTCTGATTCCCGCAGGTCAGTTTGACTTCAGTTGTATGTTTTTCTGCACCCTCACCCCATCACCCCCCTACAAAGCTAAGAAAAAAAATCACCTCCCACCCCAACAGTTTATGATCTTGGGAGCATTTGGGGGAGGGGCATATGTTAGTGGTCTGAGCACATAGATGCTTAATTTCTTTTTTTGCCATCTGAATGAGCTGAATATTGAGCTCTGAAGAGCCAGCGGCTGGAGTGACAGCAGAGCGAATGTACCCCAAGAGCCAGAGGATGGACCGCAGAGCACATGCACACATTCCTGCAAGCCCACGAACTCTCAAAACAGCCTCAGGTGCTTCAGCCGCACCTCGGAGGCCTTTCATAGATGCTGACTGCAAGAGAGACCCCGCTGACCACCAGACCCCAGAGCCTCAGCCCCGTGAAGCTGTGAAGAGTCACTGTCTGCACCCTCCAAACCCACCCCCACCGAAGCAGTAAGCCGAGATCCTGCAGGAGGACGTGCTGCTGGCTGTGCACGGCTTCGAGAGCACGTTCTTCCCGTTCAGTTCTCATCTGTCTCTTCAATCAGCGAGGCAGAAGCTCTGTCCCTTGGCTGCACTCCAGAAAGCTTTGCTATTTATCTCCGTTGTGGACATTATGAACCTGAGAGTCCTTTCCTCAGAGCTGTTAGCTGGAAGAAAACTGCAGCAGTGCCCTGAGGCCATGCCTCAAACCCAGATCACTCTTGCTAAGCCAGGCCCAGACAAGGCTGCCTTCAGTTGCCCTGGATCCAACTGGGCGGGCTGGTCACAATTCTGATGGGAAAGCCAAGGCAGCTCTAAGAGCTCGGGCGAGGCAAACACCACACTCTCCTTCCTGTTACATTGACACCTTTGACACATTCCAAAGGTGTCAATGTAACAGGGTAACTAAGGCTGGTCGTGCTTGGTTCAAATCCTACCCAACACTTGCTCTTGACGTGATCCCATACAATGGCAGTAGCTCCCTTATATCCTTCAGGGGATCCATCCAAAGGGCAATGTAAATGCTTGAAAATGGGGTAGCAGCAATCCAATCGATACTCAATTTCCCCCTCCCCATACCTATCTATACCTGTGACAAAGTTGTTGTTGTTTTTTTTTTTTTTTAGCTTTTTGGGTCACACCCAGCGATGCACAGTGGTTACTCCTGGCTTTGCACTCAGGAATTACTCCTGGCAGTGCTCAGGGGACCATATGGGATGCTGGGACTCAAACCCGGGTTGACTGCGTGCAAGGCAAATGCCCTACCCGCTATGCTATTGCTCCAGCCCACCTGTGACAAAGTTTAATGGGTTCATCAAGCATGGGAAATGATCAACAACATAGAAGTAACAATATTCTTCTTTTTCAGATTTTTTTGTCTGTTTGTTTTGGGGCCACACCCAACAATGCTCAGGGGTTACTCCTGGCCCTACACTCAGAAACTACTCCTGGTGGTGCATGGGGATCAAATGAGTGCCGGGGATAGAACTTGCCTTAGTCGAGTGTAAGGCAAAGGCCTTATCCACTATATTGCCACTTTGATCCCATATGGATCAAATGGAATAACAATATTCCATTGTGAAAGTTTCATAAATTTCTCTTTCCAAGTTTTTTACTGTACTTCATTTGGGGTGTGTGTGGGAACTGCAGTTGGCCACAGATAGCTGAGGCTGCAGATAAGGGAGGAATGCAGTGTCGCCTGTCAAAATTTGTGTTGAGAGGACCACAGTATGTCAGGTGCTGCGGATATGGACTCAGCCTTCTCTTTTGTGGAATTTGGGTAATAATAAAACCTGTGATACTATCATGAGTGTGCTGTAAGAGATAAGTAAGGAGCTAAGAACAGCTCCTGTCACACCTTGTGACTTGTTAACTTACATGATTTCCTACAGTTGGGAGTGGGGCACATCAATATCAAATGACTGAAACTGTCCCATGGGTAAAGAGCCGTCTATGTGAGAAACCATTTATACGCACTGAAAAAAAAGTAAAATGTGGGACCAAAGAGCAAGTACAGTGAGAAAAGTCCTTGCCTTGCATGTGATTGATCCAGGTTTGTTCCCCGGCACTGCATGTGGATCCCCAGCCTTGCCAGGAGTGATCCCTGAGCACAGAGCCAGGGGTAAGCTCTGAGCACCGCTGAACAAAAATAAATAAATAAAAATAAAATGCAGGAAAAGTGGTAAACTCAAAATGATGGGCAGGTTAAGAGAGAGTGACTATCAGATGCCTCTGAATTTGTTTGCTTAACAGTTATGTTATTTTTTTTTGGAGCAAAATAATTGTGATAGTTAAACATTCAACAAAATTAATATAAAATTGTCAACCAATACCACCTTGGTAATTGATTAATGTATTGGGTGAACTTTTCTCCTAGGAATGTGGACAACTGTCTGAAAGGAGCCTCTGCCCTTTCCCCCCTCCCCTGCCCCGCCCCAGCCTGGGTCATTGAAAACATTCATGCAGCACGCACCTGTGGGTAGTTCTAACACAGGACCAATGCCTTGCCAGGCTCCCATTTTCTGCTGTCTCCATCAGACCAGAGCTACCCGAGTGAACAATAATCTTTATCACTTCTGACAAACTGCAAAGATTAGCTCTAAGGGGAAAAAAATGGAAAAATTATACGTGCGAGTCATATTATGTCTTAATTTGAGAGCCATGATGAAACCACAGAGTACTGTGGCGCTCTGCTATTACTCAGAGGCAATTATTTAAAAATGCCAGTTTGCAAATCACATGTCTGTGTCCACAAAATGCAGCAACGCTGACCTACCTGGTCTCTGAACTCAGGATTGCTCTTTTGTTCGGCCACCTGGATTTCTCCCAGTCCCCAGGCTGAGTGAGACCCATGACAAAGAGCTCTTTGCTCTTCTAGGTAGAGTTGCAGCAGGTCCCAGAACCGTTTTGCTTGTAGGCATTGCGAGCAGCCTGCCAGAGTTCTTGGCCGGCGGGAAGGCCAAGGCTACAGTTGGAGCAGGGCTTGGGCAGTGGCCCAGCTTCTCTTGGGAGCTCCTGGAAACTCTGGGCACTCCCTGGGGGTCTAATGGGAAGAGAAATGCCAAAGGCTGCAGAAGGCTGACAGCTGTGCAGGTGGGGTTTGGCACTGGTCACATCCGGGATTACTTGCTAAGGAAATGTTATTTGTACCCCCAAAGTGGTAAGAACTAGAAACCTTTGGGAATTTTTTCTCCTTGTTGAGTAGTTCCTAATAAATTTTTAAGTCCTGGACTAGAAGTAGAAACTCTCGCAACCTAATCTTCCCACTTAACTCATCTGGGGATGGGGTTCCCCCATGGAAACTCTTCTAGAGACCCACGTTTTATTTCCCTTCTTTGCCTCTCAGCAAATAAAAAAATAAAATAATGATTACTCCCCTTCCAACTCAATTGTTGTTGATGTTGTTGCATCTGCTGTGGAGGTGACCAAGGGTCTTGTACACGCTTCTGGTAGCATGTGCGGGACATTTACTGTGGTGTGCTGGCTGGGGGTTGTGCTGTGATGCTCACATACCCAGCTCCAATGTTCAGCGAGGTTCACAATCCTTTAATTGTGGTGCTTTCCAACTTTCACACCCCTCAGCAGAGGCACACAGTGTTGGTAGGGTTTGTGGCACTCACACATGTACTCTCCTAGGGTGGCACTTCCTGGCAAAAAACCTTGCATATCTTCTCATTTAATTAACTAATTTATTAGACCAACATCTTGGTGTAGTGCTCAGAGCACTGTGTGGTCTCAAATATCATACTTAGGGTTCCCACATACAAGAAATGCACTCCAGCCCTCTGAGTCATCTCCTCAGTCCTTTTTTTTAAATTTTAATTTGTATTAATTCACTGTGAAATACAGTAACAAAAATTTATGTTTGAACTTCGATCATACGGTCATCCAACACCCATCCCTTCACCAGTGCACATTTCCCACCACCAAAATCCCCTGTATTTCCACCCCCTGCCCCAATTCCATACCTCCCCCTGCTTGTGTGGCAGACAATTTGCAAGGTATTCTTTCTCTACTTTAGTTACCTTTGATATTTCAAGACCAGTCCTACCTCACCTCATATCTGCCAAAAATACAATTGCTAGACAATGTGTCTTGTATTGCTTGCTATGGATATAATATAATGTCGTGCAGCCACTTTAGGGATTCTAAGATTTTAATAATTAGGGTCTGAAGAAATTCCTGCTGCAGGTTGCTCAGGTTCGAGATTCCTGTGTGTGTCCCTGGATCGTGGCCACATAGGAGCTGGTGCTTCTTGCTGGTTTCTATAAAGTCGTGACCGCTGAGACTCTTAGAGGGCAGGCGGTGGGATGGCACCTGCCCCCGTCTGGAGCGGCCCAGCAGAGAAGGTCTATTGCAAAGTCCCAGGTAATCTCTGCCGAAAGTTGCTCAGGTCCGAGATTTCTGTGTGTGTCCCTCAGCCCTATTTTTAAATGCTTAATTATTCACTTCCTTTCTCCTTCCTGAATTATTTTTCCTTACTCTTGTTGATGTCATGAGCAGGGTGTGCTTGGGCACCTAGCTGCAGTGCTCACACGCTCAGCTGTGACACGCACTGAGGGTTGTGCTCTTTTTGAGTTGTGGAACTTGCCCATTTGCTTGCCAGAGTCCACACCCTGTGCTAATGGGATACATGAACTATAGTTGTGGTGACAGCTGGGGGTTGCTGTGAAGCTCAGACATGTGCTCACCAGTGGTGTACTTCCTGGCCATGTTACTTACATATGTATTTAGTGGCAGAGATTTCAGGTGGGGGGGGGGTGTCACACCCCTTTTTGTGGTGCTTACACCCCCACTTGGGTGTGGCCAATAATCACTCATGGCATGGGGGTCAGAGACAGTGGAGCTACCAGGATCACACTTGGGACACATGGGACACTGATGGGGCAATGGAGATTTGAACTCATGGCCATGTGTTTGCAAGGCTGGTATAATAAGTCACTGTGCTACACTCAAGACTCCTGTACATGTTTAAGTTGTAGTGCTTGCTAGGGGTCCCATGCTTCTGTGGTGCACATCTGGCTGCAGTGTAACTGGCAGCGGCTTGCAGTGCCAAGGATCACAGACCACAGAACTACCAGACTTACACAACAGCACTGCCAGATTGTACTTCCTGCATGTAGTGGTGAGAGACTCGATGCTTGCAAGGCTTGTGCTCTAAGTCACTGATGTACCTCTCTGGACCATGTGAGCTCTACTCCAGAGTCTCAGCTTGCCCCTGACCTCACTGAGCTTGTCTCCCTCCATCCAGGTGACAAGGTCTTCTTTTGCCTCCAGTTTCCTACCTTTGCTTTCAAGTCTCAGGTAACAGAGTAGTTGAGCTGCTTGTTATGCCCTGAGCCCTGGCAACCTCCCTCCAGCCACTCAGCCTGGTCTGAACCCCACAAAATGTTTTTATAATATCAGTGATTTACTACCTCCTGTTCCCATATCAGATCATCCCTCAATGGTTACCATGAAGTTAATCTTACATATCCTTCCTTTATCCTTTATCTTATCAATTGGGAGAAGGTAAAAATGTTTGCAGCACATACACACACACACAAGCTCTTGAGGCTGGATGGGAGTTAAGCCTGTCAGATTTTAAAGTTGACTTATTTTGACCCCTACACTTGAATGTTATCCCTTATCATGTGATCACTGCAAGCCAGTGATTCTACTGGCCTGGGAGCCTTCCCTTGAGAAGGTCATCTTTTGCACATAAGACTAAAGTTAGGCAATTTTTGTTCTCTATCTTGTAAAACTGAAAAAATCCAAAGCCTTAAATATATATACATTTGTATGTATATTTATATATAAATAAATATATAAAAATAAATATATGTATTAATCATTGTTATTCTTTTCAGGAATGGTGACTGACATGGCAAGGGCTGAACAAGTCTGTGCATGGTTGCCAGACTGATCATACCTAACACCCTGGAAAGTTACTGCAAACTATTTAGCTTTGTGGTCATCTTTTGTTGATGGCTATGCTAAGGAGACAGATTTTATGTGAACCTAAAAGTTAAAACGTAATGAGTACTCTGAAGCCAAAAATAATTTTGAAAATAGATCCAAGTTAGGGGTTTTACTTTTAGAGTCAATTATGTTTTTAAATCCTTTGACCAGATCATTTCACTTCTGAATAAAAGTGCCCGGAGAAAGTAACCTCCAGTACCAAATATAAAATGAAATTGATGCACTAAACGAGTTTACCACAGGGAATAGGCATAAGTACTTGCTTTGCATGGTGGAGGTCCTGGGCTTGATCCCTGGCACAAGAGAAAAGATGTTCACTAGGACTTTGTCTAAAATCATTCAAAATTAGAAGCAAACAAAAAGAAGTATTAAATTATAAACTAATATAAGCCATTGGTTATATATTATATATCATATAATATATAATAATAGGTGAAACTAGGTGTAGCATATATTGAAAATATAAATTTCTTTTTAATTTACCTTTATACTTAAAATGCTATAAGATTAAAAACCTGTTAAAATGTTTTGAGTTTAGAAGGCATGTTTCTTGTTCAGTAATTCAAAATGACATGTATGAAGAATTTGTAATAATAGACAATTATTAAGCCAAGTGAAAAAGGTAAATATAAAATGATAGGAACTGGCACTGAGCAGTAGGGCCCTGGCCTTACATGTAACTGAACTGGATCCAATCCCTGGCATCCCATATGGTCCCCCAAGTCCTGCCAGGAGTAAGACCTGAGCAACTTCTGGGTAAGGCTCCTAAACAAACAAAATTATACAACTATCCACAAAGATATATTAGAGAAAAGTTCCAGAATGACAGCATAAGACTCTCTGCACACTATCTCCTCAGAGAAACAACCACAGTGAGTGAACTATATTAAAAATAAATTGTGAACTCTCTGAAAATTTTCCCAAAGCAAATGAAGAAACATTTAAGAAAAATCTATAAAGTCGTGTTGATGCTTATGTGTGTGTGCATGCACCCACGTGAGTGTGCACGCGCACGCACACACACCACACACACACACACACAGAATGATTTGAGCCCAAGCTGCTTTCTCTCCTTGCTCATTCTTATTATCTCCAGTGGAGTGACAGAAGTTCCTCTTCAGATTGCAGACCAGAACATCTGGGTCTAATGCAGTTCTCCAGGAGGGACCAGCCAGTGTACAACGCTTTTCATCCCACTCCAGTGTGGTGGTGTAGAAACCCTAATCTCGAGTAGAGCAGCAATGGGGTCTCTGGAGATCTTTTACTCCGCCCAACCTCTGCTGGCAGTATGAAAATATACCCAAGGGGTGGGGTAACATGGTACAAGTAGAAGAAAGAGACCGAGAGAAAAACCTTGAGACCGAGAGAAAAATCTTGAAACCAACAGCAGAAATGCTATTCATTTTCAGGGAAACCCCAATAAGAAAAAATGACATGTATGTAGAATTTGTAATAATAGCACTGTAGCACTGTCGTCTCATTGTTCATTGATTTGCTCGAGCAGGTACCAGTAATGTCTCCACGTGAGACTTGTCGTTACTGTTTTTGGCATATCGAATACGCCATGGGTAGCTTGTCAGGCTCTGCTGTTCGGAGGGGATACTCTCGGTAGCTTGCCGTGCTCTCCAGGAGGGACGAAGGAATCGAACCCAGGTCGGCCGCGTGCAAGGCAAATGCCCTACCTGCTGTGTTATCACTCCAGTCAAAGACAGTTATTAAGCCAAGTGAAAAGAATGATATAAATTGGGGCCTGAGCAGTAGGACCCTGGCTATGCATGTATCTGAACTGGTTTCTATCCCTGGCATCCTGTAGGTCCCCCCAAGCCTGCCAGGAGTGATCCCTGAGTGCAGAGCACGCATAAAAAACCATGAAGTTCAGAAGATAGTGGAATAACATATTTAAAATGCTCAAAGAACAACAACAAAAGGCCAACTAGGAACCTGACTCCCATCAAAGCTGTATTCCAAAAATGAAGGTAAAGTGAAGACATCTGTGCAAAAACAGAGAAAATTTATTGTTAATTAGGTTTGTATTACAAGAAATAAGTAAAGAAAAGTTGTGACCCCAGGCAGTAATTAAAATCTGTGTAATAAGAGAACACTGATAAAGGCAATTATGTAATTAGTAAAGGATAAATACATATTTTTCTTTCTTCTCTTAATTGACTAAGAAAGAAATTGCATAGCACAATATGTGTATAATTCTATTCTAGGATTGATAACACATAAAATGTAATATATTTTACAATAATAGAAGGAGGCAAGTGGAAACCAAGCTGTGTAAGAGTAAGAAATAGCACCAGATGGGGTCTTGAATGCACAGGAACAAAAGAGAATTGAAATGACAAATAATAAGATTAATGTAACAAACTATAAATACTTGTTTTTAATTCTTTCCTAATTTCTAACAGACATGAAGTTATAGGACACAATAATACATAGAATTTCATTGTTGGGATTGTAACATATATGGACCTAATATGTATGCTGAGAAAAGCATAAATAACACTGAAAGAGAGAACAGAATTAGTGGCAACATTTTTATATCTCACTGGAATTAAACTAATATATATCTGAAGTAGATTCTGATAAGTGAAGATGTATCTGGTAGTCAGGGAGAAAGGCCAAAGGACTGTAGCTCATTCTTTGCAAGCAAAAGTCCTTGTTCAAGACCCAGGACCACCTTACTCCTAGAGCAGAACCAGGTGTGAATTCTGAGCACTGTGCCTGGAATACCCCTAAGACATGAGGCATATCCACCACTCCCACTCCAAATAGGCACTTTGGTAAGCCAGTGAGCAATCATTTATAAATTGTAAAATGACAGTGACAAATATTTAAAGAAATTTAAACATTATAATAGAAAACTTTTAAGTAATGGGGGAAAAGAGAAAGGAGGACAAGAACCCCCAAAATGATGTGAGACATACATAGAGAGCAAAAAATAAAATGAAAGCTGCCAACATATCAATATAATTAAATATAAAATAGTTTAACAGTTAAATCAAGAGGCAAAGACACTAGGTTTTTTAAAAAGTAGCAAGATCCAACTACATACTGCTTATAGGTCAGTCTAGAATTAAAGATATGAGCAGCTTGAAATGTAAAATACAGAGAAACAGGCCAAAGAAATGACAAAGAAGGTAAGATATGTGATTTGCATGCAGCCTATCTAGTTCAATTGCCAGTACTGTGATATGGTTCCCAAGCACTGTCATGGATCAGTTCTGAGCACAGAGCCAGGAATAGTCCCTGGGTGTGCTAACAGGGTGTAACCTAACTTACCCCAGTCCAACTGCCTCCCAAAATATGGAAAATTATGTATCATATAACAACGGCAATGAGTAATCTGGAATGGCTATACTAATACAGATAAAATAGAACTTAAAGCCAACTAGATCTGGGGCCAGAGCCATAGTACTGTGGATAAGCACTTACCTTGCATGCACTGGCTGGAGTTTGATCCCTGACACCCCCAGAGGGTCCCCAGAACCTGCCAGTAGTGATGCTTAAGCACAGAACCAGGAGTAAGCCCAGAGCACAGCTGAGTGTGGCCTCAAAACAAACCAAAGGAAAAACCCAACAACACTTTACACAATAGCATCATACATATTTCTATCAAGAACATACAGAGCAATCTCTGCTCTAGTCTATATTCTAGACCACACATTAACAACAAAAAGAAATTGGTGGAGTTAAGGTGAAAACTAAACTATAGGCTCATAAGTATATAAAATCAGTGCAAGAGAAACCAGAGAATTTTTTTTCTTTGCTTTTTGCATCACACCTGGCAATGCACAAGGGTTACTCCTGGCTCTGCACTCAGGAATTATTCCTGGCGGTGCTCAGGGGACCATATGGGATGCTGGGAATCGAACCTGGGTTGGCCGTGTGCAAGGCAAGCGCCCTCCACTCTGTGCTATCGCTCCAGCCCCCAGAGAATATTTTGAGAGGGATGAAAATGTAGATACAAATACCAGAACTTGTGGAGTGCTGTTAAAACTATGCTTAGAAGGGGCCAGAGATGTAGGAGAGGGAGCAAGCCCTTCTACACAGCCAGGACTAGAGAGAGCACAGTATGTAGGGTGTTTGCCTTGCATGCATCTAATCTGGGTTCAATCCCCAGCAGCCCATTTGTTCCCCTGAGCCCCCAAAACAACACAAGAAAAGGAAAGAAAATCCTTATGCAGCAGCAATATGAATTCTTTATGCAAAAATTAATAAGTTGATTCTAAAATATGAAAATGTAAATAACTTTAAGTGATTAAAACAACCAGAAGATAATGCACTCCAAAGTGTGCTAGTTATAGTTGGCAAGACAGTATAAAAACAGCATAAAGCTAGATCTACAGATCAATGGACTAAACTGAATTCAGAAATAAACACACTTAGAGTCAATTGATTTTGATAAGGTTCCAAGATAGTTTAGTAGGGCAAGTACAATATTTTCAGCAATGATAATAGAACAGTTGGATAAGTCCATGCAAAAGGATAAGGTTGAACCCTTCATATATGTCAAAATCAACTCACAAAGGACCTACATGAATGAGCAAAGACTACACAATTCTTTTTTTTAATTTTTAAGAATTTATTTATTTTTTAGAGCTTTGCAAAGCCATACATGATCGGATTTCAGTCATACAGTATTCCAACACTCATCCCTCCACCAGTGTACATTTCCCAGCACCAGTGTCCCCAGGTTCCCTCTCATTACTCCCCTCTCCCCACCCCTGCCTGCCACTTTGCCAGGTGCTTTTCTTCTCTCTCTCTCTCTCTCTCTCTCTCTCTCTCTCTCTCTCTCTCTCTCTCTCTCTTGCTCGCTTGCTCTCTGTCTCTTTCCTTTTAACATTGTGGTTTGCAATATTGATACAGAAAGGTTATCAAGAATATCCCTTATCGGGGCCAGAGCAATAGCACAGCAGGTAGGGCATTTGCCTTGCACGAGGCCGACCCAGGTTCGATCCCTGGCATCCCATATGGTCCTTCAATCACCGCCAGGAGTAATTCCTGAGTGCAAAGCCAGGAATAACCCCTGAGCATCGCTGGGTGCCTCAAAAAGAAAAAAAAAATCCCTTATCTACTTTTAACCCTCAGATCTTGTCCAGCGTGATCTTTCCCAGCTATTATTGTCAACAGGGTTTCTTCTCTATCTTACCTACCCTCAGCCCCCCACACACTTGAGCTACACAATTCTTAGGAAAAAATAAAGAAGTAAATCTCTGTGAACTATAGTTAAGCAGTTTCTTAGATTAAGCATTTTCTCAGTTGCACTTTTAACTATGTTTAAAAAAAAAAAACTATGGTTAAAATTTGCATGGTTAATGCCCCAAAGCAGAGAGAACAAGAAGGAAATTGTCTGCTATAGAGGAATGGAGTGGGATGGGTGGGGGGATGGGTACGGTAATGGAATTGGTAATGGAAAATGTGCACTGGTGGAGGGATGGGTGTTCAATCATTGTATGACTGAAACTCAATCATGAAAGCTTTGTAACTGTATCTCACGGTAATTCAATAATAAATAAATAAATAAATTTAAAAAGACATCTGAATGTGATAATAATAAATATATTCAGTGTTAAAAAAAATAAAAGTGGCATGGTAAGCAGTTTTTTAAAGTAAAACAAAAGAAAAAAAACCTGTGCTTCAAAATGAAAAACTTTTGTACTTGCAAAATATCTCTATCAAGTGCAGGAAGTAAGGCAATGGTCTTGCATGTGACTGCAGGATCCAAGACTCTAGTTTGAGTCCCCAGCAACATATATGGTTCCCTGAGCAATGTCAGGGGGTAATTCCTGAACACAGAGCCTAAGTACTGCTCAGAGTGTGACCCTAAAAACCCAAACCTTCCCCTACCGAAAAAACATCTATGTGGGATTGGGGCAATAGTTCAAAGGATTGGAGCATATGCCTGGCATACAGAGGTCTGGATCTAATATTTGGTACTGCTTAGTAACCCTGAGTATCATTAGAGTGTCCTGGAAGCTCTCTGAGTATTTCCTGGCAGATGCCCTTGAAAAAAGAGAGCGAGCACTATTAAAAAAAAATAACCCAAAGATGGGAGAAAACATTTGTAAAATAGAATGTATTTATATCTAGGACATGTACAGACACATGCAATTCAATAATACTAAGACAAATAATCCAGGGACTTGATATATGTTTCTGAAAATAGATATAAAATGAACAATAAACACTTAAAAAAGTTTAATGTCATTAGTCACCTCCAAAATACAAGGAAAAACTCCCATGATCACCTCTTTCATATCCATTATGACTAAAAAAGACATAAACACAAATTTCAGTGAGGATGTGGAAAAATTGGATCCCTCATACTCTGGTAGAGGTGATATAAAATGGTATAGACACTTTGCCGGCAGTTTGGTAGCCCCTCAAAAAAATGGATTACAGAGTTGCTACAGAACCCAATTGTTGTATCATAGGTGAATGAAAAGCTATGCACACACACACACACACACACACACACGCACACATGCATGCATGCACGCACATACGCACACACACACTTGTTCACTAATGCTCATAGCAGCATTATTCTTAAAAGTCAAACGTGAAAGCAGCCCAAATGTTCATCAACTTATGAATGAAATGTGGTATATCTGGAATTTCTAACTCAAATGGTACCAAGGCTGTCACTATGGGGAAAACATTTTCAAAAGATGGTAGAGAATATTTCTGAGATTTTAAATTCCTATTCTTTAGTGCAGAAGTAACTCTAGAAGACTTGTAACACATGTAAGTGATGTTGGAGAATTAACTTCTGGGGTACCCCAGGAGCCTGTTCCTGAGATACCAGGCTATATGGATAAAATGGTCTGGTGGTTGGTACCAGTAGTTTCTGGGATGAGGAACCCTGCAGTACCAGAGAGAGAAGTCAGGGCATTGCACATGCAAAGAATGCACTCCCGTCCTTGGAGTCATTTCCTAGCCTCGATGCTTTTGTGCCTCAATTTCTTTACCTGAAAAAGGCAGAGATAATGCTGAATTGTAAGAAAGTGGAAACAAAGCATTATGTAAGATCACAGAGCTTATGTGGAGGTAGGGGTAGGGGTGCACAAACTAGAACCTTAATAAACGTCAGTTTCTTTTCTCTTAAAATTGGTTTTTGAGAAGATTTTTAGGAGACACTGTGGTTATCAGAGGTATCTTGGTTAGAAGCAATGGAAACAGTCCAACTGGGTGAAACCAGTTGGACTTTTGTTGACTCATGAGTTGAGTAGGGAGGCAGATGCTGTGGAGGATTGTGTATCTACTACCCTCAGCTTCTGGCCGGAGGGCACCACAATGCTGGAGAATGCTCCAGACCCCAGACCGAGCTGATAACACTGGGGTGCCCCAGATGGAGCAGGTGCAGTCCCCTGCCTTCTCCAGATGGAATCCCAGCAGCCAGGAGCTTCTACAAACATGGCTCCAGTATGTGAGGACCAGGGCTATTTCTCCAATAGTCCAAAAGTGTACCTTTCCTGACACACACAAAAAAACGCTCAGGAACGGCTCTTCTGCCCCTGAATGGTCATGATTCCAGAGGCACACAAACCAATCTCGGAATGCAGTGGTTGCTGGCAGAAATGCTCCTGGACTATGAACTAAGCTATGGCCCTGTTCTGCCCTGGGAAGGGAAGGGTTTTTGTTCCTCGGTCTTTTCTCATTTGTGGCAGCATGGCGACCGCCACCTTCCAGAGCCAATTGGACAGAGAGGTAGGAACTTGCAGTGATGGGGCGCTTGGGAAATCTTGCAAGGTGGGGGGTGGAACCAGCCCTACCTCCCTACCCAGATGAGACCCCGAGTGGCCGCCCACGAACGACTCCTCTGCTTCTGAATGGCCATGATCCCAGAGGCACACAAACCAATCTCAAAACGCAGCAGCTGCTGGCATAAATACCTCTGGACTTAATTACTAAAATACCAGAATTTCAAAAACGTGTGGCCGCTGTTGCAGCCGTGCGACATCATATGCTCTTTATTATTAGCAATAGAAAACAAATGATCTACTGATGTCTTTTTTGGCAGGTCTGATTGTTGGGGGAACATTCCAAATAATAATAGTGGGTTTTCTGTCGAAAATTGAACGTAATCAAAGTAAAGAGAGAGTAAAGTGAAAATCATCTGCCATACAGACAGGGTAGGGTGTGGGAGGGGAGGTATACTGGGGTTCTTGGTGGTGGAACATGTGCACTGGTGAAGGGATGGGTGTTTGATCATTGCATGACTGAGACTTAAGCCTGAAAGCTTTGTAACTGTTCTCAAGGTAATTCAATTAAAAAACAAATTAAAAAAAAGAAACACGTGTGTGTGTGGGGGGGGGGAGTAAGTTGATTGAGCTTACATGTGTGTAGCTGCTTCTGTATCTGTGAAAGGAAAAATTGTTTCTTGGGTGAAAACCCAAGAAACTCCCTTCCCCTTCATCTGGATCATTTCTCCCATGGACTTGGGGCAATTCTGTGAGCATTTTCTGGAAGTAGGACTATCTGTGAACTCTGTGGACTCAGATTGAGTCTGTCTATGGGTACTTATGTCTGTTAGTTCCCGGGGAAAAAAACATGCTGAGAAGCAGGCATTATCTTCCACCTTGTGAGAACTCTGGAAAGTTAAAAGCCAGGTTAGAATCCAACGCAAAAACCATAACCTTCAGATATGGCTTAACTAGATAATAAGCAGGACAGGCTGAATCATTGCTAGAGACCAGAGCCATGTGTGAGTTCTCCTACCCACCCATGATGACCCCCCAGGCCAGTGGGAGAGGCTAGTGGGAGACTTGATTTATGGGCCGTGTTTTTTATTCATGTTACATGTAACTGCTGTGATTTGAAGGTTTGTGAATCTGTAGGTTTGGGACAGTTTCTCTTTTCATCGGGTAGGGAGTTTGCCTTGCACGCAGCTGATCCGGGTTTGATTCCTTCGTCCCTCTCGGAGAGCCCAGCAAGCTACTCAGTATCTCGCCAGCAAGGCAGAGCCTGGCAAGCTTCCTGTGGTATATTTGATATGCTAAAAACAGTAACAAGTCTCACAATGAAGACATTACTGGTGCCTGCTCGAGCAAATTGATGAACAATAGGATGACAGTGCTATAGTGCTATTCGTCTCTTAACTCTATGTGTTAGGGATCTAGGCTCTGTTTTTTTTTGTTGTTGTTGGTGTTGTTCTTTTCTGCCTTTACTAAGAATGAAAACCAAAAGTGGAAAAATATTGATAAGTCTGAGAGCAGTTCTAGGCGCCATGAAATTTAAAATTTAGCTAAAATTTGTTAATATATGTTGGTTATTAAGGCTAGCAAAGCCTTTAAAAAACAACATAGAATATGACCTTTGTTATAATACCAAAAATACTCCTAAGTTTTTGGTTACCCCAAGGACTTAAAAACCACATTAAGTTTAAAACTACAAAAAAAAAAAAAAAAAAGGAGTGAACTGATTAGGGTCTAGGAACTACAGAAAAGAAGATAAGAGCTCTCGGGCTTCCTTTGCTGGAGTTCCCTTTCTTTGTGACCATGAAAGGAAAATCAGAGACCGGATGAATGTTATTTTTCAATCCACAAAAAACCCTGTCATCTGAAGATTGATGCATTGACTGAGTTGTAAAACTTGCAGTAGTTGGAGCTCTTGCTTGGATTTTCAGTTTACTTCCATTTTAAATTATTTTTTTCTCTTTTGTCAAGGATTTAGACACATCTCCTTACATGGGCTGATCATCCTCAGAACTGAGAGACTGATTCTGTGAAATAATTGGACAAAATAACCTCCGTATTGGATTTTAAAGTAGCAAAACTGTCACCCCCTCTCAGCCCCCCCGCCCCCCACACATTAGGTGTTGAGTAGGTTACCTTATGAAAGGGTCCTGGAAGTTATAAAAGAATTTACCTTTGTAGGAATATTTATTTTCCCCACTGATTTATTCTATTTCACCCTCACCACTTTCCCCTCCAGCCATAATGTCGCCCACTGATCAGAAAATAGCCTGAGTCACCCTTTTTCCTTTGAATAACTGATAGCAGGGGACTAGCATGAAAGGGAAACTTCTCCTTGTAAGAATCCCTAGGAACAGGGAAATAACGTGCTATTTCAGCAGGAAACAGCCAGATTTGAGGGACTTCTGAGCTTTTATAGATATAGAAAGAAGAACTGATAGTGGGGATAGATATGGGTCAAAGATCAATATTAGACAAGGACAAGTATCCTGTTCCAAAGCTTAAAGATAAGGACATTTTAGTTTCAGTTTACCCTTTCCCCGCAAAGCCTGATCCTTATTTTGTTTAGGTTTATAGATAAGATGGAGTGTGTCTCAGGGGGTGGCCCATGAAGATTTTGTTTATTCTATTGCCCACTGGGTGTGGGTCATAATCCGCCTTCTCTTTCCCTGTTAAACCTTATCTTAGGAACCTGCAGATTAGGTGACTCCTTTGAAGACATGAGTTTGCCATCTTCCAACCTGCCAGCCTGTTGCCAACAAAAATGTCTCTACCTAACACCCCTACTTGCCCCTAACCTTTTTTTTTCTTCCCTTAGCTGAAAGGAATTCTTATCAGTTCATCTCATGTCATGCCAGAGTTGGATACTAGGATTGGCAGTTTCCATTAGAATTATGAAGTTGGAATTAAGAAAGTCCTAATTCCAAAAAAGGTGGTAGCAGAGAGATAGGACAGAAGATAGGGCACTTGCCTTGTACACAGCAGACCCTAGGGTTCGAACCTCAGCACCTATATGGTCCTCTGGGTTCTTCCAGGAATGATCACAAAACACATAGCCAGGAGTAACCTCTGAGCACAAGAGATGTGCCCCTGCCCCCCCTTCCCATAGAGGAGAGAGAGAGAGAGAGAGAGAGAGAGAGAGAGAGAGAGAGAGAGAGAGAGAGAGAGAGAGAGAGAGAGACAGAGACAGAGACAGAGAGACAGAGAGACAGAGAAAGAGACAGAGACAGACAGAGAGACAGACAGAGACAGACAGAGAGACAGAGACAGAAAGAGACAGAGAGAGAGAAAGGGAGAGAAAGGGAGAAAGGGAGAGTGAGAGTGAAAAGAGGTACACTAATCTAATCAGGTGAAACACAAGATGGCAAATACTAACACTTGTACACATTAGGTGATAATAAAATGGCCTTAATGATATTTCAGCCCTTATAAACATCTCGGTGGTAAGAGGTTGTTAAATAACTTGTACAATGCTGCATAGTGGTGTTATGCTATGAGACCCTCATCTTCACAATAATGATTGTCAGAAGAACATGGATCCAGAGCTGTTTCTAAGAGTTTATATTTAGGAATGAAATGCTCATTTAAACTGCGAACCTAATCCAATTAGGTAAACTTTCTAAGGACATTAAAGAGAGAAGATGATACTGCGCTCTAGATACGGTAATGGGGTGGGATAGAGCTCAGGACACAAAGTGCCTGCAGGGCTCCAGATGGACTTGGTTGGTGGGTGGGCCCAACCCTAGGTGCATTCTAGAGAAACCTCATGAGTCAATGTGGGGAGAGAAGGGGTTCTCCGTGACTGTGGACAGCTGGGTCTTGTTAGGACTGTAACAATAACTCATTACCTCCACCTGAGGAAAGCACAAATAGTGGGCAATGAACCAAGTGGCTGCCCAGCCAGCCTGTCAGCTGTGCCCAGATTGCCTGTCAAGGAGAGTGAACTTGAGTGAGGAGCAGCATTGGCTGCTAGAAATGGCTCTTGTAACAGCGAAAGCAGTAATAGTAGCAATAGCACAGAAGGCCCTTGAATGTTGACAGATTCCCTGGAGTGACATCTGCCTTTGGAGTGGAACTGCCCCAGGAAAAGAAATGGGAGGCTCCCACTGCTTAATAGAACCTCAAATACCCATTTGTAAATGTGATTTTGCAAGCTCCTCGGGGGCTTGCAGAAGCTCCCCCTAAATTTCCTTTCTGAGGTGTGTATGAAAAGAACTGAGCTGCCTAAGCATGCTTTCTAGGTCAGATGGATGGCTGCCTCTTCCCTTTAGTTAAATAAAGGACACCATCTTCAAAGGAGGAAGAGAGATGTCCATCTGGTTTGTCTGATTGCACCGGTCAGGGGCAGTTTCATCCAAGTCCCAAGTATTAGTGATGTAGATAGTCAACTCATACCACCCAGAATCTACATCTGGCTGCCAAATGTACCTTGCTCTGGCCACCCACATACACAGGCTCCAATGAGCAACGGCTTCAGCATTCTCCTGGCTGAACAAAGAGGGTGATTGCCACAAGCAGGGCTATTGTTCAATTGGCATTGGCATCAAAGGCCTGGGCCAGCTCCCCTTTGTCTGTAAACTGCTATTCAGAAGGCAAAGAGAAGAAAAGCAAACCAATGGATTTCTTGGAAAGAATCATCTGTGGGCGTGGGACGTTTGCTGAAGTGCTGTGCTAACGTGATTCTAATAACAACTTGTAAAGCTACTTAACATGGAGAACCTTACCAACACATATTCCAAAATGTCACAGTGCCTGGTTATATCAGGCATACTGTTTCCCAGATTAGGAACTGTGGAGAGCTGAGTCATCCCAGCTCACCTACATGTTATAAGGTCTGCGCATACAGTTTGGGGGCAGGTTAGCACATGGATGGTAACCTTTTTTACCCTATCTCAGTCCTAAGGACACATTGTCTTTTCTTCAGATAACACACATTAAGAAATTGCCCAACCTGGCCCCAGAAAGCCAGAGATTGTCCAACCAGCTGCAGGTCCATCTCATTGCCAATGGGCACCTGATGACTCCCCAAGTTATTTATTTTCTGAATCATTCATCTCTGCTGGTAGATGAGGGATCCAGAGGACACAGTCCACTCTGGAGGAAGGAGTATTATTTTGTGTGCCTGTGTGTGTGTGTGTCCAAATTTTATTTGTATTATACAATAGGTCTTCCATGGAAAAAGAACATGAGTAAAAATGACTAATTCAAGTTTTCACCTCTAAATTTGAAAATTTTGGGTCCTGAGTGATAGTATAGTGGGCAGGATATTTGCCTTACACACAGTCAACCCAGGTTCAATCCCTGGCATCCTATATTGTCCCCGGGGCACTGCCAGGGGTAATTTCTGATTCAGAACCAGGAATAACCCCTGAGCATTGCTTGTGTGACCGTGACCCAAAAGTAAATACATAACTTTAAAATTGCTTTGAAAAATTTGTAAGAGTCATTGAAAGAAAAGGTACCTACCTCTCTCCCCCCTGGGAGCACTGCTCTCTCCAGATTGGCTATGCATACTTTCCCAATGTGTAGATGAACACACACACACACACACACACACACACACACACACACACACACACACACCTTTGTTTAATGTCTGAAGTTTTGTGCAGAAGGTATTAATTTATGAAGATTGGGAAAACAGCAAAATTATGCTTTGGAGTTTGCTCAGACTAACTTAAGAGTGTAGTTCACCTGCTTTTTCTGTAGCAGGAGTCAGCTGGGTGGGTAGACTGGGGCCCAGTTACACATGGATATTGAAGTTACTTCCAGCTTTTTGCTGTTATAAACCCTACTGGGGTGAGCATTCCAGATAGGAGTTTCTTACTAGCAAACTTTTTCAGGGTCGCTGGCATGTGGTGATAAAAGAAAACAGCCAAATTTTTAGTCTGTTTCATATTGTTCCAAAATGGTCTAGAGACAATGTCTGAGTTATCTATCTGTGTGCCCAGGCTACATCGCCCCGCCCTGGCTCTCAATTCTTTACTATTCTCTTGGGCTGTCTTTACATCTATTTCCTGACCTCTGCTTGATCTCTCCAGCATCTGTTTCCCGAGGTCAGTGACCGGCCATCTCTGATTCCTTGAAGCAATTCAGAGTCCAGCAAAACTGGATGCTGGCTTGCTTTGCCTCTCTGATGATACAATTTCCATCTATTCTAAGTAGAAACCTCACAGTCTTGCCCCAGATCCTGTTCCCAAGGCTAACATCTCTTTGGCAAGCATTGCTGCTGAATTTCTCAGGCCTTCAGAGAAAAGACACGGAGGAGGAGTTAAAGAGAGTTTGCTCGGAATCCCCACCACCTCTCACAAGGTTTGATGAAGAAAAAAAAAATGCTTTAAAGATGGAATGATTTACTGAATAAAAGGAGACTATAAAAACAGAATTTGAAAGATGTGGTGTAGGGTCAGGGTTACATATGATCCTTCTAACAATACAAGTAGATTGACTCTCATCGAATAGAGAATCTTCTGTGGAAACACTATGGCACATAAGCCAACTTATTTAAAAGAACACGATAAATGTGATGTTTCCTTTCACCTGACTGCATTCTTGCAGAATATTCAATGTTCGACACCCACACCTCCATACACATTCAGAGGCATACACACCAACACTTCCATTTCCTGAAAAGATTCAGTGATGATCTATTTTAGGCACTGCTAAGCAATTTAAATAGACGACTACCAAGTTGTCTTTTTAAGTAAACTATTATTGAAGTATAACAAATACAGAGTGCACAAATCATGAGTGTACAGTCCAATGAATATTCATGAGCTAAGCTCACCTGGTATTCACACCTCAAGTCAAGAAATAGAACATAGCAATGCAAACACCATTTCCGCACCATCTCAGCCACCAGAATGTCTCCGCATAGCGGATCTAGCGCTGTAGATTAATTCTGCTTGACTTTAAGCTTTCAGTCAGTAGGATCAGACCACATCTACTCTTTTATTTCTGACTACTTTTGTTGTGTGTTTGTTGGGTAGGGGCCACACACAACTGTACCCAGTGGCTACTCCCAGTTCAGTGCTCAGACCATGCACATGACAGGGATCAAACCCCTCCTCCTGCAGGCAAAGCCCACAGAGCTATGACTTCAGTCCTTTCCTAACTTCTTGTTTGTATTATTGTTTGCAGGATGCATCCAACCTGTGTGTCATTAACTTTTTTCTAATTCCACTTAAAAAAATTAATGGTCTTTTGTTTCATTTCCATACCTTTATGATAGGCTTATATGTATATTTGATACATAAATATAAATACAACCCTAATGTATTCTATATACACATATGTATCACTTGTATCACTTGTAGTCCTGTTGATCTTCGATTTGCTCGAGCGGGTGCCAGTAACATCTCCATTTGTCCATTTGTCATTCAGAGATTTGACGAAGAAATCTGACCATCTAGTTGAAGGGCGGCCATGAGGTCTTCTGACATCCCGTGGAATCCAGTTGGTAATAGCACTAGTCCAATGGTCCTCTCTGAATCGCATTACATGACCGGCCCATCTGATTTTTGATGCCTTGGCAAACGAGACAGCATCTCTGATTTTTGACTGTCGACGGAGGTCAGAACTCCGGATTCCTTCAATCACTTGAGTGAGACATGATATTCCCAGCATAGCTCTTTCGATTCCTCTTTGGGATACCCTAATAGCATTCTCATCCTGCTTGCATAGGGCCTAGGTCTCTGAGGCATATGTTAATGCAGGAAGAACGGTGGAATCAAAAAGATGTGCCCGGAGTCGGAGGTTCTTCGTTCTCTTAACCACCTCTTAGATGCTCTTGAAGGCATTACATGCTGCTCTCTTTCTCCTGCGCAGTTCTGGCACCAAGTCATTCCTCATGTTGATTTCTCGATCTAGGTACACATAGCTGCTGCATTCGGAGATGTTCATTCCATTGAGAGCAAATGGAGCTTCAGGGACCAGTTCATTTTTCATGAACATTGTCTTATTGAGATTCAGCTGCAATCCGACCTTTCCACACTCGTGGTCGAAGTCGGCCAGCATTTGTGCGTTATGAGAACGATGTCATCAGTGAAGCAGACGTGGTGTAATTGCCGACCGTCTATCTTCACTCCCATTCCTTCCCATTCCAGCTGTCGCATGATGTTCTCGAGGGTGGCACTGAAGAGTTTTGGTGAAATGGTATCACCTTGCCACACCCCTCTCTTTACTTCAATGATCACTTCCTTGTAGAATGGTGAGATCCTGGTGGTGAATTCACAATACAGCTTGCGGAGGATTTTGATATACTGAGTTTGAACGCCCTGTTTGACCAAGGCTTCGATGACCGCCTCAGTCTCAACAGAATCGAAGGCCTTCTTTAAGTCGATGAATGTTAGACAGAGCAGCATCTTGAACTCTCTTGAAACTTCAATGAGTTTGGTCACTGTGTGGATATGGTCTATCGTGCTGAACCCTCTTCGGAACCTGGCTTGCTCGCATGGTTGTCCTTCATCTAGTGTTCTGCCTATTCTATTCAGGATGACACGAGTGAACAACTTGTAGACGATGGACAACAGGCAGATTGGGCGATAGTTGCCAGTGTCATGGATGTCTCCCTTCTTGTACAACAGAACGGTCCTACTGGTTTTCCACTGGGATGGAACCTTGCATTCAGACAGGTAGCATGTGAAGAGTCGGGCCAATGTATTGATGAGTATTGGCGGCAGATTCTTCAGGTGTTCGGGTCTGACCTTGTCTGAACCAGGTGCTGTTCCCGTCTTTACCAGCGAAATGGCGTGTTGGATTTCAGAAGGGAGAACGTTGGGAACCACATATCCATCCTGCAGAATTTGGTATGTGGGCAGGTGGACATGGCTGTCAAAGAGATCTGAGTAGAAGTCGTGAGTAATTTTCTCCATTGCCTTTCTGGAGGATGTGATAGATCCATCGGAACGTCATAGGGCATATACACATATGTATAAATCATATACATATCTGCATATATGTATTTTATTTAAACACTATGGTTTACAAAGTTATTTATGATACAATTATTTGAGGCATTCCATTCAGTGCTCCAACAAACAATTCCACCCACCAATATAACGTTTCCACACCAATGTCCCCAGTTTTCCACTCCCTCCTGCCTACTCCATTAGCAGACACATAATAAATGTGCTGCATATTGCTTGTTACAACAAAACAGCACATTGAATCATTGAAAACAAAATAGATCAGTCAGAGTCAATCATTGAACCAAATGATTACACTGGTAAATATTTGGAGATTTTTATTGGACTATGCTAAGGAACTGGCAGAGGAACCCAGGTGTGCAGGACCTGGCTCTGAGATCTCCAAGACTGCTCAGATCAGGACTGGGCCTCTTCCGCCCAAATCCCCCATTTTTCAGTAGCTAGGCGGTGACACCCAGAAACTACCCCCCAGCACCGTATAATCCCATCAACGGCCAACATCTAGAGACTATAAAACCAAGCTCCTCTTGGAGAACCTGGCAAGCTACCGAGAGTTTCCTGCCTGCATGGAAGAGCCTGGCAAGCTCCCCGTGGAGTATTCATATGCCAAAATCAGTAACAATAATGGGTCTCCTTCCCCTGACTCTGAAACAGTTCCAGTGTGGCACTGTTGGGAAGGACGAGTAAAGAAAGGCTTCTAAAATCTCAGGGCTAGGATGAATGGAGACGTTACTGAGACCGCTCGAGAAAATAAACGATCGATAGGATGATGATGATGATTATGATATTCTATCACAGTATATGCTATTACATGAACACATCTGTCAGTGTCAATTTTTACTGTCAGTGTGGATTTTTGGTTTGTTTCTACATTTATTTGGTGCCTTTTTAGTGGTACACAGGGGACCAGGGACTCCTACCAGTGGAATTTGGCCTTAGTTCAGTGGTAAGGTCTGAGGAGCCTAGACCCTGCTAATGCTAGGGAGCATCAGAGCCATCCACCCTGGTGGTGCTGGGGGGCCTCTAAGGTTATTGCTGGAATTCAAACCCAGGATGATTCTGTTAGGCATGTGCTCTACCCTCTGCCCCAGGATAATTTCTAGTTTAATAATTAATTTGTTACATACATTTGTTCAATAATGAGTTTCTTATACAAATAGTGCTGAACATTTTTGTACATGTTATGGGAACAAATACGCACTCATTTCTTTTGGGTTAAATCTCATCATCATTATCATCATCCTGTTGAGCGTCGATTTTCTTGCCTTCTTGCCGCATTGGAGGCTCTTTCAGGGTCTAAGATGTTGTGCATTAGAAGCTCTTTCAGGGTCTAAGATGTGCAGTTGCGAATGCTGCCATGTGCTTCCAGGAGCTTGGTTTTATAGTCTCTGGATATTGGCCATTAATGGGATTACACAGCACTGGGGGCAGTTTCTGGGTGTGACTGCTTAGCTACTGGAAAATGGGGGATTTGGGCGGAAGAGGCCCAGTCCCATTCCTAGCAGGCTTGGAGATCTCATCCCCAGGTCCCACACACCTGGGATCTTCTGCCGGTTCCTTCATGTGTGAGGCTCATCCGAACGTGTGGAGAGGGGCCTTGAGCATGGCTGTGGCTGGGTTCTGGAGGTCTTTGGTTGCGGGGGGCTCTGCTCGGGGTGGGGAGGGAAACTCACCCCCTCTTCCGAGGGGCCCCAGTGAAGATGGCCAGGCATGGGGGCAAGAGACTCTGCGCTGCTCTCTTCCAGGAGCTTGGTTTTATATAGTCTCTGTTGATGGGATTACACGGCTGCTGGTGGTCACACCCAGAAACTGCCCCTGAGTGTAAATCTAGGAGTGAAATTTCTAGTGCAATATTTTCATATATTCAGATTTAATAGTGTCAAACAGAAACCATCTCATTTTACACTTATATTAGCAATATGTGATAGCTCCAGTTGTTTCTCACTAACACTAGGTATTTTTTTGTCGGGGGTGTTTAGTAAAAACTCTGTGCCATGTCTTCTAAGTTATAGCTCTTCCAAAACTCACAATTTAATTTTTTTATAATTCCATTAAAAAAAACACACACACGAATGGTCTTTTGTTTCTTTTGCTGACTTATCATCCTTTGCCCACATATTATCTATTCCCCTAAGGTACCATCTTTTTCCTTCATTATTCTGTCCATATTAGACCACTGAGTAGATACAATGAGTGAGTTCCTACAATGTACTGGGGATTACACTAACTGGTGAGCAGAGTAACACTAACCCTGGCCCTGGATGGGGATACAAACATTTAACAGATAAATCTCTTAAATGAGTTTATAATCATATAGACAACCATTGCCATGAGGAAAGAGAAATCGATACCACAAGAGTAGCTTAGGGACTTAATTTGGTTTAAAAATATAGGACAACTCCTTTGCAGAAATTGAGGTAGAAAGGTGAGTAGAAGGCAAAGGGGTGGGCTTTAGGGGCTTGAGGTTAATTACATGTGAAGGCTCAGAGGGAGGAAAGTGCTTGGAGCATTCAGAGACATTGGTTAAACCAGTTTTGAAGCCGAGGGAACAAAGGATCTTACTGTGAGTCAAAAAGAGACATAGCAGGTAAGAAGACATGGTGCCTTATAGGACAAGCAAAGCTTTCTGTATTTTTTACCAAGAGCAATGGGAAACCATAAACAGAAGATAGGATCACATGATCTCATGGGTTTTGTCAGATTGCTCAGGCAACTGTGTAGGGAAGGGATCGGAAAGAAGCAGTTAGTTAGGCTTAGAATTGGGCAGTAGAGTCATGATGGACAAAAGTGGATACAGGTGAGAAAAATATTGGAGTAGATTGGACAAGATCTAGTTCTCCATTGGAGGTGGGAGGTGGGTAAGAGTTAGAGCTGTTTTCCTGAGTCATGATTTAGCAACGGAAAGGATCAGGAGCTATTTCTCTGGGCTGAGGGAAACTGGAGGTGGGACAAACTTAGATATGGAAAGGTTCACAAATTTTAAGCAGGAAACACTTGGGTGTGCATGTTACACATCAAATATCTGGTCCTGCTGGATGGTGCTAAGATATTTTATCCTCGTCTGTTTGATTTTCCCCAGGTCTCTTCATTCATCCACTCTTATGAGACTCCCATATCTTCAGGGGAGGGCAGGCAAAGCTGAGAACAAAGATATTGAGGATTAGACTTACTTTAAAATAGATTACTTAACAAAAAGCATAGAAAAACAAACTCTTCTCTTTTGCAAGGGAACAGTTTTGTGCAGAAGGGGAATAAAGAAGGATTAGCACAGAGTTTTCGCTTTAAGCTCCCAAGGAAAGAGGATGAAAGACATGGGATAGTCAGCTTCCCACGACATAGAAAGACCTTGGCTCTTTTGGCCTAGGAGAGAAGAGGAAAGAAGGTGAGAATATCTGGGGATGTGAAGAGAGGTTGAAAGTGCTCTCAATGTGACATCTCAAAAACCAGCAAAGGGAAGGCATCACAGAAGTGAAAAAGCGACCCAATTCAATGAGTCCAAGAGACCAGGTAAGGAGAGAACTGCGGTCACAATTGGATTTAGACAGGTGAGCTCAGTAGTAATCCTAACAGAAGTTCAGTGTGGACTGGGTAAGCAAAAGGCAGAATGGAGTAAACTGAAGAGTGATCTGGAATGAGGAAGTAGATGTACTATGATGAATAGTTCTGCAGAACTTGGATTTGTATGGGGGAGCATTATCTTGGAGTTAACTTTTTAATAAAGAAAAAGCTTTCAAAAGACGCAACTTTCTTTTTTTTTAATTTTTTTTATTAATGAATCACCGTGGGGGTACAGATACAGGTTTACATAATCTCGTGCTTGTGTTTCAGTCATATACAGCTTGAGTATCTATCCCTCCACCAGTACCCGTTCTCCACTGATGACCCCATCATCCCTCCCACCCCCTCCCACCTCATTCCCCTCCCCACCCCGCCTCTTTGGCAGAGCATTCCCCTCTGTTCCCTCTCTCCCTTTGGGCATTGTGGTTAGTGATGGAGGTCTTGGGTGGCCAATGTGTTCGGTCTATAGTCTGCTCTGTGCACGCCTCTCCCATCCCGAATGGGTCCTTCCACCACATTTTTGCTTGGTATTCCCTTCTCTATCTGAGTTGCCCTTTCCCCCAGCATGTGAGGCTGGTCTCCAAGCCATGGAGCACATCTGGTACTTATTTCTGTTATTCTTGGGTGTTAGGCCTCCATTCGGTTGTTTATATTCTATAAATGAGTGCAATTCTTCTATGTCTGTCTCTCTCTTTCTGACTCATTTCACTTAGCATGATACTTTCCATGTTTATCCACTTGTATGAAAAGTTCATGATTTCATCTTTTCTGACAGCTGCATTGTATTCCATTGTGTAGATGTACCAAAGTTTCTTTAGCCAGTCATCTGTTCTTGGGCATTCGGTTTTTTCTAGATTTTGGCTATCGTAAATAGTGCTGTGATGAACACACATGTGCAGATGAAAAGACGCAACTTTCTAAAACGTGTTTAGGTATCGACGGGCAGCTGGATGAGATGGAAGACTAAGTCCAGAGACTTCCAGAGACTTAGGAAAGATTGAGTCCATCAACATTCCAGCTTCGGGGGTGATTATAAGCATCCACTATTTACATCCCGGCTGGGAGAAGCATAATTGACTGGTGGCCTCAGTTGCTATTCTTCCGATCTACTTATTACTGCCTGTCCCCTCCCCCCACTTCCATGTGTCCTGAGGTTGTTCCCAGTGCATGATTCAGTACAGCAAGGCCATTCCTGTGAAATTTTGGCATGGGGGCACCACATGTACCCGCCAAATCTTTCTTGGAATTGTGCTACAGTTGGAAACTCTTCCTGTCCAATTGTCCAGCCCCCTCGCTTTCACCGGACTCAGACCTGCCTTAGAGCCTGCGAGTTCTCACTATCTTCTCTTTTTTCTACCTCCACAGGCAAAATGTCCCCATGCAAAAAATATTCCTTGTCTAATTCTGTCTTTAATTCTGTTTCAAGGAGAGCACAAACTGAAATAAATGAGTCTGTTTCAAGGAGAGCACAAACTAATCCCCCTGGCCCCTTGCAAGTCAGACTATGTCCCTAGATAACTCTTTCGCCCATCAGACTTCGTTTTTATCAATGTTCTGTGGGAACTTTGCAGAAAATGACCCCAAGTTTTTCTTCACCATTACTGAACATTTGTTGAGAACATTGCTTACACTACTATCAGAGTGACCTATAAAAACAAGCATGTGTGACCTGGAGGCACGGGTACAGTGGCTCAGGTGCCTGCCTTGCTAGCACACTGGTTTGTTTGTTTGTTTGTTTGTTTTTCCTTTTGGATCCACCTGGCAATGCTCAGGGGTTACTCCTGGCTCTGTACTCAGGAATTACCTCTGGCGATGTTCAGGGTACCATATGGGATGCCAGACAAATGCCCTACCCATTGTACTATCGCTCCAGCCCCCAACAAGCACACTGTCTTAAGTAAAATCCCCAGCCTTGGCATCCCACACGCAGCAAGAACAATCCTGCTAGCTCTGTTGTGCATAGTCTCTGGCACACTGTGACTTTCCTGCCACCCCTGAAGCAGTGTTCATGCCACGGGATGGAGTGTGACATCTTGATAAGTGTTGCTGAAAAGATATGTGAGCACCATAGCCAGGAAGAGTGACCTGGTGAGCACCACAAAGATCCCTGGTGAGTATGTAACCTGCATACGCACTGTTACTAAAGAAGGTGGGGGCACGTCTTTGGTGATCACCAGGGCCAAATACCAAGCACAAGACAGCTAGAAGTGTGAGACCTTAGCCAGGCATGGTGTGTGTGACCACCGGTGCCTGCAACATCAACAACAACCATGAAGGGAGAGGGGGGTGGGAGGGATAAAAATAATTTGGAGGGGCTGGAGCCCCTCAGCGGGTAGGGCATTTGCCTTGCATGCAGCTGACCCGGATTTGATTCCCAGCATCCCATATGGTCCCCTAGCACCTCTAGAAGTAATTCCTGAGTGCAGAGCCAGGAGTAACTCCTGAGCACCACTGGGTGTGACCCAAAAAGAAAAAAAAAATTGAGTGTAAACAGTAAACATTTGGTCATGTAATTGTCTGCCCTTGAATCACCTTCTTTACTTACCTGCTTTAAATTCTATAGAGGTGTTCAGGCATGACTAGAATAAAATGGAAACTCCTTGGCAGGGCAATGAGGCCTTTGGGGATGAGACTTTTGCTGCCTCTCTGGGGAGTTGAGCACATTCTCGCCTATTCTCAGCCACAGCTTGTTCTCTCTTGAAAACCTTCTGCTGCTATTCCCCAATACTCTTCTCTCAGTCATCACACGGCCCATTTCTCTCTTCACTCAGGCTCTGCTGCAGTTTCACCTCATCAGAGAGACCTTTCCTGATGGCCTGATCAAAGATTGCTCATCCTATCTATTCCCACTCACAGGAATTCTTTTTTTTTTTTTTTTTGCGGGGGGGAGGGAGATAAAAGAGCAAGAAGGGGGCCTCCCTGGCAATACACAGGAATTACTGCTGCTCTACACTCAGGCATCACTTCCGGCAGTGCTCAGGGTGCTGGGGATCAAACTCGGGTAGGCAGCATGCAAGATAAACATCTTCCCGGCTGTACTATCTCTTAGCCCCTCATGGGAATTCTTTTTTTCCCCCTCCTCTTCCCTTCTGTTTGTTTTTGTTATTGTTGAGATATCCAGGAGTCACACATTTTGTTGTGGTACTTGTCAGGCAAGGGTTGCCAGGTGTAGGTTGCATGTTTCCTGTGGTGCTTGAACATACTTGCTGATATGTCTGGTGCCAGGAACCATTTCCAGGACCCCAACTGGCATGGGGGCAGTGCTAGGGATTGAACGTGTAGCCTCAGGTCTGAAAGGCAAGAACTCAATCATTGGGCCACATCCTTGATCCCCACACTATCATTCATTTTGTGTGTGTGATGAGGACTGAGTAGGTTTGGGGCCACACCTGGAGGTGCTCAGGGGCTATTTCCAGCTCTTTGCTTAGGGGTTGTTCTTAGTGGTGTTCAAGGGAACAAGTGATACCAAGAATCAAACTTCAGATTGGTCACATGCAGGGTAAATGCCTTAGCCATAGTACTATCTCTCTGGCCCATCCCCACTGTCATTTAAAATTTTTTTTTTCTGGGGCTCGAGCACAGCGGGTAGGGCATTTGCCTTGCACGCGGCTGACCTGGGTTTGATTCCCAGCATCCCATATGGTTCCCCCGAGCACCGCCGAGAGTAATTCCTGAGTGCATGAGCCAGGAGTAACCCCTATGCATCACTGGGTGTGACCCAAAAAGCAAAAATTAATTAATTAATTAAAAAAATTTTTCTTATCCTGATTCATTTCCTTCTGGGCATTAATCATTTATTGTGTTACTTATTTGGGACTAATAAATATTTGAATTCTAGAATACCATTCCATAATGTTAAGATTCTGATAACTGCATATCCTTTAGAATAGTGTTTCTTAACCCCCCCTTTTTTTATTGCCCATGGCCCCTTCCAACCTTGTTTCTCTCCTGGGACCCTCTATCCCCTGCCCTACCAGTCAACTTCTTAGTCTTATGCCATGGCCCCCATTTATTTGATTTTTCACCTTTTGTCCTCTTAGAATATCCTGGAGGACCCCTGGGGGCCCCATAGCCCCTGGCTGAGAAACACTGCTCTAGAGCAACTTAAATCTTCCTAAGTAATGAGTAAAAATAGGATTTGGTTGCTGTGAACATCTCTGGGGGGATATGCCTTTTGGTTGTGGCACAGGCAAGCTTAGCACGCTGGGTAAAAGCTTTCTACTTTTTATTTGCTGAAGTAACACTGAGTTATAAGAGTGTAAATGTTGGGGCTAGTAGGATAGTTTAGTGGGTAGGACCCTTGCCTTACATGCAGCCAACCTGAATTTGATCCCCATATGGTCTCTTCCTATACCCCACTAGAAGTGATCCCTGAGCTCTGAATCAGGGGTAATCCCTGAGCACTGCTGTGTGTGTGACCCTAAAACAAAACAAAAAACAAGAGTGTAAATGTTAATGTTTTAAGGGAACAGTGTTAGCACATCATGACCCTCCAGCAGTGTCCAGGACCTGCCCTTCTCCTCCCCTCACCTTAGGTCACCTCCATTCTGGCATCAGGGTCAGAGTTTGTTTTTGTTGGATGCTATCTCCTTCCTTGCTTTGTTTCTTTATGTCCCACATATGAGTGAGATCATCTGGCATTTAGCTGTCTCCTGACATATTTCACTTAACATGACACCCTCCAGCTCCATCTATGTAGCAAAAGGCAAGACTTCATCTTTTCTCATAAAAGCTTTCTACTTAAAGGAAGTGCTGAAAGAAGATATGTTTGACTGGACTAGTACATCAAGCAGTCTGTGACCTTGGGGCAATCACGTGGATCTGGGAAGGCAAATCGAGTTGATCTTTCAAGTCATCTAGCATTTGAAGGTGGTTGCTTGGAGCTTAGCTCAGGGAAGGATTGTGAGGCTTAGCTTGAGCTCTTGGGGGGGATGCCTTGATTAATTAGGGATGGGCGCTGCAAGGAAAATTGGGTTGGCTGTTCTGATTCACTTTACGGCTCCATTTTCTCATTGAAAAGGGAATAAAAATTACAGCTCTGTCAACCCTACCTAGGTACTAGAAAGTTCAAATGAAGTAAGCTGAGAAATGTTACAAAACTGTAAACACTACCAAGATATTATATTATCGTAGTTGTGGGAGGGCTTATTGTGTGTGTGTGTGTGTGTGTGTGTGTGTGTGTGTGTGTGTGTGTGTGTACAGGCACCTAAATATTCCTATTTCCTCTGAGGGAAAACCTAAATACAGTGTTTTCCAGGAAACTAGATCTTGAAAAAGAAATCAGTTGTGTAAAGTTCAGGATGTTGAAAAGCTATCCTGTTGAAGATTAAACTAATTGGTGAGCTTTGAATAAAGCTTCACTTTGGCCTTTCTTCCCTTTTAGAGTCAATATATTAACATGAATACACTTGTCTTATCTATACTTCTTTTTTCCCCACAAACAATGGTCTCATTACAAGTCATTAAATCTCTCTCTCTATATATATGTAAATATATATATATATATTTAAATATCAACTTGTACTGCTTTGGGAAGGAGTGTCATTTTTCTTCTTTTATAATCCACTTAGGATCTGACCAAATTTATTCCCTCTTTCTGCCAGGCATCCTTCTTGGCCCCCCCACTTTGCCGATGCTCAGACCACCTCAGTGAATCTGCTATTATTGATTCAGGGAAAGGCTTTGATTCTGCAAACCACAAGCTGTTACTCATGAAACTATGACAACTTGGTATTAGCTACAAATCAATGAACTTTTAAAATGCAGTCAAAGTAACAAAATTCACTGCTAAACCTTGATAAGCCCACCCTGGAATGGGCCCAACTTTTATCTTAATAGCCATGTGATCTGAGCTGCTTTGATGGCCCCTGATAAGGCTGACTCATCGTTGAGGAGTAACCGACCACTCTAGAAATACTGCATCGCTGTGGAGCAAAGAGAATCTCTTCCTCTGAGTGTACTGTGATAGGTCAGCTTTCTCCAGTAACCCAATCATCAGCACCCTTCTCTCCTCCCCACTCTTCTTTAGTGATGAAACAGGACATGCCGGGAGGAGTCTGATTATGACACACGTTCTTGGTCTGATTGGCTGAAGAGGGCATTTGGATCTCCTGTCTTCCACAGGACCATGCCCCTGCACTCACAGCAAGAGTTTCTCTCTCTCTCTCTCTCTCTCTCTCTCTCTCTCTCTCTCTCTCTCTCTCTCTCTCTCCTTTCTCCTCTCTCTGTCTGTCTCTCCTTCTCCTGTCATTCTGGTTTGCAATACAGATATTGAGAGGTCATCGTGTTTGTTCCTTTACCTACCTTTAGCATGCAGTTCTTATCCAGAGCGATCATTTCCAAGTATCTTTGTCATCGTGGTCACTTCTCAATCCCAACTGCTTTATCCCTCAGCACTTGAAGCATGCTTCCAACCATGGACCAAACCTATTGTCCTTGGGTATTAGTCTCATGTTACGCTTTTTTTTTACATCCCACAAATGAATGCAATCATTCTATGTCTGCTCCTCTCCTTCTGACTCATTTCACTCAGCATGATAATCACTGTTTCATATTCCAGGGAATCCACACTAAAGTGTCAAGAAAGCAGAGCTTTGGCATGAGTTCTGGAACTGGGATGGATGCAATGGGATTGGAGCTCAGATAAATTAATTAATCTAAGGTTAACGTTCATTTTACTCTCACCATCCCCAGGATAAGAATCAAGAATCAAGAATAAAGATCAAGAATATATAATGAAGGGCCAGAGTGGTTAGGGCACTTGCCTCACATGCAGCCACGCCAGGTTTGATCCCTGACATTCCAAACTGCTCCTACCCCTGCCAGGAGTGACCAGTCCTGAATACAGAGCCAGGAGTAAGCCCTGAGAGCTTCCAGGCATGGCCCAACCCCCACTCCCACCCCCTCCCACCACCACCACTACCAAAAAATAAAAAATGGAATAGATAATAGGATGTCAGGGGATGGGAAATAACCACAGATAGAAGGGATTCCCCAGCCAGGAAGGAAAGGAAGATGGAGAAGAGGAAGAAGAGCTCTCTCTCATTCTCTGTACTCCTTACTGGTGCTCTGACAGGCAGCAGGACCAGGAAGTACTCCTAGACAGTGGCAAGGTGCAGAGCACAGGGATCTCACCCACTTGCATGTGGCAGTGGCCAGAGACCACCAAGAGCTGAGACAACATGGAACCACTGGGTTACAGTCCTAGAGAGGCCCACTGACAGGTTACAGAGCAGCAGGCCCCAGCAAAGGGACACAGGTGACAGGGCTCTTATGTCCAGACAACAGCAAGCTAGATGGATTACAGATCAGGAATGTTTGCACTGATGGTGAGATTGGATAGGGACAAGACCTGATCACCATTCACTGAAGGCGACCAGGACGTGATCATCTGGACCAGACAGAGAAGGAGACTCATCCAGTGATGAGACACACAAAGACTGTGGACCCATCTACTTGAACTTCAACTTCTTAAGCTGGTGCTGAGTTTTGAATGCACGTATTTTAAACAATTCTCAAGAACCAAGGAATTCAGGACTAAATCCACTTCTGTGCTAACAAGATCATTGTTTTGTCAGGGCATGATGGGCCCCCCTACCCCTTGTGAGTGGGTTTATGAATCTTGACCTCTAGTCACCCTCAGACTGACTCTTCTTGGGAGGACAGTCACGTGAGGGGTGGGTGGAGGGCAAAGCATGACTTATGCAGTGCTCTGACACTTGAACAATATGTCAACTTACAAGCGTGAGAGGTTTGACTTCCATTAACTCTTTGTATGTGGTGGGGGTGACTAAGCTGTGTCACCTGAGCTAAACTTCTCTCTCTCCCAGACCTCCCCTTCCTGCACAGTTGGCTGAGTGAGGGCCATGTCCCCTTGGGTGAGGTTGGAAAGTAACCATATTTGTTTTACAACCAGAAGATGTCTTCATCTGTTTGTACTGCTATGAGAAAATACCACAGATTGAATCACTTACTGTAGCACTGTCACCCCTCCCCGTTGTTCATCGATTTGCTCGAGTGGGCACCAGTAACGTCTCCATTGTGAGGCTTGTCATTACTGTTTTTGACATATCGAATATGCCACGGGGAGCTTGTCAGGCTCTGCTGTGCAGGCAGGATACTCTCGGTAGCTTGCAGGGCTCTTTGAGAGGGACGAAGGAATGGAACCCAGGTCAGCCATGTGCAAGGCAAATGCCCTACCCGCTGCACTATCGTTCCATCCTGGATCGCTTACAAATAACAGAAATTTATTCTTCACATTCTGGAGGCGCAAGGTCCAAGAACAGGATGCCTACATGGTCTGGTGAAGACCCTCTGCTGCTGTTTCCTCACAAGGTTGGCGGTGGTGGTGGTGGGGGAGGTGGTGGTGGTGGTGTCCAGGGAATGCTACTGTACACTTAAGATCCATTCATTACTTTGGATATGGGGGCACTGATCGCATTGAGGAAGGCTGCACCTTCAAGAACTAAGCGCTTCCCAAAGGCCACACCTCCCAACTCCTTCATCTTGTTAACCAAGGAATTTTGGAAAGACACATGGGGTCTGAGAGATAGTATAGTGGGTAGGAAGCATACCTCGTATGAGGCCGACCCGGGTTCAATTCTTGGCATCCTGTATGGTTCTCTGAGTGCCAGGAGTGATTCCTGAGTGTAGAGCTAGGAGTAACCGCTGAGCACCACTGGGTGTGGCCCCCCCAACAAAACCAAGACACACGTCTAAGCCATAACAGAAAGTATGTAGGGCCCCAGGTGCTGCCGGAGTTCACAAATGTGGCAAATCTGCTGACTCACCTTGTGGCTGGCAGCTGCTTCCCTGGGATGCAGCTGCCAGCTTTGGGCCCTCTGGGCTCCTGCCTCAGACTTCCTCTTGCCGCTTCTCCAACTCTGTGCCCCGCTGCCAACCCAGCCTCTAGTCTTAGCACCCAAGGTGGAGAAAATAGCTGGATAATTGCATAAGGTCAATTCGCTGTAATAAATCTTATGTTCTTAGCTCATTTCTGATTCAACTCTGATTGATACAGAAGCCCTGAAAAAAGAAAAAATGCTCACTAGCTCTCAGTCCTTCCCTGATAATGTCCAAACCCTGTCACTGTCACTGTCATCCCGTTGCTCATCGATTTGTTCGAGTGGGCACCAGTAACGTCTCTCATTGATAGACTTATTGTTACTGCTTTTGGCATATCCAATATGCACAGGTAGCTTGCCAGGCTCTGCTGCACAGGCTCGATACTCTCGGTAGCTTGCTGGGCTCTCTGAGGGGGCGGAGGAATCGAACTCAGGTGGACCGCATGACAGGCAAACGCCCAGTCTCTGTGCTATTGCTCCAGCCTGTCCAAACCCTAAAGCAGTTAAAAAAAAAAAAAAGATAGTCTGGGCCAATTCAAATACACTTGCTGTTCACATGGGTCATCCTGATTCAATCCCACCCCACCCCATCCCGTGCTCTAGAACCACCAGGGGGGCATAGACGGATGGAAAGCATTCCTTAACTAACTGCTACTATCATGTGAAGACTCTGTGGCATGTGGACCTAGCAAGTGTGTAAAGTTGATTTGCTTTCCTTCTACATGATTGTGGATTCTTCCCAGACTTCTCTTCCCTTCCAGCACTCCCTTCATCTGAGTAATGCCTTTGTGTCTGTCTCATGATCTTTTCACAACTCCTCGGTCTGGGATTCCTTCAGTCTCTCTCTGCTGAGGCTTCTTCATGCCTCTGGGTGAGCCTGTTTTCTCTTCCAGGTGATCCACTTTCACTTTGGAGGGCAGGGTGATCCCAGAGCATCCAAATTCCTCTCTGTCCCTAACTTACCGGATTGCTTCTTGCTCATTCATTTTCCCAGGTGGGAGTCAGACACAAGTTCACGCTGTCTTCTTTTCCCTTGATCTCTCTTTCTCTTCACTGTGCAGGATTTGGGTCTCAGTACATCACTAGCTCCCTCCCCCAAATCTTTTGCCAATACCCAAGCCCCCTTCTTGATAGGGACCAGAGGGGCCTTAAGAATCATCTGATGAGGCTTGACATTTGCCTTTGGGATTTTTGCAAGGAAGATTACCTCTCAATGTACTTTGAAATTTTGTGATTACAAATATAGGAACTCAGCTTGTTAAATAATTTCCCACTCAAAGCTCATATTGGATGGCAATGGGTGTTCTTTGTGAGACCCATACCCTTGAGCTTTAAAAGTGTCCAAGAAAGAGAGATAGATAGCGTAGCAGTAAAAGCACTTGCCTAGCTGCCGGCTGATCTGAGTTTGATCCCTGGCACCCTATATTGTGCCCCCCGAGCCTGCCAGGAGTGATCCCTCAGTGCAGAGCCAGAAGTAAGCAGCCCTGAGCACAGCTGGGATCAGTCCAAAACCAAACAAACAAGAACACCCCCCACCTCCCCACCAAGCGGTTTTCATGGGAGGTTTGATGGTTTCATGGGACTCTGACTAGTGGTCACCACCTCAGATTGGTCATCAACTGTCTTCTTCCACGATGGTGACAACTCGAGACTCTTGACTCCTCTCTCACTCACCACCTTGAAGTCGATGTAGATGACAGCTATAATAGACAATAAAATACTGAGTGTTGTGCTTTTTCTCTCCTGGGATTGCACAATAGTCATTTCCCATTTCATTAAAAACTCTTTGCAATGAACATTAAGAAATTTCAAAACAGTTTAGTTTTTAGATCAGTTTTTCCAAAGTGGGTGAAACTGCTCCCCACCCTGTAGGGCTGAGATGATGGGGGCGGGCGGGGGGCTGGGCAGTAAACTTCGATGGAATTGGGCAGTACATTCTGTTTGTCCACCTAAAGAAGGTAGTTTTCCAGGGCCGCACTGAATGATTTCTTTTCTGAAAAGGGGGTTATAGGCCAATTAAGCTTGGAAACCTCTGTTAACCACACTTAGAACTGTTCATTTTCATTAAATTTGCTATCGCTCCAGCCCCTCCCTTTTTTTTCTTTTTGGGTCACACCCGGCGATGCACAGGGGTTACTCCTGGCTCTGTACTCAGGAATTACTCCTGGCAGTTCTCAGGGGACCATATGGGATGCTGGGAATTGAACCCAGGTTGGGCTGCATGCAAGGCAAATGCCCTACCCGCTGCATTTTCATTAAATTTGATCTGTGGTGGTAAATGTTAAGAATACAAGACTGGCTTCTTTGTGTGGTTACTCTTTGAATTTTAGTAACTAAACTAACGTAAGTGAGGGTTTTGATATTCAGAACAGGATTTTAGTAAATAGTTTCCAAATGAATGAAAGATTTTGAATTCTCCAAGTATTTGAGTTACTGAGTCAGAATTTCCACATACAGAACCTTATCAATGATTCCTTTATCATTCTGATGAATAGTTAGGTCTTGGAACCACCAGTTTGTGGAACTGTAGGAACAGCTAACTTTTATGCATAAATTCTCATTCTGTAATGTTATTGTGATGAGATTTTTGGAAATACAGTGCCAAACAGTAGATATTTATCATTCATCATGACCAGATAATAGCTTCTCATTACTTAAGGGGTTCCTTAATTTTTCAATCTGGGTTGAAAACTACCCTTCATAGCACTGCACCATGGCACTGTCCTCCCATTGTTCATCGATTTGCTTGAGTGGGCACCAGTAACGTCTCCATTGTGAGACTTGTTACTGTTTTTGGCATATCTGATACGCCACGGGTAGCTTGCCAGGCTCTGCCATGACCCTTCATAGAATGTAAACATATTTTATCTTTTATACTTTTATAAAATTTTTTATATTTTATTTTATACTTGTTTTTTGAGTGTCTCTTGGAACTCAGGCATGGACATGTGACAGATTCTGCCAGTTGGTGATATCCTTGTCGGCCTTCAATATTGTTCCAAAGTTACAAAGCAGGGATGTGGCGTTTCCTCAGTGTGAGAATAGTGGTGGCCAAGAAGCTTTAAAGGGCAGAGGGGCTAATCGAGTGCCCTGGTCTCCAGGCAAGTGTGAATGGTTTCCTTGGCAGCTTCTTTGGGGGTATGGTTTGGGCACTGATCTTTGGAAGCTAAATTACAAACCTAGTTTTCCATTTCTAGTGTTGAATGGGCAGCCCAATATCTATAGTGTAACAGACAAAAAAAAATGAACAGGAAATACCTTTTTGTCTTTGTTTTAAAAAATATTCCCCACCACACCTTTTCTATTATTGTGATGATTTGGTTCACTTTCTCCCTCCCTCCCTTCCTCCCTTCCTTCCTTCCTTCCTTCCTTCCTTCCTTCCTTCCTTCCTTCCTTCCTTCCTTCCTTCCTTCCTTCCTTCCTTCCTTCCTTCCTCCCTCCCTCCCTCCCTCCCTCCCTCCCTCCCTCCCTCCCTCCCTTCCTTCCTTCCTTCCTTCCTTCCTTCCTTCCTTCCTTCCTTCCTTCCTTCCTTCCTTCCTCCCTCCCTCCCTCCCTCCCTCCCTCCCTCCCTCCCTCCCTCCCTTCCTTCCTTCCTTCCTTCCTTCCTTCCTTCCTTCCTTCCTTCCTTCCTTCCTTCCTTCCTTCCTTCCTTCCTTCCTTCCTTCCTTCCTTCCTTCCATTTTCTCCCTCCATCCTTCCCTCCTTCCATCCCTCCGTCCTCCTTCTCATCCTCTTCTTTTACTTCCCTCCCTTGACTAGCCCTCCCTTCCTTCCTTCCTTCCTCCCCCCCACTCACCTCGGAGACACTTTTACATCCCACAATTGACTCGAACCTCTTCCTCCTTGCCTTCCTGTCAACTCAAGTGGACCCCTGTGGTGCTAGGGATCAAACTGGGGATCATCCAGATCCCCCTGTACTATCTCTCCCATCTCACACACTTAGTTGTGGTATCTGAACATTTTGGTTGCAGTGTTTGCCAGAGGCTGCACTCCTGAACTGTGGTGCTCACACAAACTTAGCTATAGTGGGCCAGAGGTCACACACTGTGTTGTGTTTCTTGAGATCCCCAAAGGCAATACTGGAGACAGAGGGGGGCCTGGGTGGGGGGCTGAGGGTGGGAAAAGGGGGTGTCACATTACGCATGTGGGATGGTGTCTGGACTGCCTGGAGAAGTTCTGAGACTCAATATTCCACATTCCCTAACCTGAGAGCACACACAGCACACATTAGGAAAATGCAGTTCTAGCTGGTTTCAGCATCACAGGTGACTTCAGAGGGGCCAGAGGGAGTTCTTGGTGAAGCTCTTTGCAAACACACAGTCTCCTGAGCACACCAGTTGAATTTGCTGAAAATCCTAGCCTCACATTCCAGCATGCAGTAATTTGGATGAAGACCTAGGAGACTTGTGTGTTGAACACTGGTGAAGTCCTGCCCAGTGCATCCCTTGTTCCGGGGCATGGTTGAAGCTGACTCACAGCTTATGGAGGTGAGGGGACGGAGGCACATCATCTAATGAGGCTTTGCCCTCCCCCATGGTTCCTCTACTTTTGTTGTAGTGACAGTCCCTAGGGTATGTACTAGTTGCTTGTACGCCACATACTTTGGCTTGAGTGCTCTGGATCTCTAACATGATTTGCTGTGGCTTTTGGGATCCAATGAATAGTGCCACTGGAATTGCATTCAGCATGTGAGGCTGGTGCTGTAGTAGGGGAACTCATCCCAGAAAGGTGGGGTCTTCTCTCCCACCTGGGAAATATTTGTCTATGGAGGCTCAGGACTGACAAAACAAGAGCTTTTACTGGGATTTCACTGGGATAGGACTCGAGGCTATGAACAGAGGGCAAGGAATCTCAGAAGACTGCTGGGTCTCGCATGATATAGACTTGTGGTTTGTAGGGGCATGGTTTCTGGGGGGGCTCAGGGCCAGACAGCTTGTACTCATCGCTGGACTGTTATTGAATGCTTCTTTGTGATGTTTGTAAGCCCCAGTCAGTATGGAAGTTCAGGGGAGACTTGTCAGAACTTACTACGGGATGTTACTTCTCTTCTTCCTTTGAGAAACTTCCAAGGTATTCCCAGGGCAGTGTTTTCTTTTTTCCCCATTGGAATATCTTGTTATAATTAATGAGATTTATTGAGTAGAGAGGACTGGAGCAAGAGCACAGTGAGTAGGGTGTTTGCCTTGCATGTGGGTTCAATTCTTCCGTCCCTCTCGGAGAGCCCGGCAAGCTACCAAGAGTATCCTGCCTGCACGGCACAGCCTGGCAAGCTACCCATGGTGTATTCGATATGCCAAAAACAGTAACAACAAGTCTCACAATGGAGATGTACTGGTGCCCACTCGAGCAAATCGATGAGCAACAGAATGACAGTGATACAGTGATTGAGTAGAGACTCTCTAACAGTGCTGAGGGTCAAACTTGTGGCCTTTCGCCTACAAAGCACTGAGCAATCCCTGGCCCACCTTACCCCAATGTCCCTATCCTTTTTCCTGTTAACTGTGGAGGGTAAGCTTCCCAAGCATGTGAAGTAAGAATCAAGTTGCCTCATATATGAACACACAAGTTAAAATGAAATAGAATTTTCAAAAGCCGTTTTATTTTGTGTAAAAAGGATTTCTTTTTCCAACCTATGATCATTCCTAGCCATGCTAATTCTGCCAATGGTATTAAACTACATTTTTAGGCAATGCTAATCATCTGGGATTTTTGCCAAGATCATCAACTTTAGTGTGATGACAATCTCCTGTTCACAAAACCAAATGCTGATAATAGACTAATGGATGTGTTATGAAGTCTTACATTGCTCGTAACTAACTCCTTGGGAAGATTTATCATATAGTGTAGTCCTGTCCTTATTGTAAGTTGTACCTGAAATTTTTCTGCTCCTGCGGAGAGCTAACTCAAAGGGCTAAACATATGCATTGTGGGCAGGAGGCCCAGGTTTGATCCCTGACATTACAGCACAGAGCCAGGAGTCGCACTTGAACACAATAGAGTGTGGGCTCCAAATAAAAACTAAACAAAATTTTTGCTTATTATGTAATATGCTATGTAATGAGTGAGGGGGAATTGAAAAACAAAAATAACCCTTTGGACCTCCGTTGAGAGCAAATGGAATGTCAGAAACTAGTTCACTTCTCATGAACATTGTCTTTGTGAGATTCAACTGCAGTTCGACCTTTCCACACTCACGATTGAAGTCAGCCAGCTTTCATGCCCCTTGGCTAATGTTTGGTGTTATTAGAATGATGTCATCAGCGAAGCGGAGGTGGTGTAGTTGCCAACTGTCTATCTAAATTTAATATCTTAAATTTAAAGTTCATAATTCAGTGTTTTCTAATATATTCACAGAATTTTGTAATCATCACCATCATCTAATTTCAGAATATCTCCATTCACCAAAGATACCATTACACGGGACTGGAGCGATAGTGCAGCAGGTAGGACACTTACCTTGCAAGCAACCAACCCAGGTTTGATCTCCAGCATCCTATGTGTTACCCCGAGCAATGTCAGGAACAATTCCTGAATATAGAGCCAGGAGTAACCCTTGGACATTGCCTGGTGAGACGCAAACCCAGTTTTACCCCTGCAAAATGCTATTACTTTATCCTCCTTTCTCTTTCTTCTCCCCAGTCCTAGACAACTACTTTCAATATCCATAGATTTACCTATACTGGACATTTTAAAAAATTTTATTGAATCACTGTGAGGTAGTTACAAGCTCTCATGTTTAGGTTACAATCACAAAATGATCAGACACCCATCCCTCCACCAGTGCACATTCCCCACTACCAATATCCCCAATATACCCCCCTTTCCCACCCTCCCCCTGCCTCCATGGCAGACAATATTCCCCATACTCTCTCTATACTTTTGGGCATTATGGCTTGCAACACAGACTCTGAGAAGTCATCATGTTTGGTCCATTATTTACTTTCAGTATACAGTTCCCATCCCGACTGTTCCTCCAGCCATCATTTTCTTAGTGATCCCTTCTCTATCCCATCTGCCTTCTCCCCTCTGCTCATGAAATGGGCTTCCAGCTATGGGGCAATGCCCCTGGCCCTTGTATCTACCGTCCTTGGGTGTCAGCCTCATGTGATGCTACCCTACACTCCACAAATGAGTGCAGTCCCTTTATGTCTGTCCCTCTCTTTTTGACTCATTTCACTTAGCATGATACACTCCATGTCTATCCAGTTATAAGCAAATTTCATGACTTCATCTCTCCTAACAGCTGCATAGAATCCCACTGTGTAGATGTACCAAAGTTTCTTTAACCAGTCATCTATTCTAGGGTACTTGGGTTGTTTCCAGATTTTGGCTATGTGAACAGTGCTGCAATGAATAAATAGGTAGAGATGTCATTTCTACTGTGCTTTTTTGCATCCTCGGAATATATTCCCAGAAGTGGTATTGCGGTATGCTGGACATTTTGTACAAATAGAATCATACAGGGTTTTGGGATCTAATACTTTTTACTTATCAAGTTTATAAGGTTCATTCCATTAATTTTAAATCACAAATAATATTCCAATATATGACTATATCACAGTTTGTTTATTCATTAGTTGATGGATATTTGGATTGTTTCTACTTAATCACTATTACAAATATTACTGTGATGAACATTCATGTAGATTTTATATTGGCATATGTTTTCAATTCTCTTGAGTAACAGTATTAGAAATGGAATTTCTGGGTCCACTAGAGAAATTGCTAGTTTTTTCACAATGGCTGTATCATCTTATACCCCCACCTGCAATGCACAAAGATTTAATGTCTCCTTATACTACCCACTTACTGTTTGCATTGCAATGTGTGTGTGTGTGTGTGTGTGTGTGTGTGTGTGTGCGCACCCTTAATTCCCCTTCCGATGGTTTCCTCATACTCTTGTTGACCAATGCAAATTATGATGGCTGAAACTGGCCCCTGGTTGCCCTGTGCCCCCGTATCAGACTGTGTAATCTAAGATTATTGTGCATGAAATTCAGGTTTAGGCTTTTTATTTTTCCAATAAAATATTACCATCCCATAGGCTAAGCCATAGGTGATTTTAACACTCATCTCTAATTGAAACTGACTTAACTAGACAACAAATACCCACAGAAATATTCTAATACTGATGTCTTAACTAGCTGAACTCTTGCATAATAGCTATCCTTTTACCATTTCTCATCTTGGAAATTAGGCTTAAAATTAGTGACAGCTCCTGGAAAACATGGGAAAGATTTGAAAGGGAAACACATGTTGGTATGTAGGTGTCGAATGAATTTGCTGATGGCAAAGTTGAAAAGAATATTTCCCAGAACAAATTGTTCTAGTCTGTTGAGCTGTTCTTCATATAAAAGAGACTGTAGTTAGCCCTTGGAGCAAGGTAAGAGCCATGTTAAAATTTCATTTTTTTTTTCATATAGTTCTCAGAGGCACCAATAAGGAGCTCTCAGGACAGAAAACCTTCCTTCTGTTCATAGAAAACCCCCTTAAGGTAAAGATATATATTACTGACCTGGTCTAATTATTGGTAAAATGACGTTTAACACATTACTTAGTCAACTTTCAGTAAATTGGAAATAGTTGAACATCTCTACATAAACATGTATTGGAAGAAAATCTGATGAAAAACTATAGGTTCTAGCCTTTCCCAAATGTTGCCACTCTTGTCATTGGGTTTGTATTCTAGGGATTTATTTCAATGGTACTTGCAAACAGGTCTTTAAAAGAACACTTCACCTACATTTTAAATAAATGGCAAAATTAGATTAGAATTCTAGTAAATTCTTAGTCAAATAAATCACTGGAGTTGTAATGTTGTTATTTATGTGGTTGCCTGGCACATACGGAACTGCCACCAGGTTACAGAAGTTGGCTCTTGAGATTCTGCTCTTCATGAGAAAAGGAGCTACCGAAAACAAGGTTCCACACTGTATAATTTCTATGGCTTGTATTAATGCAGACAGTACAGTAGCCATAAAGAAGAAAAATTACGAGTGGAAGATAAAACTAAAATACTAGTTGCATTACAATTGCATTCTAGTGCTGCAATAAATTGCATGAAGCCAATAAAGCAAAACTAACTGAAGATATTTGGCACAAACCAAAAATGAAATGAGAGTCATTATGCTGTCTGCTACAGGGACATGCCTCGATGTAGTTAAAGCAATAAACTACCTGGGAGTAATCTTTACTTATTTTAAATTGCATATTCCAATTGCCAAGCTCTTTCTGGCATTTTTGCCACACTTAACTTTACTGAGCGAAAGAAAGAATTACATGTCTGAATAACTCATGTTCTACTAAATGTGCTTGCTATCTTCAGTACTCATAACTCAACTTTAGTCATAATATTGTTTATTCCAAAATTAATCATGGTTTTCTGCCATAAATTAACCTTTTTTCCCCCCAACAGAATAGAATTAAATTGATACTGAACTCCAATAACTACTCATTTGATTAAAAGCTTCCATCTTTCTTTCCTATGATCCAGAGCTGTTTAGGGTTTTCAGGATCAATGAAGCTTTCTTATCACAGAAGGAACCCAAATAGGTCAAACCTATTGGGATTTTAGAATTGAACTTTTATATAGTGTTAAGTAGTTTTCCAGGAAGACAGATTATCTGAGTTGATGGGTGACTTGCCCAGGTGTACTGTCCTTTTATATGTTAATAGATCTTTCACCTTCAAAGAATTGCTCCCTAGAGTCAGCAACCCAGAAAGCAATTTTGTCTTTAAAGGGATGAGAATTTACAAAGTTAGATAAAATCTGGCCAATGGATTACCTCAGCAGCTTCCTGGGATCTATAATAGGAAGTGGGTACCTTGGTTTCCAGATAAACCAACTATAGAATGAAGGTTTTTGCCTGGAAAAGAGTGAGGGAGTAGGTAGGCAGTTCCAGGAAGACAGAATACCCTGTAGAAAGGACAAGATGAACTTGTTCTTGCCCTAATCTAGTTGCATTTTGATTGTTAAACTGCATTAACAGAGCTGCTTGCTTTCAATAATTGAGCAGCTTTTCATACCTTGGTTAGGAAGAGAGCATTCTCAGCAATGCTGGTGCGAGCATGAGTCAGAGTGTCCTTTCTGGAGGTCGTTTTGGCAGTATTCATTTAAAGCTTTAAAAACAAGCATGTAATTTGCCCTAGCAGTTATAGCTAGGCATTTATTCTTGGAAGATAATCATGATTGGACTAAATATGTTTGTACAGGAAAAAAAAAACATGTTGTCGCTATGAAAAGCTAAGAAACCACCTTGACAACTCAAAGTTGGAGAGTGAGTGGGTTTGGACATGAGCACAAAGAGAAGTGTGCCCAGTCCCCCAGAGAGTTGGGGAGGACGTGAACTGAAACACTCACACTTCCGGGAAAGGTCACGGTCGCCAAAAAGGGCTTATCAAAAAAGGGAGAATAGGAGAACTTCAGTTTTTGCTGGTAAAAATGTATGTATTTACATAAAGCAAAAACAAATTAATGCATCAGATTGTTAAATGGGTTGTGTTTGGTGGCGGTATTATAAGTGACTTATTGTCTTCTTTTTACTTGTATGTTTTTCAAGTCTAATATAATGAATATGTATTACTTTTTCTAACCAGATTAAAAATATGGTTTGAGAAAAATCCTTAATGAAATTCATGCATTACAATGATTATTCCATTGTGAAATACTATCCTTCCCTCTGTGTCTTCAGGCTGGGAGTGGGCTGAGTCCCAGACAGGTTATTTTTTCTCCTGGGTCTCTCTTCCCTGGCTTGGCAGCTTCAGAACCACAGCTGCCTGGTCTGTGGGATCATCTTATCTTTGGGACTGGAGTTTTTTTTTTTCTTCTTTTATCTCAAGGGAATTACATCAATGCCTTTGGAGAAAAGGAGTCCCTAAAGGGTTCGGAATGTCTTTAGAGATCTGCTTATTCTTTATCCAAATTCATCTCTTCTTCATTCTCTGGAAGTTTTGTGGGAGGTGAGAAACTGTGTTCTAATAATCCCATGGGAGGTGAGAAACATTTGTTCTAATGACTTCCATAGGACCATCCTGAAGAAGATACCTGTGAGTAGAGTGAAATCACTGTCACTGTCATTGTCACCCTGTTGTTCATCAATTTGCTCGAGCAGGCGCCAGTAATGTCTCCATTGTGAGACTTGTTACTGTTTTCGGCATGTTGTTACTGTTTTGGCATACCATGGGTAGCTTGCCAGGCTCTGCCGTGCGGGCGAGATACTCTCGGCAGCTTGCCGGGCTCTCCGAGAGGGGCAAAGGAATTGAACCCCAGTTGGCCGAGTGCAAGGCAAACGCCCTACCCGCTGTGTAGAGTAAAATACTATCCTAAAATCAAAGGCAGTTGGGGGCAGGGTGCAAAGTCTGGTTCTATGTTTCTTTGGACAAGTCAACTTTTCGATACATCAGTTTCCTGGTTGTAAAATAGATATAATAAAGGTTCCCGACTCATACTTTATTGCCTTCAGTGTGGGTTATGCCCCCAGTGTGTGAAAGCAGTGTAGGATTTCAGAATATGTCAGCCCAAAATATGCTCCTTGGGCATGTTTATTATTTTAAGTTAAAAGCACTGGGGAATAGCAGATGCAGGAAGGACATACTGACCTTCTGTTTTCTTCTTGAAAGCCGAAGATAAAACTCCCCTATGAAAGGTGCCCTCTCTGTACTAGGAGGAAAGAAACAGTCTTATCACCAGAAACAGGGCATGGAGGCCAAGAGCCATCTGTGCACAGACTTGGTGAGACAAACCCTTGCATTTTCAGTTACTTCTCTACAATGAATTGTCTTACCCTCCAAGACACTTTTGTCTCATCATATTTTAACACATTACCTACAATTCTTTGTGCAATCTAATGTATAGGTTGACCTCTTGCAGATGGGAGAAACGGGTATCCAAAAGGAGTAGGTTTCTTGGATGTCTCATGAAGTGTTGTAGGTCATCTGTCCCCATAATCTTCATAGCCTGGGAATTTGTCCCCATAATCTGATTTTTTGGGGATTCCTGGCCTCAGGCTGGAATTTCAGGGTATAGAAAGTCAGCCCTTGGGGTTGGAACGATAGCACAGCGGGTAGGGCGTTTGCCTTGCACGTGTCCAACATGAGTTTGATTCCCAGCATCCCATATGGTCCCCTGAGCACTGCCAGGAGTAATTCCTGAGTGCATGAGCCAGGGGTAACCCCTGTGCATTGCTGGGTATGACTGAAAAAGCAAAAAAAGAAAAAAAGAATGAAAGAAAATCAGCCCTTGCCTTTACTCAGGTTCCCAAGCTTCCAGGCTTACCATTGATCCTAAGAGAAAAGAATTTCAGGAATAAGATGAATAATGAAATAATATGTTTGTTGGGAATTAAGAGTGTAGAAAGAGATGGGCAAGAGCAGGTAGGGCATTTGCCTTGCAGGCGGCTGACCCAAGTTTGATCCCTGGCACCCCAAATGCCATCTGAGCCCTTCAGGTATGATCCTTGACAGCGGAGCCAGAAGTAAACCCTGAGCACCACTGGATGTGACCCCAAAACCAAAAAACAAATATATATTTTTTAAAAAGTGTAGAGAAAGGGTATCATTTTCAGAGGGAGGCAGGTTTCCCCAAAGGGAATACAGCCCTGAATGTCTTTGGGGATGGGTTATAGATGAATATCTCCCAAACTGCTTTGACTTGGAGCTCTCTGCATATATAGGAGTTAATTGGGGAATTTCCATGCTTTTGGTGGTTCTTTTCACATTATCATAGTCTCTGTTTCTTCTATAAGAACTTCACCCCTCAGAGAGTCCAGGTGATCCCAGTAGCCTAAGTTTCTGCTATGACTTTTCTAATCCACTTTGCCTGGGACTCCCCTGTCTGCCTGCTAGCAACAAAATCATGTTCAGTAGGTTAACCTCTTGGTGAGTGTAGAGCCAAGAGCCACAACCAAGATAGAAAGAGGTAAAAGAGAAGTATGTTTATGTAATGAGGTTGGACACAGGGAAACTAGTGTTTTAAAACACTGCCCCCCCACCCTGAAACTTGCTCATGGGAGAGAATTTATGGGGTTCCACTTGCTTGGGAAGTAAAGTGATTGGAAAGCTTTCTCCTGGGTAGCTGGATGTATTTTGCGTCTCCATGAGGGTTAGATGATACTGCTGCATGTTCAGAATATGGTAGATAGGTTCTTCCCTGGGAGGAGATGGTATTGAGAACGCCAGTTCCTCAGGGCTCTGCACGTGCTTGGTGCATCAACAGAAACATCTGGCAACAACCTTCTGTTTCTGGATCTGGAAATCAGTCTCTTTCAGAAGCTTTGAGACAAAAGCTGAGTTGATAAATTATACTACAACCACAGGGCAGAATTGCCCTGGCAGGTCCAAGGCTTAGTGGCAGATATAACCTGGCTGGCAGTGGCTCTGGGCCCACGGTGTTTTTTGAGTCTTTGTTTTCCATTTGGAAGCACCAAGGAATATGTAAAATTTACTAAATAATTGGTGAACACCCCTCCCCACCTTGTCTTTTATCAATGTGATTGATTCCCAGTCCCTGGCAGAGACTCTACAAAGAGAAATTTGCCCTCTGTGATAGCAACCTGAAGGGACATCGGGTAATTCTTTACAAAGAGTATTCACATTATAAAGGCTACTTATTGATGCCTGACATGTTTGCAGACCCTGTGTGAAGAGTATGAATAGATACTCAATCCTTGGGAGAAATCACCTGTGGGGATTGCCATTCTGTTTCCACTGGGCAGAGACTGACTCTGATATGCAGGTGTTCCCAACTCTTTGGCTACCAATAGCTTTTAGTCCCTGTTCTCTTTGTCCTTAAGCTTTCCAGCCAATTATGATATTTAAAAATGTTTATTGACACTCAGGATTCAGAATTAATTTCTATTCTGATTATTTCTCTCAAGATCAAGGTTATCAGTTATTCTTAATCGCCCACAAGGCATTAATGGCTCACCAGATTCCAAGCTGGTTATGAATATCTTAGAGGGACTAGAAGAAATTGTTTCTTTGCTATTTTCAAGGTTCCTGACTTCAATACATCACCTAAATAATAATCTAAAATGAAATGGGGGTACTTACATGAGAAGTGTGTTCTGAATTGAACGCAAATGATGTGTGAATGGCGGCACATTGTGTCTTTCCATTATGGACAACAACTACTGGCATTAATTAATTACATTTCTTTCTTTTCTTGCAAGACAACTGCCCCCCCTCCAATTTTCTTACAAAAGGAGCTAATGCCATTGTGCTTCCATCAAATGTCATCCTTTAAAGAGGTGGGATTTGTTTGTGCTGATGTCTTACAAACCTCCTAATCTTGCCTACCGCATGCTTTTCTGTTTTCCCTGGTCCATTCATTAGGTTTTGCAGTCTGTGACCTCACAATGGATATCACCCAGGCTTCCTTTAAGATCCTTCGAAGTATTACGGAAGCCTCCCCACCACCCCTCCCACTCCCGCTTTTTTAGTTTTTTCAAGAAAAAAACCACAGCTGTAAGACTGACTTTTCCTCTCAAAACGAGGGTTTAAAACTGCCAGCCATCTGAAAAGGCCATAAATAGAAGACTTAACTGACTCACTCCCCCTCACCCTGTTTTAAACCAGCCTTCTTTTCCCCTTAAGTCATAAACTGGTGGCAACATGAGTTGATTCAATGTTTTATTACTCATTTACTGTAAAATATTATACAGTCTTGGCAAGTGATGAGTGACTATATAACTAAAAACACTTCTACAGTAATTCAAGGAACTCGGTATGATAGAAAATGATGATTCTGAGGAAAGTAAGCAAGCAAATATTACTTCTAGGATTACTCTACTGCTGCTGTCTCTTAGTTGACATTGACTCATGGACTTGGTATGTGTCAGGCATTACTTCCCATTCAATTACCACAATTACTCTGTTGGAGGGCACTGCTCTGAGATGCTATTACTAGTTTTTTTTTATTGCATATAGTAGGGGAGTAGGGGTGAACCCAGGACCTACATCATTTGGGGGGTATGTTCTACCACTGAGTCATATCCCACATTCCCTAAGCACTATTGTTTTTTAAAATTTAAGAAAAATAAATGGAGGCTGAAAAGTTTGGTTAATTGCCCAAGATCACACTGGTCTCCAGTGTTGAAACTGAGCCCTGTACCCAGATCTGTCTCTTATCCATTCTGCCTGTCTACTAGAGTGATAGCACAATGGGTAGGGCGTTTGCACGGCAGAGCCTGGCAAGTTACCCATGGCATATTCGATATGCCAAAAATTAGTAACAACAAGTCTCACAATGGAGACGTTACTGGTGACCACTTGAGCAAATCGATGAACAAAGGGACAACAGTGCTACAGTGCCTGTCTATTACCTATCCATGTGAAGCAGCTCTCCTCAGATATTTTCAGTTATTTTTCATGTTTACACAAACTTTCACTGTGGATTTTTGCTCAGCCATAATTTAAAAGTAATGAAATGATCTTAACACTCAGAAACTATGATGTCACTGTGACCTCTAAAGTTCATTGTTTCTTTTTTTTTTTTTTCTTTTTGGGTCACACCCGGCAATACACAGGGGTTATTCCTGCCTCTCTACTCAAGAATTGCTCCTGGCAGTGCTCAGGGGACCATATGGGATGCTGGGACTCGAACCCGGGTTGGCCTCGAGCAAGGCAAATGCCTTACCCGCCGTGCTATTGCTCCAGTCCCTCATTGTTTCATTTTTAATGAGGTATAATTGACATAGAACATGATATTAGCTTCAGGTAAAACAACATAGTGATTTGATATTTGTATACAGTGGAAAATGATCACCACCATAATCTAGTTTCCATCCATCACATCCATGTGTGGTATGTGATGTGTGATGTGACAGATGGAGATTAGAAAAACTATAGAGTAAAAACCATAGGTTTTTAAATCTGTGATAAGACCTTTAAAGATCTCTCTTAGCAGCTTTCAAATGTGCAATCCTGGGGCTGAAGCAGTAGCTCAATGGGATAAAGCACATGCTTTGCTTGCAGGACGTCTGGGGTTGGATTCCCATCATTGTACGGACCTGAGCATTGCCAGGAGTGGCCCCTAATCACCATGCTGGCAATAGCTCCCAAGTGTGGCCCTCAATCAAAACCACAGTGAAAGATACAATAGAGTATTAGCAACTCTCGTCACTGTGCTGCATATTACTTGTTTTTTCTTTTTGGCGTTTGGACCACACCCAGCGGTGCTCGAGCCTAATCCTGGCTCTGTGCTCAGGGATCAATTCTGGCAGGCTTGGGGATCATATGGGATGCTGGGGATGGAACTGGGTTGGCCATGTGCAAGACAGACACCTACTCGGGGCTGGAGCAATAGCACAGTGGGTAGGGCGTTTGCCTTGCACGCGGCCGACCCGGGTTCGATTCCCAGCATCCCATATGGTCCCCTGAGCACCTCCAGGGGTAATTCCTGAGTGCAGAGCCAGGAGCAACCCCTGTGCATCGCCGGGTATGACCCAAGAAGCAAAAAAAAAAAAACAAAACAGACACCTACTCACTGTACTATATCTCTGGCCCATGTGTATTATTTTCTATGACTATTTTATAACTGAATTGTGTATAATTAAGTCCCGTTCACTCATTGTTTCTTAGAAGGAACACATTCTAGATTCAAAGCTAAAATTGGAGCTAACTAGAAATCTATTTCTTGTATATCTTATATTTTTTGGGGGGGATAAGTTTGAGCTACACCTGACTGTACTCAGGGTTTACTATTTGTGTGTGTGTGTGTGTGTGTGTGTGTGTGTTTTCTTCAAGCAGAACTTTGCTTGGGAGGGAGGGGCATATGGTGTGGAGATTAAACTCAGGGGCTTGCACGTATGAGATATATGTTCTGCCACTTGAGCTTTAACCATTGTACTATCTCATAGGGTCCCATTGTCATTTGAAAGAAGAGTTTAGGTTTAGGGGATGAGTCAGTGCATTCATCATTTTGGAAGTGGGAAGCCATTCGTTTAATCCTTGGTTCTGCCCACATACACAGCGTGCTGCTGACAGCTCAGCTGCCTGGGCCCCCTGGCACTGCAATGATGGGTGCCAGGTTGAGCACCCAGTCTGATGTGTGAAGCCTGGAAGTGAAAGTGTTTGACCCAGGTGAGTTTGACAAATGTAGCTATGCAAGGACTGCAACTACAAGTGGGACCCCTGATGTCTGTGAGCACCACAGCAACACTTGCAAGCGTTAAACCAGTATATGCATGTGTCACTGTCACTGTCATCCATTGCTCATCGATTTGCTTGAGCGGGCACCAGTAACGTCTCCATTGTGAGACTTGTGACTGTTTTTGGCATATCGAATACGCCACGGGGAGCTTGTGTACTCTGATTAAAAGAGTGTGTCCATCCATGCTTGCAAGCCTGGAGACAACAAAAGTGTGGCCCATGACCAAGCATGTGAGCACCACAACCAAGCAGGTGTGACCCCTGGTCATTAAACAATAATAACAACGTGAAGGGAAGGAGGAAAGCAAAACAAAAAGAACTTAGTGCTGAGAGGGATCCACGGGCATGTTGGAAATTGTATCCAACTAATTATCAAACAGGAAGACTCTCATTTTAGCGTATCTTGAGCTGAATTTGGAGAGCACTCTGGTGTGTGTTAACTGCTAGTGCTGCCCCTCTAGTTAGCCTGTCCTGAGCTCAGGTGCGAGTTCATTTTGTTTACTCTCTGTTTGCACCTGGATGTATTATAGTCACTTTATTCTCAGCAATAGCAAACTACATGCATAATCTGATCCCTTGAGCTTTTTCTTATTGGGCTAGAGAAACAGCACAGGGTTTAAGGCATTTGCCTTGCATGCAGTTGATCCCAGGCACCACATATGGTCCTCAAATCACTAGCAGGAGTGATCTTTGAGCACAAAGCCAGGAGTAGCCCCTGAGCACCACTGGATCTGGCCCAGAAACCAAAAACCAAACCAACCAGCCTTCTATAGTTTTTGTTTGGATAACTATTCTTTCAGCTAAAGACAAAAAATACTCAGTTTTTTCTTTTTTGGTTATTGGATCACACCTGACAGTGCTCAGGGATTATTTCTGTATCTGCACTCAGGAATTATACCTGGTAGACTTGGGGGTCCATAGAGGGTGCCAGGGATTAAACTTGAGGTTAGCTGCATGCAAGGCAAATGTCCTGTCCACTGTACTATGGCTCTGGCCTCCTTATTAAATAAATACCAAATGCCACTCTGATACATTTTTATTTTCTGTGATTACCTGCTTGCTTTCAACTTGTCTTCCTTAGCCTTAAACAATTTCAGGGGTGCTGCATCAATCCTTTTAGCTTTAGTCTCTCCATCTTCTGATTTAAACTTCTGCCTGATGTGAGTTTCAAAGAGTTTGAAATCTGCCTGTGATTGCTTAGAAAATGTTGTGCATATGGGCAACTGGACCCTTCAATCTGCTGGAGAGAATTTATGGCTATCAACATTCTCAAGAAAATTTTTTAATTGAAATGAGTTAAGAATCTCTTCTCTATTTGATAACTATGGGGCCAGAGTGATGTTTCTAAAATATATGTATATGTATATGTATATGTATATGTATATGTATATGTATATGTATATGTGATCTTTGCTAAAAAATATAAAGTCTCACCTCAAGCATTGTCAGGTGTGGTCCATCCCCTAAAACAAAATAAAAGAAACAAAGTGTAGGATATTCAGAGCCAGGGCTATAACTCCAAGATCTAGAGAATCTTCTTCAGATTCAGGAGCCCTGGTCTGGTGCATAGCACTGCTAGGTCACCCAGCACCACTGAGAGTATCCCCTGAGCTCCTCCAAGTACGAACCCACCAAACAAAACCAAATCAAAGTGAAGAAGTCGCACTGCCCAAAGGACCAAAGAGGAGTCATCTCTCTCAGCTTACTGGCCTATAATTTCTGCATATCTTTTCTTTATAAATATGATGCTGACTTTGGGGAGACATTGTGTCCTGTAAGGACTACTAATCTTCACAGACTCTCTTGCAGAATGTCCTCGTCATCCAATTCTGGTCAACGAGAAAAAGTGAATATAATAGGTGTGTGTGTGTGTGTGTGTATGTGTGTGTGTACACATACATACATGGTGTATGCATGTGTATGTATAATACTCCCTTATTTTGGGCTCAACAAGTTTTTATGGGTTCTTCTCCCATTTTCCTTGCTCCCATCTTAAAATCAGTCATACTAAAGACTGGTATTAGAAACCAAGATATGGGTACGAGGTGAGCCTCATTGCTGCTTTTAGGACCTATCCTCTGACATAGCTAGGAAATATATGTGTTGTGGGACTCACAGACTTGTGTATAGAATATTTCTGTCTTTTTGTCCACGTAAGCTAAATGTGAGCTCCTGCAAATGGCCAAGACCTGAATTCCTCACCCTGTGATTTATTCTTGCCTCTCTTACCTCCGTGGTGATGTGAGAAGGTGGCAGGGATCCAGCTTTTAGCGTCATGCCTGTGCATAGGTGCCATGATACCACATCCCTGAGCTCCCCATAGAGTTGAGTCCTTCGTTGCAGTGTGTGTTTCAGCCATATTCAGTGTGTATCTCAGCAATTTGAAAAATGGTTCGTTTTTCAAATTCTGCATGCACGGAAGGTTTTGACAAATGCATAGCAAATACATCCACGCTCCCTTCCATACAGAATAACCCTGTCACCTTTAAATTTCTTTTTATATTTCCTTTGTAGTCTCCTCTCCTCCTTCCAGCCTGCAGTTTTATTTCACTTAAAATTTGAACTCCGGTGTGTCTCATCCCTCTGATTCAGGATAACTCACATACCATCGCCTCTAGAGACTCCCCCTTGGCTTCCTCACCTCCCACAGGCCACCTTCTGTACTCAGATATAACCATTACTAAGTCTTAAGTATCTGACTGCTATTTCTATATTGGAGTTTAGATTATATAACCAAAGGATTCTCTTAGTTTCTCTCATCTTTACTCCCTAATAAGGTCCCTTGGATCAGTGACTATGCTTCATTTATTGTATTTTCTCAAGACCTTGGTTTATGGTTTGTACTCATTACATGTTTGTATTTTCTAAATTGGATATATTATGTCTAATATTCAGATTAACTAGCTAATTAAACTGAACAAGTATTTATTGAGCATCAGGTAAATTCTTGGCAGTTCCATAGGTGCTGATTATGAGGCATACAAAATGAGCATCTCATTTAGAAATTTCTGTGCATTTTCAATGTCACCAACATCGTTAGCTGGCACCGATGTGTGCTATGGTCTTTCTTTCTTTCTTTCTTTCTTTCTTTCTTTCTTTCTTTCTTTCTTTCTTTCTTTCTTTCTTTCTTTCTTTCTTTCTTTCTTTCTTTCTTTCTTTCTTTCTTTCTTTCTTTCTTTCTTTCTTCCTTCCTTCCTTCCTTCCTTCCTTCCTTCCTTCCTTCCTTCCTTCCTTCTTTCTTCTTTCTTTCTTTCTTTCTTTCTTTCTTTCTTTCTTTCTTTCTTTCTTTCTTTCTTTCTTTCTTTCTTTCTTTCTTTCTTCCTTCCTTCCTTCCTTTCTTTCAAGCACAATAGATTTTACTAGGGATTTTTTTAAGGAAGATGTGTGTGTATGAGAGAGAGAGAGAGAGAGAGAGAGAGAGAGAGAGAGAGAGAGCAAGAGAGACTTTGCTCAAGAGACAATGCATGCCTTGGCATTTTCTGAGCAATCAGTGTACCTTGTTTTTCACCTTTCCCCACGCCTAAGTAGTGCTTGTGTCAATGAGCTGACTCATGGTGAGTCCTCTGTGCCCCCTCTCCCATAATAATAGGTAGGGACTAGTCACCAGGAAGACCAAGCATGTGATGGAGTGTTGAGACTTGGAGCCAGTCAAACTTATAGACATGGGGGAGAATTGGCAATTGGGATCAACCAAGTGGTCTGTGAGTTATCCAATCATGTATATATAATAAACCCCCAATACAAACTCTGGACCGAAAACTCAGTGGAGCTGTGGTTAGTGAGCATGTTGTTTGTTTTTGTCTTGGGGCCATATTCAGTGGTGCTCAGGGTTTAGTCTTGGCTCTGTGCTCAAAGATCACTCCAGGTGGACCTCAGGGGACTTATGTGGTGAGGGGCTCATACCCTGCAAGGCTCTGTGCAAGACAGTGACTTATTACCTATACTGTCCCCTGGCCCCTGTTAGATGTACCCAGTTCCACAGAGCAAAGATGGAGAAGTTCTGCATTTGGACCTTCCTAGACCATACTCTGCATCCTCTCCCTCTCTCTCCCTCTCTCTCTCTCTGCCATTCTAATTCTTTGTAATAAAGCTGTAATAGGTATGCTGCTTTTCTGGTCCAACCAATAATCAAACCAGACTTATGAAAACACACACTCTCCCTCCCTGGCCCCTCTCCCCAGGCTGTGCAGTAGGCAGTCACTCAGCATGAGTCACGTGAGAATTTAGAAGGGCAATTAGCATCTGAAGTGAGGACCTAGCCCTTAACTTGTTGGGTCTGAGCTAGCTACAGGGGTTCATGGCAGAACAGAACAGAAGCAGAAACGTGTCTGTTGGGGTTGAAACAAAAATCTGTGAGTGTAAGATTCCTTGTTCACACCAAAGAAGAGGGATGGTGGAGGGATTGTCTCTTAAGCTTCTTCAGGTCCCATCTTGCTGGAGTCTAGCCAGTTCTGAGAGTTGGTGAGAACAGATGGGTGGGTACTGGAGACCAGGGCTTCTTAAACCTTTTGACCTCCTTTCACCTCAGCAATGCAACCCAGGCAAGTGCTGCCAGAAATACCCTGGATCCATGAGAAAGCTGACTTTGAGCCTCTCCCCTTCCCCCACCCCCACCCCCGCCCCAGCAACGCCCCTATTTGCTGCTCGAACTGGGTAGAACGTTTGCCTTGCACTTGGCCAATTCCTCTGTCCCTCTTGGAGAGCCTGGCAAGCCTGGCAGGCTACCATGGCGTATTCAATATGTCAAAAACAGTAACAACAAGTCTCACGATAGAGACGTTACTGGTGCCTGCTTAAGCAAATCTATGAACAACGGGACGACAGTGCTACAGTGCAGTGCTACAGTTTGTTGCGCATTCAGAGACTTTTTTCACTGTTGTCAAATTTTCTTTACGGTTTTCACTTTAGGTGGTGTGACCCCATACAGGGTTCTGACCCACAGTTTACGAACTCAAGAAAGAGAAGTATGTTTCTTTCCAGAGTCCTGTGCTGAAACCTAACTCCCAGTGTACAGAGGTTGGGAGGGAACCTTTAGTTAGCTGATTCGGTCACGGAGCCAGAGCTTCTGGAAAGTGGCTCTAGGTTTTTCCAGAAAGGGAGGTTTGGACAGACAGGCTGCCATCTGGGAAGACCAATTTAACAAGAGTCTGGATCTTGAACTTTTTAGCACCTGGAACCATGAAAAGTACATTTCTGTCGTTAATAGACGCTCAGCTCTGCAGCGTTTTCTTACAGCAGCAGAAACGGACGAGACAGTGGGAATGACACTGTGAACTTAGTGGAAGGTGCGCTCGGAAATCAGGCCACTGGGCAAGCTGGGTAGGAACGACACTGCTGGATTGTTTGTGGCTCCTCTAGAGGTGGGTGTCTAGGTCTCAGGGGGACAAGAGCCTGGCAACCCCTGTCTCCTGTAGTCTCACACAGCTTCACAATTTTTAATGGTCATAGTAGTAGGTGCTTATTTTTCCTAAGGGTAAATGTTATTGCTATTGATATCCAAATGCTGTGTTGCTGAAAATAACCTCATTGCCCAAACCCAGATTTATGCTGACAGACCTAATTCTGACAGAATACAATGCACAAATCAATAAACTGTTATTATCTAAAGTTCGACGCCAGGATCTGAACACTACCCTCAGTTTCACGGGACTTAACCCAATTCGGTGCTGTGGATCTTCCCTTATTCTGTCAGCTCCAAGCAAACTCGAGTATCTTTGAGGTAGTGACCCCCTCAGGCTCCTGTAGGGGTGAGTTTTAGAGACATCCTCCAGAGTGGAAGATAGGCCTTCAGGCTTGGTGGGCTCAGTCTGCACCAGCCAGACCATCTTCCTCTGGAGATCAACCACCCACCCAACCAGAGTTCTCTCAGAGATGATGCCTCTCTCAAAGGCAACTTCATTTTAACACGTAACACCTGAATACTGGAAAGTCATTAAGGCTGATCTAAAGGTCATTAAGTGCTGGAATACACCGGGTGGAAAAATTGTCTGGGAGCAGAGCAGGGTGGGGAGAGGCTCCAGTGAGGCTAGTTTTGAATTTCCTTCCTGCTTCTCTGCCTTTGTAGCCTCCAGTTAGCCTTTAACTTCTTCAGCTCGGTTCAGCCGAGTTCTTGGCTGTGTGAAACCTGGGAGGGCAGAGCAAACATGTACTGGAGTTTTACAGAATGATCTCGGCAAGTTCTTGCCACAGCCGCGCAGAAGGAACACTGTATCATTGTCACTGTCAGCGATTTGCTCGAGCGGGCACCAGTAACGTCTCCAGAGTGAGACTTGTTGCTACTGTTTTTGGCATATTGAACACACCACGGGTAGCTTGCCAGGCTCTGCCTAGCGGGCAAGATACTCTCGGTAACTTGCTGGGCTCTCCAAGAGGGGCCGAGGAATTGAACCTGGGTCAGCCACGTGCAAGGCAAACTCCCTCCCCGCCATGCTATTGCTCCAAACCAGAACGAACACTACTCTCAGGTAATAAGAGAGAACTCAGAGGCTCAGAGCAAATATAAAAATCACTCCCGAACAGGAACCTGTTCATCAGTGACGGAGCTTTCTGAAATGAGAGGACAAACAAAACAAAACAAAACAAAACAAAACAAAACAAAACAAAACAAAACAAAACAAAACAAAACAAAAAGCCAACCCTGGCTCTGAGTTACACTTGTGGGAGGATGAACTGTTCTCACCCCGTATGCCCATATGACACTTTCCAGGGGCTTGTGGACAGCACTGCACAGCGAGGGACAATCAGCAGAGAAAGGCAGGACTCCACACGCTGCTCAGAGGCGAGCTTGGCTGTGGGGATGGGCGCATTTAATCCAGGGCTCGTGCCCACTGGCCAGTGCGCTCTCCTCCTTGATATCAGGAGCACCTTATTCAGATTCCATCAGGAGCCCTGCTGTTTCCCTTGGACATTCTGGCATTGGCTCAGCAGCCCTCCTTACAGCTAACTGTGGCCAGTTAGTCCCAGTTCTGGACAGAGACATGAAACTCTACTGGAGGACTGCAGAAAAAGATACCGTCCTCCGGTGAAAACAGGGATACAGAGAGATCCTCAGCCTCCGCCTTCCTTCCCTTCTCCTTGTGTTTAGAATGGCTCCGTGAAAGAGCCTGGTAGAGATGCTGGATCACGCTGGAAAAGCCTCTTTCCAGCTTTCTAGTGAGATGAAAAATTACACAGCTGGGGCTGGAGTGATAGTACAGCAGGAAAGGCTTGTATGCAGCTGACCTAGGTTTGATCCCCGGTACTCCATATGGTTCCCTGAACACTGCCAGCAGTGATATCTGAGTGTAGAGTCAGGATTAATCTCTGAACACAGCCAGGTGTGGCTCTAAGAAACAAAATCACTGTCACTGTCACCCCGTTGCTCATCGATTTGCTCCAGTGGGCACCAGAAATGTCTCCATTGTGAGATTTATTGTTACTGTGTTTGGCATGTTAGATATGCCATGGGTAGCTTGCCAGGCTTTGCCATGTGGGCAAGATACTCTCGGTAGCTTGCTGGGCTCTCCAAGAGGGGCAGAAGAATCGAACCCGGGTCGGCTACGTGCAAGGCAAACACCCTACCGCTGTGCTATTGCTCCAGCCCAAGAAACAAAATAAATAAATTAAATCTTAAACATTATACATCTCTTTCATGCAAGTTCTTTGGGCACTGTCAGAGCCTGGCAAGCTACTGTGGTACGGTATATTTGATATGCAAAAACCAGTAACAAAAACAGTAACAACAAGTCTCACAATGGAGACGTTACTGGTGCCTGCTCGAGCAAATCGATGAGCAATGGGATGACAGTGACAGTGACAGTTTCATGTAAGTTCTTAATATATACTGTTGTTTGCTTGCAACTGAAGGCAACCTGTTTGAAAGTCCCGAGGCACAGAGATCTGTGTCCCCCACCTCCATCACCCCATCTTTGAGGGTTCTTGTGCTAGGGGTTTTGTGTAGTGGTAATAATGGCTTGAAGAACTTTCAGGTTAAAACTTTCCAATAGACAGGACCCTGGGAAATCCCAGCATCATTGTACAGACACAAATTCTTAAAGTAAAGCTACCCTGCCCTTTCTTCATGGGGGCCAAAGAACAGGAGCGGGACAGCTTTATATTTGCCAGGCTCTGTGCATAGCAAAACTCTGGTGTGCTTTGTTCAAAAATTATAAAGAATTTCAGGGTGGTGTGAGCAGAGCATTAAACCATGTGTGAGGCCCTCTCAGCGGGGAACTCGTCTGCTTCCTGCGGGCATTCATTCATGAACTCACTGTGGTGATAGAGGGATGATTGAAGGTGCGCCAAGAACCCCTGAACTTTTTGCTGCTCAGTGTTATGATAAGCCATCTCTTTGCATCTTACGTTGTTTTTTTTTTTGACCTGCTCTCTCAGTTTTGACATATTTATTCTGATGTTCGTGCTCCAAATTTTCACAGGAGGAAAGGGAACAGAAATTCTCCAGCCTCATTGGCACTAGCCTGTGTAAGTGTGTTCTTTTATGTCTGTCTTTTGATCACGATCTGTAGGCAGAGGTGTTTTGAATTCTGGTTTTACAGATGTGCAAACAGCTTCCGCAGCATGAGTGAGATGCAAGATGGAGCTAAAATTTCAAACTTCACTGGTCTGTTCCCAAGGTCTAACTCTTTCTTCCACATCATCCTGCCTCTTTCTGCTTGCTTATCTCTTCCTACCTCATAAGACTCCAGTCATACAGTTTCCATGAGGAACACCCTCCCTCTTTCCCCCTCCCCACTACTCCCACCAACTCTACCCCAAGTGAAATGGTAGCATTACCTAAAGCCCTGTTCATCCGTCTCTGTCCACAGCTGGGGATGTTTTAGCAATTACTTTACACTCTGTCTAATCCCATGGGAGTCATTACTATTGGAGAATAACAATAAAACAGGCTCATTGGAATTTCCTGAAGGTAAGGCTCTCCTCTGAACAGTCGCATTGTGCTAAAAAGTAATGGCAGCGACTGTTCCTCTCCATGACAATGTTGATTGCTAGGGAACTCCTGCCCGTAGGCTGGAGCCAACAGTCTCTTCTTTCCTCACAGGGATGGGCCAGGTTCTAGGCACCATTGCTGTATGAGAGCCAAAGTTGATAAATGCCCTTGATAATCACCTTCCTTCAAACTTTCATGCATCCCTCTGCATTTCTATTTCTTTGTTTTTTTTTTTTTTTTTGCTTTTTGGGTCACACCCAGTGATGCACAGGGGTTACTCCTGGCTCATGCACTCAGGAATCACTCCTGGCGGTGCTCGGGGGACCATATAGGATGCTGGGAATCGAACCCGGGTCGGCCGCTTGCAAGGCAAATGCCCTACCCGCTGTGCTATTGCTCCAGCTCCCCTCCGCATTTCTAAGTGTTTCTTAAGTGCCTACTCCAATCTGTGCTGTCACAGGACCAGAGAGTTGAGGCAAGATCTGCCTTTAAAGAGTCTAGTAATAGAGAAAGATAAGTTATAAGTTCACACACATCGTAGAGTACAACAGAAAAAAAAAGGTGCTGGGAAAAGCTCTAGAAAAGGAGAGCTCTGATAGATTAATAACAGATTCCCAAACAAGATGGAGGTAAGGGTAGGGAGCTCTCTAAACAGAGGAAATGGCATTTACAAAGATAAGAAACAGCATTGTGTGTGCACGAGAAAGCTATTAATATATAATGAATCAACCAAAAACACTAATCACCATTTCTCATGGGTTTGCTTGTGGCCTGTGGCTTGATGCTGGGCTTAGCTGAGAACTGGCTTCATTCCCTGTGCCGCTCCTCCTCTGCCTGGTAGCAGACTGCGAGCAAGTCTTCATCACAGCACCAAAAGAGGCACAAGATAGTAAGGAGAAACCCGGATACTCTCATTCCCCCTTTCTTCTGTTGGCTGAAACAAGTCCTCTGGCTGAGTCCAGAGTCAAGAAGTGGCAATGGGCCCTGTTCTGATACTGAGATTGCAATTAGAGAGCCAGGGCATGGACACATGGGCATACATCGCAATTATAGGGCTAGGGCATGCATAGACACAGAGATGTGTAAGATATGGGGCCAACAATACAACCAAAAAGGAAGTACTTCCTGACCTTGATACCAACAATGGTACTGAACCATGGGGGTACAGTCTTCTTTCCTTTGGGGGTCAACTCTAAGTGTTTGACTACAGCAGAGTGTTCAGTCACACCCCTAATTTCTACCTGCTGACTATCTCTAGCATCCCCATTACTTGTGACAACCAAACTTATCTTCAGGGGCTGGAATGATAATACCATGAGTAAGGGCATTTGCCTTGCACATAGCCAACCCAAGTTTGATGCCCCGCACCTCATATGATTCTCCCTGAGCACTCCTAGGAGTGATCCCTGAGCTCAGAGCCAGGAGTAAGCCGTGAGCACAGCTGGGTGTGGCCCCCAAATCCTAAACAAAACAAAACAACTTATTTTCAGGGTTTTTGAATGTCTTCCAGGGTAGCACTGTCGTCCTGTTGTTCATTGATTTGCTCGAGCAGACACCAATAACATCTCCATTGTGAGACTTATTACTGTTTTTGGCATATCGAATATGCCACGGGTAGCTTGCCAGGGTAGGGAGTAAAAATTATTCTCCATTTGGGTAACACTGAATCTCGGTATGTCTAGCAAACATAGAACATGCCCAAATTGTTAAGGCACCAGAGACAAAGAAATCAAAAGGTGAGGGAGAGGAAAGAGGAATGGAAATGGCCACAAAAAGCAGTTCTGGACAGGGTTTGCTATATGCCAACATTAGGAGCTTAGAGTTGATTCTTTCAGGGATGACCTGATACCACAGGGGACCAGATGTGAATTTGGGAAAGTGGATAGTGGTCTGTGGCCACCATTCATCTGCGGTCTCTTTCTTCCCAGTGTCAGTCAAGGTTTGTTGGCAATGGTGTCAGGGTTTTCTGTGACACAGCTGTGTACTGTGGCGATTCTTTTGCTGCCCCAGGAGAGTGAGGTATGAGGCTGCTCCCACATAACCTCACACCTCTGAAAGTTCCTATGGCCTGGAGCACTGTTTTACCACCACAACTGCATAAAGATTAATAATAGCCCTTTTCTGAACCATTTTGTTCCTGGGTCTCAAGTAATACAGTGTGCCGGTAAGTCCTTTGATTTTTCTCATCAGGGGATGATGCGGCTGAGTAATAGTATTCATATAAACACGTCTTTGCCTTTCAGAGAGCATACACCCTTCCAAATTATACGCTGCAATTTAGAAATTACACTCACATGTGTAATAACACGGTTTGGTGTACTTATTAGGAAGGCTGGCATCAGTCCTTCCAATTGTTCAGGATCCCTGCATATTTCTATTACAGTGTAAATTAGCTAGTATTTTCCCAAGTTCATTACTACTATTTTGATGTCCAGTACTTATTTCTGACTTTAGAACTTCCATGAGTTAAGTGAGAGATGTCTTCCTTCTCACTTGACCTGGCAGATCTTAGGACAGAGGCTCAGATTCCTTGCAGCTGAGTTGATTACTGCAGTGTTAGAGCCGTGGTTTCAACTGCAGTTTCGAGAGTTGGTGCACATTCTCAGACATGAAAAGTCTGAAAACTACTGGTCCATAGCATAAACACAGAGAGGCTGTCTTCTTTCTTATTGAAGCTCTTTTTTTTTTGGCTTGTGCTCAGTGATACTCAGGACCTACTCCCACCTCTGTGATCAGTGGTTACTCCTGGTGGTGCTTAGGAGACCATATGTGATGCCAAGGACTGAATCTTTCAGTCAGGACATTCAAGGCAAGCCCATTAGCCCTGTTCTACCTCTTGGGCCCCTCTTACTAAATTTTTGCCGAAGGGCAGAATTCTGTAAGAATAGAATTGAACTTAAATAGGGCAACTTGACAGTGTGGGTCCCTGGCTTCATTTTAGGAGGGGGACTGTCCCAGGGCTAGTTTTGCTCCTCTGTGAGGTGATTAGGGCCTACTACCGAGCAACATCCCTGGACTTGCTACTTATTTCTAGGTTTGGGGTCACACCTGGAGGTGTTCAGGGCTTACTCTTGGCTCTGCACTCAGGGGCCACTCCTGATGGCGATCAGGAGAACCATATGTCCCGGGTATCCCAAACCACATGCAAGCCACATGCAAGGCAAGCATCGTAAATGCTGTACTATTGCACTAGCCCCACCAAGGTCTTGCTTTTGAAAAGCTTAGTCCTACCTGAGCCCTCCAATCTAGGTGACACTCACTGTGTTAGACACGTCAGGGTCCGCATATTGAAAAGTTAGGTGTCCTTCTGTCTATCAGTGTGTCCTAAGCTAGCCTAGAGTCAGGCTTGAGCATAGCAGTTGCTCAGTAGAAAATATTAGTTTAATGAGAGAAGTGGGCTGGAGCAATAGCACAGCGGCTGGGTGTTCGCCTTGCACGTGGCCACCCCGTGTTCAATTCCTCCGCCCCCCTTGGAGAGCCCAGCAAGCTACCAAGAGTATCATGCCCGCACGGCAGAGCCTGGCAAGCTACCCATGGGTTATTCGACATGCCAAAAAAGTAACAATAAGTTTCACAATGAAACATTACTGGTGCCCGCTCGAGCAAATCAATGAACAACAGGATGACTCTGACTGACTGTGAATGAGAGAAGTCTGAGTTACATTCCTCTTGTCATTTTTTTTTTCTCTCTTTCCAGATGCTGCAATTTGCTCTTAACAGACTTTCTCTCCTGAACTTTTGCTTAGGAGAGAAGCATGCATTTAACTGAGCAAATGCACTGTGGTTCATTTAGGGTTGGGGATGGGGATCAACACTTCCATAGCCGATGGGAAAACATTTGGCTAGCAATCAAGGGTTTACACAAAGCACTACGCAAACAAAAAACCTTTTGTTTTCTTCACACGCTTGATCTAGAAAGTTCTCAGAGGGCCTACCCTATTTCTGTTTGTAATCTAATTATTCTGCTTGGGAAGCTCTCTGAGGGGAGTAAAGGAGCAGACTCAGGGGACTGAGCCAGTTCCTTTAGGCAAGAGGCATTATTTAGCCTCATCTTGAAAATGGAGGAAACACCTGCTCTACCAGGTTCTTAGGACAAGGTTCAACAAATCGCCTTTACTAAAGTGTAGAAACCATCCATCGAGAGAAATAACTGTACCACTGTCATCCCGTTGTTCATCAATTTACCCAAGCAGGCACCAGTAATGTCTCTATTCTACAGCCCTGAGATTTTAGCAGCCTCTCCTTACTTGTCTTTCCCAATGACTGGAGGCTCTTTCAGGGTCAGGGGAATGAGACCTATTGTTACTGTTTTTGGCATATCAAATATGCCATGGGTAGCTTGCTAGGCTCTGCTCTGAGGGCAGTATACTCTCGGTAGCTTGCTGGGCTCTCCAGGAGGTCTCTCTCTCTCTCTAAAATATATATTACTATATATTACATATAAGTATATAATATATAGTACTATAATATTATATAGTATTATAGTACTATATATTATATACGTACTATATATTATATAGTATTATAGTACTATATATTATATACGTATATATGTATATATAATATATATTACTCAGAGAGAGAAATGGTCATTAAAAATTAATACCTTGGCTTCTTGGAGATAGTGTTTTCTGATAATAAAGGGTCGGGTGCTGGTCTCTGATCCAACTCGACTCAAACGTGAGATATTCTGAGTCTCAGTTTCCTCTGGAGCTGGAGGTTTGGAGAAATGAGGAGGTTGAACACCTGTGCCTGGAGACTGCTTTAGGAGGGAGGTGTCCCCAAAGGCCTCAGGCAAAGGGTGTGGCTCTGAGAGTGGACCCCTCGCACTGATGCTGTGGCCATGGCCCGCTGGAAGAGGGTGAAGTTGAAATGACTGTTCATGGCATTTAAAAAATTGTGGGAGAAAAATGCAACCCCAAATCAATCATTTTAACTTTAGGTCTTTTGTTTGTTCTGGGGGCATAACCAGTGATAGTCAAGGCTTACTCCTGACTTTGTGCTCAGGGATCACTCCTGGCAGGTGCAGGAGACTCGATGGGGTTCTGGAGATCAGACCTACATCGACCACAGACAACGCAAGCACCCCACCCATTGTACCATCACTCTGTCTTCTTAACTTCAGGTTTTGTTTTTTGTGGTCTCCCAGTGATGCTCAGGAAACTTGGGGGCCCCACCAGACCTCAAAGCCCAGGGGTTCAATGCAAGAATCTGAGGATGCTGCTCAGGCACTGTGGTGCTGGGGGTCACACGGCCCATCCCCTGCATGGGACCATTTCCAGGGCTACAACTGGTGCTCTGGTAGCCATGTGGTGCCATGAATCAAACCTGGGTCAGGTGCATGCTAGGCAGAAGGTCTAATGGCTGTAACTGCTGTAACTACTGTACTGTTTCTGGGCCCTCCGGTTTTTTTTTAAATTGTTACTTATTTTTATGGGCTGGAGCGATAGCACAGCGGTTGGGCGTTCACCTTTCACGTGGTTGACCAGAGTTCGATTCCTCCGCCCCTCTCGGGAGAGCCCGGCAAACTACTTGAGAGTATCGAGCTTGCGCAGCAGAACCTGGCAAGCTACCCGTGCATATTGGATATGCCAAAAACAGTAACAATAAGTCTCTCAATGAGAGACATTACTGGTGCCCGCTCGAACAAATAGATGAGCAATGGGATGACAGTGACATTCTCATTTTTACAATAATGTGGATGTTGTCCTCCATCTGTTCCTGACTCCCTCTCCCCCACTGATAATCTCAGTTCAATGATAGGATCCAAGTGTCTCCTTTCATTCTCTATTGGACATTCTCTGTTTTTATTTCCTTATAAGCCACATCTGAGTGAGACCATCTGACATGTTTTTATTTAACATGACACCCTCTAGATTTTAATGACTTGCAGGGGTATAGTCTTATGACAAACAATTGTACACTTGTCACCACTATCTAAATCTTGAACATTTTCATCTTCCCAAAAGGAAATTGGGACCATTCTCTCCCCATCTCTCCCCATTCTGTAGCCCTGGCAAGGAGCACCTCTGCCTCCTGCCTCTATGCAGTGGCCAACTCTGGGCGGTTCACATGAATGGAAACACACACTCTGTGGCCCTTCCTGTCAGACTTCTTCCACCTCGCACATTTTCAGGGCTTATCCTATATTAGTTGCACATTTATACTCTGGTTTCTCTTCAGATAGTATAAATCTTTTTGTCTATTAATTGCACTTTCCAGATGAGAAACTGAGTGTTGAGGAAAGTAGGTGATGTGTCCGAGGTCACTTTGAGCCCAAGTAGTCTTGGACTATTCCTCACCATTATTCCTCTCAGGATAGTTGTGCTCTTTGAAGAAGGCATGCCTGGACTGGTAGAACACGTGCCTTGCATGTGTGAGGCCCTAGGTCCTATCCTCAGGGTTCCATGTGCTTCTACCCCCATCCCAGTGTTGCTGTATATGGCTTTGGTGGCCCCTAGCACAGCCACACAGCCAGGAGTGACCCCACACGATTAAACAAACAAACAAATGAACAAACAAACAAACGAACAAACAAACAGACCTTCTGAGTCAGTCATGATGTTCTCCACTCCCATCCACAGCCAAATTGTTTCCTGTACTATGATGCTGGGAGACCCATCAGCCTCAGAGTTGGTCCAGATGTCTAAAAATAAACCCTCTTTCTGGGTCAGCAGCTCTGAGAGCAACTCTGGACAATGACAGCAGCTCCGATACATCTAGCCCCAAAGCTCGGTCCAGTGTGTGCTTGTGTCCTAAGAGTGAGAACAGCATCTCCCCAGAGACTCTGACCAGGCCCACCCCAAACACGAGAATCTGGGTGCCTCCCAGGGGTCCCCAGTTGATCCTTAGGAGAAGCACATTCTTGATGGCAAACTGCAAGCCAACAGAGGTGTGTGGGAGGGTTTGAATTTGATTCTTTTGACTTCTAATGAAGATCGGGGGTTGAGATTTCCAAGTATTATAGCTAATAAATATTTGTGTTTTATTACCTACTTAGCTCTTTGAGGAATGGTTCCATCAAAGGTCTATTAATCTATGAGCTCCTGGAGGAACAGGACAGATTGCTGGAGTGCCCTCCCGGCATGTTAAGAATTAGTGAAGATGGTAACGATTCTGATGACAATGATTAGACCCAGTGCCAGGGCCTGGATCCAGTCCTCTAAATTCTGGGGATGAAGTGTCTTCTTTAGTTAAATCAGGATAATGAGATGTTCTCCCAGTTATCTGTGAGGCCAATTAGCTACTGTCTTGGAAGGGCTTAGACCTATAAACTCAATTCAAATGGAAACCATTCATCTACTAAGACTTTTGAGTGTAAATTTAGACATACAAAAGCCAGAATATGCACATATTCAAGTGGGCCTTGTGAAGTCAGGTTGCTGACTCTATTCCTACCAGCCCCAGCCCCTTGTAACTTTCTAGTCCTTCAGACTTTATAAAACAACACTCAGTGCCTGTATTACCTACATAAAACCTATAAGACAAGAGTGTGAGCTGGTCTTCATCAGAATTTTTTTTTGCAGTTTTAAGTCATATCGTGAAGGATGTATGTGAGAGATTGAGAAAGAGATGGTGGTTTTTCTGGATTTGTTTTCTGGTGGTGTGTGTGTGTGGGGGGAGGATTTGGGAGCCACATTTTGTGATATTCAGAGGTTCCTCCTAGATTTGTTTTCTAGGGTTACTCCTGGGAGCAATTGAGGGATCACAATCACTGCCAAAAAATAGAACCAACATCAGCCACACACAAGGCCAGTGCCTAAAACTTCTGCACTATTTCTTCAACTCCTGCCCTAGAGTTATTTTTCATAGCAGTATCAAACCCTAAATGTGGTATTATCTGCTTTCAGAAATAATATCAATCTAAAATCATTTGTAATAAAGCTCCTGATTTAGCCCATTTGGTCTATTGTAATGGTATACCATAGACTGGGTAATATAAATAACAAATAGTTACAGCAAATAAAAAATCAAAAGCAAATAAAAAACATAGATCTCAAAAATTCATTTCTCTGAAAAGTTCTGCATCAGGAAAGGTTCCGGCAGATGTGGGTCTGGTGAAGGCCCTCCTGTCTGGGCATCTTCCCAGGGTGAACGGAAGTAGGCCTGGGTTTCTGTAAATAAGAGCATGACTCCCATCGCAAAAGTTTTTATATCCCCCCTGTCCCCCCTCCCTCCGTGACCTAATCATCTCCTAGAGGCTCCACTTTTAAATAATAGTGTCCTGGGGCCTGGATTTTATGTCTATAATTTGGGGAGGTGGGAGACAACCCTTTAGTCTACAGTAACCCCCAGCTCAGGAACCTCATTTGTCTGCACTGAGCTACCACTGCTGCATCCTGGGGTGGAGGGAGCAGGTGAAGGGAGAGAACAGGCCTGAGCTCCATCAAGAAGCTGAAAAGCTTCCCTATTTGTAGGTGTCTTCTTAGCAGCAGGCACAGAGCTGCTCTGAGAAAGACCCTTTAAACTACAAACAGGAAATTGGCTGGAGTTTGGAAGTCCTGAAGACCTCCCCACCCCCACCCAAGCATGCATGTACACCATTCTAAAGATCTTGTTGTCGCCCCAAGCCTGGAGTCCTAGAAGCCCGAGGTTGCAAGATAGAGGGAGGAGGCTTCCAAGGATTCCAGATTGTCCCATTGAAAGAAGTCGCAGCCAGGGCAAGCACTCACTTAAAGGAGGAGCACCCTACCTTCCCCAAGCTTTCGCCCCAGAAGGGTTTGCCTCTCAGGAAGCTGACCTGCAAGAGCCTTTGCGAAATCCCGTGTGGTAAGTAACTTCACCAAGCTGACAATGTGCCAATCTGGATCAGAGCTGAGATGTGCACAGGGCACACTCTTCTTTCTATACAGCGTTACCGAGAGCACAGATGGCAGAGGCAGTAAACAGGGCAACAGCTAGGAAGCGAGGGCTTCTAAATATCGATTTTCTGTGTTTCTAATATTTTTGACCATTTTGACCATTGAAGTTTTCACAGTGGCTCTGTGATACACCAGGAGAGACTTGCTGTCAGCCCCACGGACCTTAAGGAGCATCTTGACCATGTTTGCCCTTTTTGGTTTCATCCTCTTGTGAATTGTTATTATAGGTTCTTTTCTACTGGGTGAGAATTATTGGTCCAAATGCAAAATGGCTGATTTCCCCTCATTTCCTCCAGTTCAGAGAGCTTTTGGTCCTTCTCTCAAATTTCAGCTTCATCGTGTGGATTCAGTTTTTTGCTAGGAATCCCGACTTGGTCCCACCTTTGTTCCTCAGAGAGCTGAGAAATGGGTAGCCCTCACTCTGATGATGTCCAAGTGAGCCCTGAAGCCATCCATGTCTCATCGTCCTATCCCTGTACTTTCTGTCCTGCACCCCCAGCCAGTGTCTGAACATCTGGTGGGACTTGCCCTTTATCAGAGCATTTTGGGTTCCCAGCTCTCTAACTAGCCCTGTGCCTATGCACCACTGCTGTACAGGGCAGACCTTGCTATATTCAAGGCTGAGACTCTGTTCTCATAACACCAAAGCCGCTGTCATTATTTGTTGGCATGTAATAATTTTTGTTGGTTAGCTCCACTGACAAAATCCTTCTGAACAATTTCTGTAGCAGGTCACCTGATGATTTACCTCACTGGTGAGGCAAAGCTCACCAGCTTACCAGCAATGCCAAGGAAGGCAAAGCAATATCAATTTCAGCAAAGATGAGTCTACATAGATTGAAGCTTGACCCCAGGTCCTGTTTGGAGACATGCAGGCATGGAGTCCTTGTTCTGGAGACAGAATTTAGGACATGAATACCACTGGCCAAGAGAGAACCGCACAGCCACATGGATGGTTTTGGCATTACTTAGACAAACAAGTGAGCAGGCATTGTGCTGCTGTGGAATGAAGCTTAACACTGTGCTAGGCAGTACCCAGGCACGCAGCAGTGGCCTGGGAGAGGTGAGAAGCATCTCGCACTAAACAAACAACAGGGCAAGCTAATAGCTATTTATAAAACTGGAGCAAAACAAGTGAGTTCTATGTCAACTCTTAAGTTCTCATATTTTGCAACTCCCATGTAGACATTGGCCAGGCAAGAAGAGAAAGCCCCAGGGAAGTGTCTCAGCCTTGCCAGGAGCAGAGCTCTAGAGTCAGGAGGTACAGAGACCAAGCCCACCCACCTGGACCTCCCACTGGCTGGCAGAGGCCCCTGCAGCCAGCCCTGGATTTGGGCTTCCAGCAACCCCTCTCCTATGTAACGGAAGCAGGAGTCTCAGACAAGGACAATTCCTTTGAAGTTGAGCAGATTTATAGTGTTTGGGGAAGAACTTTTTTTTTCCCACAATGGTCTGTCAAAATTTCTGAATGATTATGAACTCTCTAAGAGAAAAGCAAAAATTTATGATTTTTTAGGTTCCAGACACCACATTATGAGATGCTACCTCAATGAACTGGACTGGAGTGATAGCACAGCAGGTAGGGCATTTGCCTTGCACGCGGCCGACCTGGGTTCGATTCCTCTGTCTCTCTCAGAGAGCCCAGCAAGCTATGGAGAATACCAGCCCACACAGCAGAGCCTGGCAAGCTATTAATGGCATATTTGAAAATGCCAAAAACTAACAACCAGTCTCACAATGGAGACGTTATGGTGCCCACTAGAGCAAATCGATGAACAGTGGGATGACAATGCTACAGTGCTACCTCAATTAATGACCCTAACAATTGCAGGATAGCAGTGTAGATATTCAAAACAACAACTAGGGCCCAGAGAGATAGTACAAGAATTAAAGCATTAGCTTTGCATGCAATCAAATATGCTTGGCAATCAAATTTAGGATCAATGTATCCCACTTTGATCCTTGGCACTTAGTGTGATCCCCAGAGCAATACCAGAAATGCCAGCAGAGTCAGGAATAAGTCCTGAGCACTTCCAGGTATGTCTGAAAATAAAAATCAACCAACCAATCAACCAACCAAAAAAAACAACAACTAGGAATCAGAGATCCCTATACTTAACCATAGTATATGGTTAAGAAACTTGCTATGCATGGCATTGTTCAATACCTGAACCTACATATGGTCCCCCAAGCACCGCCAGGAGTGATCCCTGAACGCAGAGCCAGGAGTAAGCCCTGAGCACCACTGTGTATGGCCTAAACAGCTCCCAAACAAGGAAACAAAAGAAATATTTCTGACACAAATGGTGACTTTACAGAGATTGTTAAAGGTTAGAATGTTCTGGAAAGCCTCAGTTTGGGATATTAGAAACTAGAAGCATTTGATATTCATTAATAGATGAATAAACAAAACGTAGTGCATTCATGCAATGAAATAGGATTCAGCCTCGAGAAAGGAAGGATGAACCTTGAGGACAACATTATGGTAAGTGGAATTACCCAGACATGAAAAGACAAATATTGTGTGATCATACTTATGTGAAATATCGAGAGCGGTTAATTTCATAAAGAAAGAAAGTGGAATGGGGGTTTCAGGGGCTAGGGAAAGGAGGAATGGTGAGGATTGTTTAATAGGTAGAGTTGTTCCTTCACAAGATGAAGAGTTCTGGAGATTGGCTGTACAACAATGCTAGGATTCTTAATACTATCCAACAATATATTGAAAAATGGCTAGAATGGCAAATGTGCTCTCTTGTACATTTTACCACAATACAATGTTTTATAATAAAAAAACCAATGAGGTAGGATTTGAATAAGTAGAGGGAAAGGAGAATGGGAGGGAAAAAGTAGACAAGGAAAGTGAAAAAAGAATTTTTCAGAAGAGCTCCCCGCACCATCGCCACTCCAGCCAGCCCCTCTCTGCCCATCACTGTCACTACTATAAGACATCATCATGGTCTGTTTGCATCTCAAGGCAGAGACTTTTACCTCACATAGACTCTAACACAGAGATGACCTGCAGTAAGTGGAAATCGATTTAATGGACAGTCAATGAAAGAGGAAGTGTGGAAGAAAAATTGACTTAGGAATGCTCTGGCTGATTGCTGGTTGACGCATTTGGGCCCATCATCTCCGATTCCCTTTTCCCAAGCTTGAAGTCATTATGAAGCAAAAATCCTGCCTCTCTGGGCTCTTCAGTAGTTGAAGTAGCTGTACAATAAAATCTACCCGAGAAGCAAACAAAACAATTTGAAGGGGTTTGGGGGATGGGGGCAGAGATTCCCTTTGAAAAGCAAAGGCAATATTAGTGCTATGCTTCACTCTCCTGTGTTTTGTGATGTCTGGAGCTGTGGAAACTATTCTGTGCCCATGAAGAACAGATCAAGTTAGTCATTGTGATGTTTGTGTTTTTTCTGATATTGCTGAGCTGCTGGACCAATACTAACAGTCACTTATCTTTGGATTTCTTATGATATGAGAATAATAACCCCCTTGTTATTAAAGTGTTGCTCGTGGAGCTTTCTCTGGTAGTTATGTGAAGTGGGGAATAAAGAGGTGGCAGAAGGAAATCTACCCTTTTTCTTTACCCACCTCTCTCTCCCCCAGGAATGTACTGGGAGACACAGGACTGCTCTGAGCCCCTGCCTGGCATGGGTGATCCCACCCCACCAGCCACACAAAGGCTATGCCTGAAATCCACTAGTCCTCATAGCATGGGAGATGATCCCGAACACCCAATTTCTCAGGAAGCCATGGACTCAGGCTGGAGCAAAGAATGATGCTTTGCAGAAAGGACAGTTAGTCCTAACCTCACCCAGGATTTTTGGGTCCACTGCCTTTCCCTCACAGAAAAGATTTTCAGGAGCAGATGAATAGTGAAGTGTAAAGGGTTGTTAGGGAAGTAAAGAGAGGTAAGGAGAGGTAGGCTCAGGTTATGTCCTCGAAAAAGAACACGAGTTTCTTCAGAGTGAAGAGAGCCAGTCCACATCCAAACATGAAAGTACAGGTCAGAGGGGAGAGGTGGGTGGCAGGTACATGGACAATGTAAGTGCAGGCGACAAGGCCACTGGCCACTTGGGCACTGCTGGCATGAGTGCCTCTTCCACCGCCAAGTTAGTTTATATCACTTTTCCCAAACTGCTCTCCCCAGTCCATTGCTAGGATGGTTGTCAATGGGCAGTTTGGAGGAGCTGATGGTCTTATCTGATGTTCATTGCGCGGCCTTTGTTCTAGAGCTTCTCCTCCTGTGGGCGACCAGCCTAGAGTTGGTCAGGAAGCCACCCTGCTTGGGCCTGGAATTCTGCATTTCAGTTGCTTTCCAGGCTCCTGAGATGGGTCCTTTGTCCCAAAGGACTCCATGCTTTTGGGGCTGGTTCAGGTATCAGTGGTTCCCCAATATACATTACCAGTCCCCCCTCTCCTCCTAGTCTTCCTGCCTACGGGCTGGAATGACAGCCCAGCAGGTAGGGCGTTTGCCTTGCATGTGTCCGACCCGGTTTTGATTCCCAGCATCCCATATGGTCCCCCGAGCACCGCCAGGAGTAATTCCTGAGTGCAGAGCCAAGAGTAACCCCTGTGCATCACCGGGTGTGACCCAAAAAAGAAAAAACCAACAAACCAAGTCTTCCTGCCTACCACAGAAGCTATCTGCAAAATAATGCTGATGCAAATATCCTCCCCTTCGTGTCTAGCTAATTCTTTACTTTTTAAATTTAACATTTTCTGAAGGGGCTGCAAAGCCCACTCTTGAGAATCCAGGCCACTCTCTCCTGGCGGGGCTTGGCCCTGCTGTATGGGCCTGGCAATGCTCAGGGGTTCCATGGCAGTGCTGGGGATCTAAGTCGGGGCCTCACACAGGTGCACATCAAGACATCTGCTCCACCACTTGAGCTGTCTCTCAGGTCCCTGCTGAATTCTTCTTTGGCTTTCAGGGATCCAGCACAGAGGACACTTGATTCAACATAGAAGACTAAACATGTGGGGTTGGAATGATAGGACAGTGGGTAGAGCCATTGCCTTTCATATGGTTGACCCAGGTTCAATCCTTGCCACCCCGTATGGTCCCCTGAGCCCACCAGGAGTGATCCCTGAGTGCAGAGACAGGAGTAAGCCCCGAGCTCGGCTGGGTGTGGCCCAAAACCAATAAAGAAAAAAGAAAAAAAGAACAAGCACAACAATCTTATTGGTGTATCAAGTCTCTTTCTGCCCTCCCAGCCCCAAGTCCCTCATACACACATGTGTGTGTACACACACAGACACACAGACACATACAGACGTGTGCTCATACAGGTGTGCAAACATGCAGATGGCCCCCAGTTCCACTGGACAATGGTGGTCACAGGTCACATCTCACCTGAATCAGGCTCTCGGACTGGTGCTTGGGAGCCAAGGCGCTTTATAAAATTAATTATGAACAGGCTCTGAGAAGCCACTACAGAGATGCTGGCAGTCAAGTTCTTAGCCTCTTGGCTGTGGAGATTGGACACTGCTGGGAGGAGCAGTGTAGGTAAAAATAAACTAATTAAGTGTGACACGCGGCTGTGCTTTGAGAGCGTCCCACGCTCCCCTCGGAACATTTCTGTCTCCGCACACCCGGGAGAGGTCGTGCCCCCGGCGAGGGAGCCCTCAGCTGCCACACAGGACAGGGATTCACTAGCTAGGACAGGGATGGGCTCGCTCTGTCGGAACAAGCAGCTTGTCAGCACAGACTGGCAGCTCCAACGAGGAGAAATCTGAACCGACGCTTATTTAATAGTTTTTCCATAATACTCTGCATCTGGGAAACAGGAAGCCCTGTGGGACAGATATTTCCTACTTGCACAGAGCAGTTTTTTTCTCTTAAGGTGGCAGAGACTGTGCAGTGGAGCGATAAGAACTTGGCGGGAGCAGCAGGAGGCCCAGAAGTTAATCTCTGGGGTCTGTCACTAATACTGTGTATTCCGAGGTAAGTTACTTTTCTCCTCCAAGTCTCCAGCGGCCCTCGGAAATGAGATGCTGTCATTGTCTCAGGGGTCGATTTGAAGATGAAAGGAATACAGGGCCTAACTCAGTGCATTGCACATAGTAAGTGCTCAGTTAGCTGTAGCCATCTTAGCACGATTATGGTGATCACTGTTCATTCTAAGAAATAGAGGATAACTTTGTGTGTACGTATGTGTGTGTGGGTGGGTGTGTGTGTGCACATGCATGTGGGTGTGTGTGTAAAACCTATGCATCCCTTTGGAACTGCAGATATTTCAAACTCCATTTAAAATATCTGCAAAAGGAGGTTTACTTTGGATAAGTTTCAGATCTCCAGTGAGTATGTTTGAGTTTCTCATCAGAGCACACATTTCCTCAGCCAAGAAAGTACATGTCTCTCTACTTTAGAGAGGACTCCGAGATCCAGGGAAGCTCATGTTTACTCCAGGCTCTGCTGGATTCATTTCCCGGTGGTCCTGGTCCCAAGCTCCTATTCTTAACTCCACCTACCCATGCCACAGTGTCTCCAGTAAACACATACCCTGGTGCTTTTCCCTGCTGCCTTGAGCTGCGCTGTGTATGCCTTGTTGAATAGGCATCCTTCTTCCTTTGTCACTCCATTTGAATTGTTGACTCTGCTTTGCTTGAGATCAGCTTGTTCTTTTCTCGAAGCCAATCTATTTGCACAAAAGCACGGAGGAGCCCAAGGATTGCTGAATATTTAACATTCACAGGCACCCTGCCACAGTAACCAAAAACACTTGAGACACGGCCCAGACAAGGGGGAGTGGGAGGAGAGGACCAGGAGAGGAGGCACAGCACTTGGCTGGCTAGCAGAAGGGTCTTGGTAGGACTGCTCGCGAGGAGAAACAGCAGCTTGGTTAGGTCAGAGAAACACTAGCGAGCGCAGCCATTGTTCACATCTGCCAAGGGGAACTGACTCTGGCCGTGTTGTTTGCAAAATCCCCAATAAAAGAGCTGTTGATGGCAATGAGCCTCCGGAGAAGCTCACAGTGGCACTAGCATATTTAGACAGGTAGAGTCCTGGAGCTGAGGCCCACAGTAGCAACTGAACCATACCAATGACTTCCTTATGGCCCTTGATATTTTCCCTGTATTAGAAGGCTGGAAATTTCGCCCACCTGCCAGGCAGAGGGAAGGAACTCTTGGTTGGGGCAAAAAAAAAAAATCACTTAGAGAGGGTACGTGTGTTAGTTATGATCCGAATTAGGGACTATAGCTTGCAGTGAGTTTTCTTTTGGGGGGATGAAGGGGAAGTACATACCGTGTGGTGCTCACGGACTTGGGATCCCTCCTGATGATTCCAAGGCAATGGGGAAGGCGTTTTAATGCTGGGGATGGAGGCAGCTGTGCGGTGGTCCAGCAGGACCACAGCTGTACTGAACAGGGGTATGCCCAGGGCTGTTCCCAGCTATATTCATGAGGTCATGTGGTATCAGGGATGGAATCTGAGTCAGGCACATGCCCTAACCTCTTTACTATCTCCCAGTCCTTTGCAGCAAATTTTCATTTATGCTAGCTCTAAACAGTTTTCTTTGTGTTGTCACATATCGGCAGACATAGACCATATTTCCTTCTAGTTGTGGACTGAGCTACCCGTGACATATTCAATATGCCAAAAAAAGTAGCAACAAGTTTCACAACGGAGATGTAACTCGTTCCCACTCGAGCAAATTGATGAACAATGGGACAACAGTGTTATAGTGCTACAGTGGATGGAGCAGTACAGATATACTGAATGGAAATACAATTGAATTGTTAGGAGATGCTCGAGAAGGTGTTCTGTAGTAGATAGCAGGTCCAGAGGTCAGAGTTCTTGGCTGGAAAGGTGAAAACATGGGCAGACATGGCAGGGACTAGAATTGCTAAGGCTGATAACAGAAACCAGAAAATAAAGTAGCTCAAATGTCGGGCAGAGAACTTAGAAATGTAATGCAATTCAGATGACACCTCAAACCTGGGAAAGAATGAAAGAATAAAGAGCTACTTGCTGCAATTAATTTAATTTTGTATATTTTACATGGGGAACAAGAGTACTTTTGATTAACTCCAAGAAACACCTCTAGGAGCTGTTCCAACTAACTAGCAAGCTTTTTCCTTCTCTGGAGCGGGTAGGAAATGGTGCATCCAAGATTCACTTAAATGTAGATTTGGAATCAGTAATCAGAGCTGCTGAATTGTATTATTGGGTAAAGGAGAGAGGCTGCAAAGTCTCTGAAGAATTCTCAGCCCTGGGCTAGAGGGATAGTAGAGAAGGAAGGGCACTTGGCTTGCACTGGCCAACCTGGGTTCAGTCCCTGGCCTCCCACATGGTCCTCTGTTTAATTCCTGAGTGCAGAGCCAGGAGTAATCCTGACCATCACTGGGTGTAGCTCCAAAACCAAAACCAGAAAAAAAAAAAAAAGAATTCTCAGTTCTGCTTTTAGGCTAGGGTTAAACGTGGGTGCAGCCTTTTTCGGGAAGGGTGTGTGTGTATGTGTGTGTGTGTGTGTGTGTGTGTGTGTGTGTGTGTTCTTTAAAAGTTCTGCCAGTCCACACTATCCTGACCTAGCAGTCAGTGTGGTCTTTGGACTGTTCTGAAGTTTGGGATTTGGCAAGGGAACAACCGGCTCGTGGCTCCCCCTTTCTCTTGGGCTGAAGCGATTTTGTACTAAGGCCATCTGCAGAGTGTCCCCACTTAAAGATAAAGGAACACATGAAATGGAGCTGCAGTAGGGAGGCCTGTGGTTGTGTGAGAGCCTGGAGACACTTGGGGTAATGGGGAAACTTCGGCTCAGGGCTTTTCTTTGGAAGGGTATTTCCTGGCATCAAATGAAATTGCTGCCTCGAGTGGCAGTTCCCAGCCATCTCCAGGGTCTCCACTTGGGTGGGTCATTCTGTGCACACATGGCTTTCGTAGCTCCAAGAGGAGAGGGCATTACTGAGCATGCTCCAAAGTAGCCAGCTGCTTAACTGTGACTAAGACAGGTCTCTACTGCTGTGGGACAATGTCATTCTAGGGAAGGTGACTGAACATCCCATCCCAAACATGACCAAGTATCGTTGCTTCTAAATGTTGCTGGACCCCAAGTTTTTGTCTGAACAACCTCTAAGTTACCAGGCAGACTGTTTCCCAAAGTAACAAGTGCATAGACAGAACAGTCTCTCAGATTTCTCTTCTCTAGAAGCAAAACAGGAAAAATTTTCAGGTCACAAAATACCAGGGTCAGAGGTTCAGAGCCCCAGAATCTGTATTTTGGCATGGATCCTCAACCCAACCCTGGAAGCAACTCAAAACTCACAGGTAAACACCTGTGACTGTCAATCAACCAGCTTGAGGGGAATGGGCAGGGCCCCTGTCCACTGATGGACATTGAGGGGAGCGCAAGCACTCTGAGAGCAACTGATTGGAGAGAATCTCTGGTCTCTCATTGTGCTGGCCCTTCAGGATCCAGGAGAACTTCCGGCTTCCACTAAAATTTTCCCCGACACTAGAAATAGAGGTGGGCAGAGCGTTGACACCATCCACCTGGAGACTAGCTCACTGACAGGTAAGATTTCACTGTTTCTGTTTGGGGCCTGTAAGCTGAGGAATTGGGAGGTGGGTCAGGCCTAGGGCAGGAATCTTGGGACAGGGCATAAGCCACTCTTTCCTAGTCTCACTCAGAACTCATGGACAGCCTTGTCCACCGTCTCAAAGCTGGAACTTCCCACCCAAGGGGGTCAAATAGGAGATAAGTAAACATGTAGGTAAGAGTAATTCCAATCTTGGTACGTCTACACAATGGAATAGTATGCAGCTGTTAGAAAAGATGAAGTCATGAAATTCGCATATAGGTGGATCAACATGGAAAGTATCATGTTAAGTGAAATGAGTCAGAAAGAGAGGGACAGACATAGAAAGATTGCACTCATTTGTGGGATATAAAGTAACAGAATGGGAGACTAACACCCAAGAATAATAGAGATAAGTACCAGGAGGATTACTCCACAGCTTAGAAGCCAGCCTCGCATTCTGTGGGAGAAGGCAGCTCAGATAGAGAAGGGAACACCAAGTAAAGGGTGCTAGGAGGGCCCTTCAGGATGGGAGAAGCCTGATGAATGTAGACAATAGACCTAGCATGATGGTCACTTAATATCTCTATTGCAAACTGCAATACCCAAAAGGAGAGAGAGAGCAAAAGGGAATGCCCTGCCACAGAGGTGGGGTGGGCTGGGAGGAGGATGGGATGGCAGTGGTGGGAGGGATGCTGAAACAATTTGTGGTGGAAAATGGGGACTTGTGGAGGGATGGGTACTTGATCATTGTATGACTGAAACACAAGCATGCAAGTCTGTAAGTCTGTAACTGTACCTCACGGTGATTCACTAATAAAAAATTAAAAAAAAAAAAAGAGTAATTCCAGACCGCTCCCAGAGGTTAGGGGAAAATACAATGGTCACAACAGAGGGAGCGCCAGGGGCTGGGAAGATACCACCAGGCAGGCAACCAAGGCAGGAAACCAGCACAGGTGACGTTAGAACAGACGCGTGCAGCCCGCCACCTCCCCTGGCACAAGGACAGCCCTGTCCCTCGTCTCATCCTCTATCTACCTTCAGCTCGGACCTTGAGGAGCCCATGTCTGCAGGTGGGTGTGGGATGATTTCCCCTGGTGGCAGGGTGCCATCCAGGACCGACTTTGCCTAGCAGGAAGTGGGGACAGGGACTGGGTGTCACACAGAGCTAGGTCCTGCTGGGGTGTGGGAGGAACTGGAAGGAAAGGATATGGGGGAGCACTCTGAGAGGATACGGGGAGCACTTTGAGAGCATGTTAGAATCGTGTTAGCTTTCTTGTTTCCCTGTTCACTCTGTTGCTCACAAGTCTCTACCCTTGGGCAAACCAAAGCACTTCCTGAACCTCAATTCCTCTGCTTTAAAAGAAGAATAATACCAAGCTCGGGGGGCTTTTTTCATGGTTCAGGGAGAGGACACGTGCAGTAAAGCACTTGGCAGATTGCCCGGACTGTAGTAGCTGCTGCTGTGTTTCCCCTTGCTCCTTTTCCTTCCTTCCTTCCTTCCTTCCTTCCTTCCTTCCTTCCTTCCTTCCTTCCTTCCTTCCTTCCTTCCTTCCTTCCTTCCTTCCTTCCTTCCTTCCTTCCTTCCTTCCTTCCTTCCTTCCTTCCTTCCTCTCTCCCTCCTTCCTCCCTTCCTTCCTTCCTTCCTTCCTTCCTTCCTTCCTTCCTTCCTTCCTTCCTTCCTTCCTTCCTTCCTTCCTTCCTTCCTTCCTTCCTCCCTCCCTCCCTCCCTCCCTCCCTTCCTCCCTCCCTCCCTCCCTCCCTCCCTTCCTTCCTTCCTTCCTCCCTCCCTCTCTCCCTCCCTCCCTTCCTTCCTTCCTTCCTTCCTCCCTCCCTCCCTCCCTCCCTCCCTCCCTTCCTTCCTTCCTTCCTTCCTTCCTTCCTTCCTTCCTTCCTTCCTTCCTTCCTTCCTTCCTTCCTTCCTTCTTTCCTTCCTTCCTTCCTTCCTTCCTTCCTTCCTTCCTTCCTTCCTTCCTTCCTTCCTTCCTTCCTTCCTTCCTTCCTTCCTTCCTTCCTCCCTCCCTCCCTCCCTCCTTTTCTCCCTTCCTCCCTTCCTCCCTTCCTTTCTCCCTTCCTTCCACTCTCTTTCACTCCCTTCCCCAGTGGAGGCCCAGGTGACTTATGTGAAGTGGGAAGGAGAGAGTTCTGAAGGCTCTGAAAGGAATCTGCCATTTCCTGTCTATCCACCTCTGCCACCCAGGACTCTCTAGGGAAATCTAGGACTGATTAAAGTCTACTGTGAGCCTTGCTCCTTGCAGGAAACGAAAATCAGTCCTAGACCTTACCCAGGTCCTTTGCCTTTCTCTCAGAAAAGATTTCAGGAGAAGATGAGCTCTGAAGCATAGCAGATTTTATCTGAAAGGTTTTTATTTTTTGGAGGGGGTCGAGGGAGAGGAGAATAACGTGCTCGAGAGAGAATGCGTGCTTCTCCAGAGTGGAGAGGGAGCCCCAGGACAAATCCCAATGCTAGATATAAAAGCATAAAAGTACACATCTCAAGAGGGCAGATGTGGGTGATACACGTGCTCTCGGCAGCAGCACACGGACACAGGCAGTCTATGTGCGACTTCCTTCGTTCAAGTTGGCTTTTATAGGGTCTCTCCCAAGCTCCCCGCAGGGGGCTTTCTACCTAGGTAAGAGTCCCTTGCCAAGGTGGTTGCCAAGGGGCTAGACTTGGTAGTAGTCGATGGTCTTTGATATTCTTTCCTGGCCTTTGCTCCTACTGGGACTTCTGACTTCTGGGTCTATGCTGGTGCCAGGTCTTATCAGGCCTCAGTTCCTGTGTCTACAAGATGGTTTTTTTGTTTTGTTTTGTTTTGTTTTTAGCAGCCTTAGAGCTAGTTGGTTTTATTACTTCCCAGGAATCATGAGTGTGTGTGTGTGGGGTGGGGGTTCACTTATCTAACTGTCTGCCTGCTTCCCTCCTTCCTTTCCTTCCTTTTTCACATGCCCTCTCCTCCCCCTTCCCTCCTTCTCCCTTCTCCCTCCTCTCCCAGAGTAATAGCACAGCAGGTTGGGGCATTTACCTTGCATGAGTCGACATGGGTTTGATTCCTCCATCCGCCTCGTCCCTCTCAGAGAGCCCAGCAAGCTACAGAGAGTATCCCACCCGCATGGCAGAGCCTGACAAGCTACCCGAGGCATATTCAATATGCCAAAAACAGTAACAACAAGTCTCACAAAGGAGACGTTACTGGTGCCCACTCGAGCAAATTGATGAACAATGGGATGACAGTGTTACAGTGCTACTGTCCTTGGTAGAAGCTGTGTAGCTACTCTTAGTCTCAGCCTGGGCACTGATGTGCTAGCACCTAGCGCTTCCCTGTTAGGAGATCTCTGTGGAAGGCTGGAGCCTGGATGATTTTTGCTGGCATTTGTTTCTGAAAGAGAAAGGACATTTGTTTGATTCTGTTTTCTTCCTTAAATAAAACCCACACCACCAGCCAAAGCAAGAGCCCAGCTTAAAATTCTTTACCTCTCTGCCTTATTTGGGATCTCAGTGAGGGCTGGAGGCAGAGTTTCCAGAGGGAAGAGGAGGGGCTGGGGCAGGTTGAGGTGGCTGAGTGGTTCTTGGCTAACAGCTGAGGGGACAAGTGTGCTTAGTCTTTTTTGGTGAAGAACTGGTTCCTAGCTTGCTTGACCCCAGGTGGAACTGTTGACGTCAGCTAAAAAGCGCTGAATGTCCTCTTTTGGTAGAGGAGGGGCCCATTTATATTAGCTTTTACAGCAGTGTTTATTGAACACATACTATGTGCTTAGCTGATACCTGGGTGGCACTAGATGGGGAAATGTTAGAATTGCATGAGAGGAGATGGAGCACTTTAAGGAGATGGGAAGAAAGATGCTTGCAGATTCTAAGAGATTCTAAGGCACTCTTAGTTTTGTGTGTGTGTGTGAGAGAGAGAGAGACAGAGAGAGAAAGAGGGAGAGGGAATACCAATAATCCTGATCCCAAGGCAACTGGTAAAAGCAGCACTGATAAGAGGTTTCCTGGAAGGTGGGTGAGGATATCCCGTGGGAAGGCTGGGAGGGAGGGAAGGGCTGAGGCACCCACACAGTGATAGAGCCAGACACTGCTCCTTGCATTGATCCGACTATGGCTGGATGTCACAGGAGGCACGTGGGGGTTTGGGCTGGTCACTGTTTGCCAACTCGCTCAAGAGTCTCTCCAAGCTGATTCTGTGAGGTCAGACTGCTTGAGCTGAGGGGAGCAGGACCCTGGAGCGTAGAGAGCATCTGCGGTTTGGCAGGGAGGGGAAGGACGAGGTTGGACAGGTAAAGTGGGGTGGGAGGTGGAATAGTCTTTTATACTCAGCTTAGTGCCTGGATATTAATGCAAAGCCAGTGGGAACTAGTAAAAAATTTTAATCCTGGTGTGCGTGTGTGAAGGGGAGGGTGTGGGGAGATTGATGGGGCATCTGTGCTTCTTCTGGATGGCCCCAAAGCCTGGACAGATGGATTGGGGAGGCTGGGAGACCAATCAGGAAGTTTTCTTGGAATCCTTGAGAAAGGAAAGAGTCCGGATTAAGGCAATGAGGGAAGGAAAGGGCATAGGTATGTGTGTGTATGTATGTGTGTACATGTGCGCACACAGACACACAGATACACACACGCAGACAGACACAAGTCTCAGCACTGGTGATTGGCTGGGTGTGTGAGGCGAGAGAGTGTTCAGAGTGACTGGGATTTGGGTACGAGTGAAAGGTGGGAAGACAATGGGATCCAAAATGGGGACTGGGTTGGGGGTGGGTGAGAGGCCAGTCGAGGGGAGAAAGCTGAGGAGTCATGGGAGCAGAAGGGGTTGGTGAACCTAGGAGGTTCCTGAGTCTACCTGAGATTAGGCGAGGTTGGCACAAGGCTGGCAGCTGAGTGTTGGGTTGGGCAGAGAAAGATCCAGGTTGATAGCGGTGTGAGGACCACTGAACTGGTGTGAATGTGTGTGTGTGTGTGTGTGTGTGTGTGTGTGTACACGCATGCGCATGTGCAATGGGTGGGTCAGGGGAGTGCAAAGTTGGGATAGCCTTTTTGCCATTTTTTCTTCGGGGGTTGTAGATACACCTTATTGTCCTGGGAGTTCTGGTGCTGAGAGAAACTTGGAAAACTTTTGGGGTACATACAGCAAAACAGGTGAAGGGCAGGGAGGCAAGAGAACATGGGAAGGGGGCTTCACAGGCATGGCGGAGGGTATGTCCAGCAGAAAGGAGGGGAAACATTTTGTTTTGTTTGTTTGGTTTGGGGCTCTACCTAGTAGTGCTCAGGACTTCCTCTTGGCTCTGTGCTCAGGGATCACTCCTGGAAGTGCTCAGAGGCCCCTTGTGATGCTGGGGATCAAATACAAGGTACAGCTGCAAACAAGGCAAACACCTTGCGGACTGTACTATCTCCAGTCCCATAATGCACTTCTGTGTCCGGGTGAGGAAGCTGTTTGTTCATTGGTTTTGAAATACTGACAGACACGAGAAATATGAAACTTAAGAGTCATTTCACAGTATTCTCTGCCCAGTCTCATGCACCCTATCCTCTGCAGACATTCCTTCTCAACAGGAACTTATCGTTCAGGAACGATCACAGTTCCAACCCTGGAGTCAGGTGTGGGAACCCAGGTAAGCTCACAGGGGACCGAGTGAAAGAGATGAGGCATGCCACCTTGAAAGTCTGTTGACCTGAGAATGATTCATGTAGGGTAGGTGGGAAGTTCCGGAACAAGCCTGCCCAGTGTGCAGCCCAGAGAGCAGGTGAAACAATACAGACTCTCAACTCCCAGCCTGCTGTGGAAGGAGGGAAAAGGGACTGGCAGGGAAGGAGCAGAAGCCAGATATTTCTGGCAGGTGTTACGTAGGAGTCAGGTGTGTGAACTGAGGAGCAGTCAGGCACTGCGGAAGATGAGATGGTTCACCGGGACAGCGCAATGGCCAGGCAGAAGGTGAGATGAGGCACAGGCCAGCTTGACTGGGCCCTGTGCTGGCAGACTGGAGGAACCCATTTCTCTGTCTTCACTTCCCAACCTGTGACTTGCAGGTGCCCGGCGAGTGTCTCCTTTCCGTCAGCTCTGGTTCAAGGCAGAGGTAGCACGTTCCATCACAGCACTTCTCTGGTTTGCTCACAGACGCAGCTTCAGTTTTCCTCAGTGCCCCAGAGCTGCGCCTTCTTCTCTGCTGTGTAGAATGAAGCCAGTTTGTGAGCTTGGGTTACATAATGCAAAAAGGGCTCTTTCATAACTGACATTTTAGGGTTCCGTAACTTACTGTGTATCTAATACAGCTCAACACATGTCCTGGCATGCTATCCCCTCCAGTTCACCCTCCCTGAGATTGGAGAGACGTCAGACATTTCAGCACAGCATAGACCTGAAGCTTCCAGAGCATTCTGAGCCTAGAGGTCATGGTTTTTTTTTTTTTTAATTTAGTACAACCACTTGCACAGAGATAGAAGATGAACATCTTAGGAAATCTGTTAACTTTTTCCTAGCCATATTCAGATATAGTTGAGGTATAATAGTATCTAAATTTAAGGTGTATAATGCAATTACTGGATACATTTACATATGGTGACATGATTAGCATAGGAGGATTAGTTAACACAGCACAGAAAGTACCATTTCCTCTTAGGGCCAGAACATTTAGGACCTGCTCTCTTAGCAGCTGGCTGTTAACTATATATAATACAGTGCTGTTAACTATAGCTACCATTAGGCCACAACTTATGTATCTTATAGTTAATTTCCTTCTTTGATCTTGCTGCTTTCAGTATTTTGTCTCTGTCTTTAGCTTTTGTCCTTCTGATTACGATGTGTCCTGGAGTATTTTCATTTGGGTCTATTTTGACCTGAATCCTTCAGGCCTCTGGAATTTGGGAGCAGACACTCCTCAACTCTGGGAAATTCTCAGCTGTGATCTCTTTGACTCATGATTCTTCATCTAGTTTGCCTTCCTGTTCTGTGGTTTCTCTGGTGATTCTTACATGATTCTGTTTGAACTCCTGCCAGAGTTCTCTAGCGTGCTATTTATTTAGTTTGAGACTTTCCCCATCTTTTCTTGTTTTCTGGAACTTTTTTTTTTTGGTATGTCATCTTGGGGTTCACTGATTTTATCCTCAGCTGCTATTACCCTGTTGCTTCGGCCTTCCTTTGAGGTTGTTATTCCATCTAACCTACACTTCAATCCTGTTGCTTCATGATGGTAGTTTTCTTTTTCATGTTTTTCTTGCACCAGGTACCATTGCTTCTCTGAGCTTATTAGACATCCTCATCATCCTGTCTGAGAGGTTATGGAGCTGGTTAGGACTGATTGGGCCCTCCGGGTTACTGTCTTTACTCATTAGGCTTGGTGAGGTTCTGCGCTGCTTCTCCATTCTGGCTCTTTCAGTTTTGGGGTGAATCTTTGGCGTTACCATCCCACCCTTCTAGAGAATTCTCTGAAGGATTTAGATGTGTGTTGCTTATTTTCTTTTTCACTGAACCTATTTCTGGCAAAGCTTTGGGTTCTATGTTTTCTTACCACCACTACTTCCTGCTGAGGGATTTTCTGTAGGATGGTGGAATGAGCTAGGAGTGAGTTCCAGTTCCTACGATGTGCCTGGGGTCAACCAGAGCTGCATAGTACTCCATTGTGTACCACAACTTTTTAAAACATTGAATCACCGTGACATACTCAGTTACAAAGTTGTTCATGATTGGATTTCAGTTGTACAATGTTCTAACAGCCATTCCTTCACCAGTGCACAGTTCCCACTACCAATATCCCCAGTTTCCCTACCACCACCGTCTGTCTGTCTGTATGTATGTATGTCTGTCTGTCTGTCTCTCTCTCTCCTTTTAGGCAGTATGGTTTGCAATACAGATACTGAAAGGTTATCATGTATATCTCTTTACCTACTTTCAGCACTCAGTTCTTGCCCAGAGTGATCATTTTCAACTATCATTGTTATAGTGGTCCCTTCTCTATCCTAAATGCCCTCCCCCTCTGCCTTCCCTGCACTTATATACCACAATTTCTTGATTCATTCATCCTTAGTTGGGCATTTGGGTTGTTTCCATATCTTAGCTTTTGTCTTAATTGCAGCAATAAACACAGTGTGCATACGTCCCTTCGAATTAATGTTTCTGTGTTTTGGGGATAGATGCCAAGAAGTAGTATCACTGAGTCTTATGGTAGTTCCTGTTTTTGGATGGATCTCTGCATTGCTTTCCATAGAGACTGAACCAGATGGCATTTCCAACAACAGTGGATGAAGGCTCCTTTCTTACCACATCCCTCCCCGCCACCAACATTAACTGTCTCTAGATTTTGGATATATGCTATTCTCACAGGTGTAAGAAGATATCCCATTTTGATTTTGATTTTGATTTTCCTAATCGTGAGTGATGATGAACTTGTTTACATATGCCTGTTGGCTTCCATATGTCTTCTTCAGGGAAGTGTTTATTCATCTCCTCATCCCATTTGTAGATGGGGTTTTGGATTTTCGGTTATTGAACCTAATAAGTATTTTATAGATTTTAAATATCAACTCCTTTTCTTATTTATCACATGGGTTTTCTCCCATTCGGCATGGTGTCTTTTTACTGGAGCTTGAGTTTCTTTTTCTGTGCAGCTCTTCTCACTTTTTAATCCCTGTCATTTTTTTTTTGCAATTGATTATGAATTCCTTGCATATTTTGGATGTATTTTAGATATGTGGCTTTTAAGTATCTTCTTCATTCCATAGGTCGCCTTTTAAATTTTATTTCTTGGTCCTTTTGTTGTGAAGAAGCCTTTGTTGTGGTTCCACTTATTTCTGTTTTTATAGCTTATAATTTGGTGTCATATTAAAAAATCATTGCCAAGACTGATATGAAGGATATTTTCTCTACGTTTTTTCTAAAAGTATTTTGGTTTTAGGCTTTAAGTTTTAAGCTTTAATCTATTTGAGTTCATTTTTTTCTGAGTGCTGTGAGATTTGGTCCAATTTAATTCTCCTGGTTGTGATTATGCAATTTCACTAGAACTGCTCATTGAGGAGGTTCCTCTTTCATGTATCTTTGATTCCCTTGCCAAGTGTGATTTGGTTGTATATCCCGTCAATTTCTGGGCTTTCAACTATGCTGCATTGCTTTATGTCCATTTTTACTCTAGTTCTACACTGTTTTGATTATTATAGCTTTTAATATAGTTTAAAATATAGTTTTAAAATGGAGAAGTAAAAAAAATAAAAATATGGAGAAGTGTGCACCTAGAGCTCTCTTCTTTTTCAGAGTTGTGTTGGATACTTTGAGTCTTTGCGGTCACATAAGATTTTGGGGATTAATTTTTTTCTAGTTCTGTAAAATATATCATTGGAATCCTGATAGGGATTGCATTGAATCCATAGGTGACTTTTGCTAATATGGAACTTTTAATAATATTAATAATTATGATCCAGAAACACATTATTTATGTTTTCTTCAGTTTCATCAAGGTTTTAAAGTTTGCAGTATACATCTTTCACCTGTTTGGTTAATTGTATTCTTAACTATTTTATTGTTTATAATGCTGCTGTGAAAATTGTTTTATTTTTAGTTTATTATTAGTAAAGAGACACAAATGATATCTGAATATTGAGTTTGTATCCTCAACTTTACCATTGATAGTTCTAACATTTTGTTTGTTTGTGTGTGCATTTTCTATAGGATTATTTATATTATAAGAGTTCATGTAAACTACAAAGAGATTTTTATTTTTTCCTTTCTTATGTGGATTTGTTTGTCTTGCTTGTTTGCTCTAACTAGGACTTCTAATTATCTGTGGAAGAGAAATGGTGAGAATGATCACCAATTTTTTTGTTCCTGTTCTTAGAAGAAAGGCTTCCAACTGTTGAGTATGTCAGCTGTAGGTTGGTTGCATATGACCTTTATTACATAGAAGTATATTCTCTATACTCAATTTGTTGTGAATTTTTTATTTCTTGTTTTTTAGTTGTGCTCAGGGTTTACTTCTGATTCTGCACCCAGGAACCACTCCTGGTGGAGCTTGGGAGACCTTATCTGGTGCTAGGGATCAAACACAGACTGGCTGCACTCATGCAAGGTAAATGCTCTATCCACTGTGCTATCCCCTCTGCCTCTTGTGAAATTTTTAATCCTGGAAAGGTATTTTATCAAATGATCTTTCTAAATTTAAATCTTGAAAGGGTCAGAATTTTAATTTTTTAAATCTACTATGTCATTTTTTACACTCTTTTTTTTGTATATGTTGAACCATCTTTGCATCCTGGGATTTATACCACTTGATCATGGTAATGGTAATTTTCAATGTACTTTTTAATGGTTTCTTATTGTTTTGTTGAGTTCTTTTGCATCTGCATTTGTCAGGAATATTGTTCTGTGGTTTCTTTTTTTTGCAGTATTCTTGTCTTGTTTTGGTATCAGTGTAATGCTGACCTCATAAAATGAGTTTGTGTTCCCTCTTTGGAAGTATTTGAGAAGGGTTGGTGATATTTCTTCTTTAATTACCAGTCAATTTCCTAGGGATCTATCTGGTACTGGATTTTCTTTGATGGAGTTACTATTATTATTTATTTAATTTGTTTATTTACTATTGGACTGTTCATCTTTAAAAAAATTTCTTCATGAGTCAAGATTAGTAGAGAGTACAGTTCTAGGAATTTATCCATTTGTTCTAGGTTACCTGACTTATTGGTATAGAATTGTTTTGATTAGTCCTTTATGATTTTTTGTATTCATTTGGTATTAGTTGTCATGGTTTTGGTTTGATTTGTCAAAAAGGTATTTGGTTTCTGATTTTTATTTGAATCTTTTTTTCCCTTAGATTAGTAAATGGTCTATCAATTTTTTTTATCTCTCAAAAAAACTCCAAACACTAGTTTTCTAAAACTAATTTTGTTGGTATTTTATAATTTTTTATTAGGCCTCATTTCATTCTTTCTGCTCTCTTTGGACTATTTTTGAAACCTTGAATACTTGAGTGATGGAGAGCAAAGATTGCCTTAGAAAAGCAAAGGAACTGGGGTTTCTTCCTTCTGACATTGGACTAAAAGGTGTGAGCAGTGCATGTCATGGTAATCCTGGGATCCAGGATCCATATACCATAAATGGATGAAGTTTAATGGCTATTGGATTGGAAGGACCTGCAATGGTGCCAAAGGAAATAGCCCCGGCGAAGGCAACTCCTCTTTGACCACCATCAGTGAGATGGAAGGCTGGCCCATGTAGGAATTAGGTGACTCCTAACCTACTCACACTGACAAGGCATTTCTTCCCATCTGGTCTAGTCTAGCCGTTCATGGTGCAGTGTGTTCAAGAAGCTGTCTGAAGTCAGTTTAGATGAATGTCTTCTTTTTCTTGGAATTAGTTCTTTTGCAATTTGGAGGGAGGTTAGATTGCCATTGTTATAGTCATTGTTTTGTGAGATTGTACTAACATAGTATTCTGTCTTTGGCAAAGGAAAAAGTTCACAATTCTATTTCTGTCCCCCAATTTTGAGGCAGAAAGTTTTTTGAAAACATAAGCCCCAAATTCTGGGGAATTACAGATTAAGCTGTAGATATTAAAACCTCAAGTGGAAGTCATTTAGTCCTAGGATTCTGGAGGTGCTCCCACCTCTCTACTTCTTTCCATCTTTGACCCTATTACTCTTCCTTCTAGTTTATGTATCTTAAAGGGCTGGAATGATAGCACAGAAGTAGGGTGTTTGCCTTGCACGCAGCCGACCCAGGTTCGATTCCTCCGCCCCTCTTGGAGAGACTGGCAAGCTACTGAGAGTATCTTGTCCACACGGAAGAGCCTGGCAAGCTACTGATATGTCAAAAACAGTAACAACAAGTCTTATGATGGAGACGTTACTGGTGCCCGCTTGAGCAAATCGATGAGCAACGGGATGACAGTGACAGTGACAGTGACTGTGGATTTGTCTGCTTGTATTGCCCTGTGAGCATACTTGTCCTTTTCACCACCCACTTGGTTCTGAATTCTGCCACCATCATCCTATGTGCCAGCCTTTATAGTTCACCCATCCTTGCCATCTTGATCCCCGATCCTCGAACCTCAACCCGGGGCCCAGGACCAAACTTTCCATGAAGCCTTGGAAAACAGTCTGCCTTGGAATGTCCTGATTGGATGCTTTCATCCGTTATAGACAATGTCCTTGAATGCAGCTAGCCTTTCCTGAATATCATCAGGCCCTGCAGTGGTACAGAAGACAGAAGGCTAGAAACACCCACAGTCTGCGCACTGGGGATCTGGGGGATGGGGGATTCTCATTCACAAGTCACCAAACATGGGCACTGAGTGTGTGTGCAGCTGGGTGGAGAAAGGACCAGAATTGCCTTTGGGGAGAGCACAGTGGCTGCCTTGTTCTATGGATGAATAAAGGGGGCTGGGACTCTCTCAGTCACACCTGTCACCTGTGAGACCGTACTGGGGGATGGCTAGCTATGGTAAGTGACACCAGATTACTGGAAAATGGACTAATGCTCAGGGATTGGCCACGCAGAGCTAAGGAGGGCCCAGCAGGTTGATCTCTATTCCCAGTGCCTGTATGTGCAGTGCTTCATAGATGCCCAATGGACGTCCCCTTATAGCGGTTCAGACATCGTGGCTCCTTCTCTGGAAGCATCCCCGCTGCCAGGGAGGGTTGACTGTGGCTTTTCAGTGGTGCGTTGCCAGTGCTTAATGTCCAGAATAGAGAAGGAGTCTGATTTGCATCCGTGGTAGGTTTCTGTGGTACGAAATCCTCTTCTGTGGCCATTTCTAGCACCCCAGGGGATCACCCCCAAAGCCAAGCAGGGAGGTGCAGTCAGGGCTGGTGAGCTGGCATGAGTCTGTTTGAGCTGGTGTGAGCTGCCTTCAGCCGTGGCTTTGAGAGCGGCCGTGCAGGCTGGCACACCCAATGGCTTCTCAGGCCTTGCTTGTTGGGTGACGCCCTCTGTGCACTGGAGCAAGGACAGGAGGCCCAGGAGGGGACTCTGCCTGGACCCAACGCACTGGGCACTATGTTCAGCACCTCGGAAAGAGCTGCCTCCCCCCAGATGCCTGCTCCGTAGTCAAGCTGTTGCCAAGTACACTTTCTCAACTGCATTTGGGATCACGTCCTCATTACCATCCTGGTGGGCTCCCCACCGCCTATAAGACAAGACTATTGAGCCATCACCTGCCAGCTAGTGTCCTTTAGCATTTTTTCTTTTCTTTTTTGGTCACACCTGGCGATGCACAGGGGTTACTCCTGGCTTTGCACTCAGGAATTACCCCTGGCAGTGCTCACGGGACCATATGGGATACTGGGAATGGAACCCGGGTCAGCCGCGTGCAAGGCAAATGCCCTACCCGCTGTGCTATTGCTCCAGCCCCATGTCCTTTAGCATCTTTAAGGCTCCCATGCCCCGGGCCCGAGCACTCTCTGTGCCTGCGTTCCTTAGCCTGGGTTCTATGTCCACACTCCCAGCCCCTCAGAGGGGCTGGTGTTGATCTGCACATTATCTCTGTCTTGCTCGCCTCCACTCAGCTCACCAGCAGAATTCTTCCTCTGCCACGCTCGTTCAGAGAACAGGGCCTCCTCCTACTCCGGCAGTCAGGCTTCCCACAGCACTCCTTGTCATTCTCTTTACATCACCCGAGTTGGCGGAGGTGCTCAAACTTACTGGCCCTCCCACCTCCTCATCAGAAAAAGTATCACTCAGCACCCTTCCCAAATCTACCTTCTTCAGGTGAAAACACACGGAGGCCTGGCCAGGTTCCACCTGCCACTGCTGCTACTGCCAGCAGGGCCAGTGGTATCTCCCACTTCTAGAACATCAATCGCATTGTATACTACTGTCCCCAGGAGAGCACAAAGGGACGGAGTGCCAGCCTTAGCATCCACCCTCCACACTCTGTGTGGCCCCGCTGGCCCCCAGCACCGAGCGGCCCTTCATTGCCGCATCTGCGCACCAAATAGTCCCGTGCTGCTGGGATGAATGGGTGCCCATGCCTCAGCTCTCTGCTTCTTGAGGGTGGCGCTGCTTATTTGTAATGTCGCTCACACCCAGTGCTGTGCCTGGCACAGGCGAGCATAACAACCAAATCTCAAATGTTCTTAGGGGGAGACTCTGGGCTTGGCCTTTCCTGCCTCTCCCGCCGCTGATTCAACTGCATCCTTGGGGGGATTGGCAGCCTTTTTCAATTCTTCCTTCCCCACCTGGCTTAAACCAGCGCTCAAAGTTTTCTTTGGTTGATTGTTGTCCTTCCAAGCAGATGAAAGTAAACAGTTCCACTCTCTCTTTCTTATCACCCCCTGCATGTGTCAGGGTATTTGAGGATGGTGTGTGTGGGAGCACGGACTCTTTCGATTTAATTAGTCTGACCTTCTGTGATAATCCCCTTTGGATGTCCTGGCTGCCCCCTCTGCTTCTGTATCATACTCAGCTTCTGCCTTCCTCAGCAAAAGACCAACTGCCCAGCTCAGCCTGTAGCATAATTCACAGCTTGGCTTTCAGAAATGAACTTTTACTCCAATGGCGCTGCTGTTAGCATTAAATTTGGCCAGAGAGAACTCAGGAAAGTTTATCTTGGAGCCAGCATGGGGTCTGTCCCTCCAAGTCAAATATTTCTCTTTAAGCTAGAATGAGCTTTAGTGTGGCACTACCAATGGCTTCCTGAAATATTGGGATATCTTTAAACATTAACATTTAGTTACAGTGCTGAAGGCTTTTTGGAGAGGTTTTTACATTTCTCCTTTTCTCCTCCGAATAACCAGGGCTTTCATACATGCTAGCTTTTCCTTTCAGTTCATGCAGTCTCTGTTGAGGAGGTGGAATGCACTGAAATAGCTCAACACCGGGCTAATCAAACAGCTACTTATTTTTAGTCCACTCTCACAGGATTTTCTGAACGAGCTAGAGAGGGTCACTTTAGAATGATTCAGAAATTCAAAGAGGTACCTCTGGAGCTTCTGGTCTTCTGGATGCTGGGAAAATGCTAGGGTGTTTAATGCCCTCCTTTTAAATCCCCCAGACTAGGCTGTGAGCTGTATTGTTATAAGTTTCTCTTTTTCTGTTTTTCTCACAATTTTGGAATAAAAACGTGGTGGTGTCTGAAAGAATGGTGCCTTTGCCAGCAATGTAAAACAGGATGGGACCATTTTTAATGTGGGTTTGCTCACCATTTATTGATAGATATGCTGAGTCCTGAATTATTTTATTCCCCTGGAGAGGTAGAGGGGAGTAAGACATGGTCACTGCCATGGAGAAATCCACCACATGGAAGAGATGGACACACCAACAGAAATGCATCACATGAAGAGAGTCTGGAAACCAGGGTAGGGACAGCTGGTGCTGCTGGGAGGTTTGGCACTTTGGTAGAGACTGGACACTCCAGCTGGGTATGGTAGAGTCAGTTGAGTTTCTGTGGCTGCTGCTGCTGGGCACAACCAGTGGACAGTCCCAGGACACCTTGAGGACAGGACTTGTGTTTGGATAAATTGAATTCAGGGAACATAGGAGAGAGGCATTGGGTGACATGGGGTCTATCCTCTTGCACTATAGCTTTGGAAGGATTTGAAGCAGAATAAGGGTTTCTCAGATTGGAATTTCACAAGATAGTGGTCAGTGATGTGGCAGAGAAAGGAATGGAAACCAGTTCAGAATACTGTATGGGAGCTGGAGAGAGCTCAATTGGCTGAGCACTTTGCATGTAGGAGACCAGGGTTCAATCCCCAGCACTACATCTGGTCCCCTGAGCACCAATAGAAGCAATCCCCCAGTCCCTGAGCACCTCTGCATGCTGAGAGAGATGGGAGAGTGCTATGTGCAATTGTCAGTCAAAGTCCTATTGGGGGGAGGGGCTCAGAAAGTAAAATTGGTGACATTATAAAATATAGGACAGCTGAGGAACAAAGGAATCACACTAAGGTGAGTAGGGGCCATGGATGGCCTCACAGCTGATTGTCCTACATGTGTCAGGGAGGTGTTTCCACCTTCGAGTTTGTGTAGTGGGACATTTACTGATCCCTGATTGGCTCATCTCTGCCTCTGAACCCCCTTGCAGTGAGGTGGGACGGTTTGATCCGTTCTGGCGAATGGGCTAAAAGCATCAATGGTCTCTGTTGCTTTGAAGTTGAAGCTTTTGAAAGCTGGTGCTTCCCTTGCTACAGCATTGGGGGAGCCACACCTCCCAGTGTGCCGCTGAGAGGCAGACCCTGACTCTCGGGCTGGGGAACCCACTGGGACAGAAACTGCACCTGGAATGGCCAGAGCCATGGGGAACTTTGTAGGAAGAAGACATGAGTTTTTATTGCTAAGTTGCAGAGACTTCAGGCTCTTGGATTTGTTTGGGGGCTGCACCCTGTGGTTTAGTCAGGGCTTACACCTGTCTCGATGCTCTGGGATTCCTCCAGCTGGTGCTGAGGATCCAGATGCAGTCCTGGGGATTCCAGCTGGGGTCACCCACATGCAAGATAAGTGCCTTAACCCTGTACTATTTCTCCGGTCCAGGGGCTCTTTGTCAGCACAACAGGAACCAGCCTGTCCTGACGAGAGAGTATCCTCATCCTCCACCAGGCTAGCGAGGCTGGCAGAGCTGGGGTGAGGCCAGTGTCTGTGAGTCCGGGTTGTGCTGGCTCCTTTATCACAGATGGAAGCAGCAGAAAGGATTTGGAGGGAGCCACACAGCTGAGGGATGTTTCTCTGTCTCTCAGAACTGTGGCTCCCTTGGCTGGAGAAGGTGACAGGTGACAGTCTCCTCAAGCAGGGAGCCCTTTGAGAGGAGAAAAAATAAAAAGCCCAATTCTATGGAAAAATGGCAGAGTCCGTCCTTCCTAAGGCCAGAGAGATTGACAGCAGTTCTTAGGACTCCGGGAGTATGTGTCATCCTCAGAAAGCATAAATGTATTACAAGCCTCCAGGGGCCGGATGAAAGCTTCCCGGCCATCAATAGACTCTGCCTCTTGTCACGCCGGAGGCAGAGAAGGAGGGCCTCACCGGGAGTCAGGAGCCAGAGGAGCAAGAGTGAAAGACGTGGGGAGGGGTGTCCGGGGTGGGGGAAGCAGGACTTGATGAAGGGCTATGATGAGGTCTTTAAAAATTCAAGGGCTGTAATGTTGAAAGAGCAGATTTGTTCCCTGTGGCCTCGGAGGCAAAGTCAGGCCAATGGACGGTCTGGCCCAGGGACCAATTGAAGCTCAGTGGGACCAACATGCCAGACCTGCAGCTGAGAGGGCGGCAGGGTCCCCGCCCCGCGTGGTGAGGTGCTGGGAAGCTGCTCTGAGGAGAGATTGCCGCAGCAGAAGGCAGAAGCTTAAAGACCCGCTCTTCCGCTTGCCCTCAGCCACCCGCAGGCTGGGGGATCTTGGCCAAACCCCATGACCTTTCTAAACCGGTTTCCTTGCTTGTGAATCTAAGGAGTCCTTCCTCTCAGGATCATGTGAATTCTGCTCCAGGCTAATTCTGAGAAGCGTCTGGAACCTCACAGTGGCAGAGCCCCGTGTTCTTCAGGAACTCGACCAGTGCCACGTTAGCACCAGTGCCACAGGGTTTGGCAGGTGTTAGCTCCTATGAGACTCCCAGTTAGCTCAGGGGACAGACTCTGTCCACATGCACGTGAGAAGGCCGAGGTTTGGGGTACACGAGTTGTGTACCCCAAGGGCACACAGCTAGAGAGTGACAGAGTTGGGACTCCAATCCACATGTGTCTGGTTCCGGAGTCAGACTCTTAATTATCAAGCTTGTCATAGTTCTTTAAGATCAAATGAGAAGATGCCTGTGCAGCTTCTGTGAGTCCCACCTGGGGGAAGCTTTTATTTGAGGAGGCTCATGGCTGGATGGACACGGAGCCTTGAGGGAAGGAAGTTTCCCTTCCATCACTGTGCATCTGCTGTTCGGTTGTGTTATAGTGATGTCTTACCACAGATGGCTTCCAGTGATCTATTGCTACATAAAAAATGACTCAGAACTTTGTGACTTACAATGAGAATTATTTAAGTAATTAATTTTGGGGGTCTCCTAAAGTGGTTCTCAGGAGGCCTGGGACTCCCTCTCTGAAATTCTTGGCCTGCTGGTAGTTCCATGTTAGTTCCTGCTAATCAGGCCTTGTGGGGCCACCCAGCATCTGTGGTGCTGGGGTCTCCAGGATCACACCCAGCAGTGCTCAAAGGACCCTATGTCATAGGGGATTGAACTAGGGTGAGTGGCACGTAAGGCCTGTGCCGAGCTGAGGTGTGGAGCACCAGGTCACTTTAACTCTCTGTCCATGGAACTGGTAGCCAATCAGAATAAGTAGTGGGATGGCTGGGGGTGAGATTTGGCAGTAGATAAAATGAAGCCCCCAGCCCCGTCTCTCTCTCTCTCTCTCTCTCTCTCTCTCTCTCTCTCTCTCTCTCTCTGCACATGCTGTCTGGACTCTCCTCTCTCCCTGGACCTCCAGGATCAGGTGAGGGTGGCACACCCAGACACAGGGCCCAGTATAGTCGGGCTGCATTCAGGGACTGATAGGGACAGAAGATAGGCAGGACTCAGATAGGTATCCAGGGAAACTCAGGTCAGGCAGGGCCCGAACACCCAGGTAGTGACAAAGTACCGAGCACAAGAGTCTCACCCTCAAGCATGTGGCCATAGCTGGAAGGGGAAGGCATTGCAGAATAGAGTGGCACAGGGACAAGACCTGGTCATCATTCATGGGAGGTGAGTAAACTGCATGGGACAGGACTGGTGACGGGATTCCTGGGTAAAGGAGAGGCCTGGACATCTGCGGAGGGACCCAGACCCATCAACTTTATCTGTCTAATAAGCTAACTTTAAAATCTTCTGAGTTTTGTATGCAAATACTTGATGATGCAAGTCTCAAGAACCCACCAGTGCAGGAAAATCTGCCTTTGGCTAACACTATCTTTGTGGGCCCCAATGTCAGTGATTTAATGATCACCTCTCCTGGTACTGGAGGTTGGCAGGCTAGGAGATGCCTCTTAGGAGGTTGTGATCTGATAGTAGCTGGACTGGACATCTGTACAGGCTTCCTCCCTCATGTCTGTGTGCCCAGACACACCCTCACTCCATCCTCTCCTTGCGGCCTGGGTTCCCCAGAGCACGGGGACTCAGTTTCAAGAGTGATCACACGAAGAGAGCCCAGTAGCTTTGACCTAACTGAGGAGTCACAAAGCATCACTCTGTTGTTTTTCACCATCTAGATTCAAGAGGAGGACTCTCCATTTCCCAGTGAGAAGAGACCTGAAATCACATTGGGAGCAGTTCATATTCAAGAGCCAGGATTGTTGAGGCAAGGTTCAGAAACTAGAATCTGGGATGGTGGTGGTGGTGTCTGAGGAATTGGGTAGGACATTTGCCTTTCAGGCAGTAAGGCACTTATCCTACAGGCAGACAAACCTGGAACCCTAAATGGTCTCCGAGGCACCAATGGGAGTGATTGTTGAGTGCAGAGCCAGAAGGAAACCCTGAATACCACCACATATGACTCCAAAACAAGAAAATGGGGGAAAAAGAAGAAGAAAAGAAAATACAGTCCACCACAGACTGACTGACAATTCAAGGTTTCCTCTTGAGAGACAAAAAAAGAACTAAGAAAAAAAGGCTGAACCATTTCTACTACATTTCTACTTTGTGATAATTTGAAAGAAATTCATCTCATTTGGTATTTTTTATATTATTTTGACTAACACATATTGGTTAACCCCTCACATTTTTTGTTAATTTTTTTTTAAACAAAATCAGGGCTATCCACCCTTCAAGAACATATAACATTTTTATGCACAAATGACCATGCTGGTTCCCAATGTTTTTCTACCCAACTATTTTGCTATAAATAATTCTATAGACTTTTTTTTCTTACTGATTTAAAGCATTTCCTTATCTTAATTCTTCAATGTGGGTGGGAGGTGTTGAAACTATGATATATTTAGTAGAAAGGAGGAGTTTGGAAAGAGCTAAGGGAATATGGCAGATTCAAACTCTCCTCTTCTGGAAATTGTCCTTAGAAGGTTCTCCTTCTAAGAGGAGAAGAGCTTAAGAGGCCCTGATTCTCTTTGATGTAATTGTATTCTGAGGAAATATGTATTCTGAGGATTAAGCATTGCCTTTGGGTCTTAGACCCTAGAGTAATGCCCCTTTATGCCGCAGTACCTAGGGCTAGACCCACCTCTGGCAGTGATTGCCCAGTGATATGGTGCTGGCAGGAGTGTTGTGTGATGTCAGGGATGAAACTCAGAGCCCCGCACATGCCAGGAGGGTGCTGCACTGTAAGGATCACAGTTTGGGCTCCATGCTCTTTGAAAATGTTTATTATTTAAAATTTTCCCTTTTTATAAAAACTAAAATGAAGATGTATCTCATGCCTTATACAAAAGTCAATTCAAAGTGGATCCAAGACTCTGACATCAGAGTAGAATCCATAAAAGACATTGAGGAATATATAGGTAGCTCCAATATCTGGTGTTTTCGGTGATATGAATCCACTGGCAGAGGCAACAGAAACAAAAGTAAACAAATTAGACTGCATCAAATTAAAAATTTTCTGTATGGCAAGAGAAACGTAGAACACCCAACTGAATGGGAGAAAATACTCACATTCAACACATCAGACTAAAGGGTTAATGTTCAAGACGTAAAAAACACAAAATCAACAACCCAAAATCCAAAACCCTACTAAAAATTAGGGTGGGGGGCTGGAGTAATAGTACAGTGGGTACGGCATTTGCTTTGCACATGGCCGACCCAGTTTCGAATTCCCAGCATCTCATATGGTCCCCCGAACACTGCCAGGAGTAATTCCAGAGTGTGAAGAAAAGAGTAACTCCTGTGCATAGCCGAACATGATCCAAAAAGCCAAAAAAAAAAAGGGGGGGTGAGAAAATGCAGACACTTCTTTGAATAAGACAGACAGATGGCCAACAGGCACATGAAAAAGTGCTCATCATCACTTACTGTCAGGGTAAAATCAAATCAGGATGACAATGAGATATCATCTCACACCAGTGAACATGTATTAAAATAACTGGGAACAATCTGTGTTGGCAGGAATGTGGTGAAAAAGGAACTTTTACCCACTGCTGGTTATAATGTTGTTTGGTTTAACCTCTATGGAAAACCATATACAGACTTTTCATGAAAGAATAGAGCTGTTATATGGTTCAAGAATTCCACTCTAGCATCTACTACCAAGAAACAAAAACACAAATTCAGAAGGACATATACGTACCATTATTCACTGTAGTACAGAGTACAGAAGTTATGCTATGGAATCAACTGGGTGTCCCAAATGACAGATGAATGGGATTATGAAGATGTATATGCAATGGAATAATATGCAGCCACTAGGATTGATAAAATTATCCAATTTGCTACAATGTGGATGTAACAGGATGATACCAGGTTAAGTGAAGTAAGTCAGAGGTGGAAATGCCTAGAGTATCCTGGACACTATGTGATAGAAATGAGAAAAATAAGTAGGAAAGAAACTGAGGGGGCAAGTAAGAAAAGGTAAACAGGAAATAACAGAGGTGGTGGGTCAGGAGTCTTGGGCACATTGATGATGAGAGGTGTGTTATATGTATATAGCTACACATCAGCGCCAACGCTACTATAAGTAGGAGATTCCAACTTAATAACCTAACTTAAAAATGGGTCTCTCAAGGAGTTGGGCTGTGGGGTGGGAGGAAATCTGGCACAGTGGTGAAGGGAAAGTTGCAGTGCTGGTGAGATTGGTATTGGAACATAGTGTGCATGAAACTCTATAATGAACAACTTTGTAAATCATGGTGCCTTAATTTAAAAATAAAATAAGAAAGACGTTCCTTTTCTCTTTGGTTTGTTGTTATTACAATGAAGATCATGCACAGTTGACTGTGGGGGTGGGGGGTCACACATGTAGCCATTGAGCTTGCTTTGTGGTGTACCTGAGATCACACACATTGTTGTGACACTAGGGATTCACAAATGGCAGTGCCACCACTGAGAACATAGGGCAGAACACTGGGGGATTGAACTTCTGGCCTCGTGCCTCCAAGGAAGGTTCTTTAACACTGAGCTACCCTTGGATATATATTTTCATGTTTTCAATGCAAAGAATTGTGTCAACGGCACGGCACCTGGGTCAGGAGTTGGGAGTCATGTCATCTGCTGCTGGATTTTGATAATGGGGAGTTAAGTACCTGTCAGACTGTGTGCTACAGAAAGAAAGAGGAAATAGAAATGTAACTGCAGGAGTAAGCTGCCTTCTTGGTTCTTCAGGGAATTCTCTGTGGCTTCTCAAGGCACTGCCACTATTTCTGATGCTGGTGGTCCTTTTCCTGGGCTGACTCCATGTTGCTTGAGATTTGATTGGCTTCCCTCCTTGCATCTCATCCCATAGAATCCATGCAGATGAGTGCCTCAGAAACATTGATCTGCAAAGCAGTGACTTTCAGAATTAAGTCAATGAATGGGGCACTGAGAAAGAGTTGGTGAATCTCTGTATCAGAGCCCAGAGTAGAGCTAGAGGAAAAACTAAGACATCAAAAATGTAACCTGGTAGAAGTGATTGCAAGGATGCATGGAGTTAAGTATTTCTACCAAAAGAGTGACTATACTTTAAAGCATACACATGCACAGAAGAAGGACATGGAACAACCTGAGATAAATGCCAGACAGTACCTTCCCTAATAGTGGGACCCCAAAAGGGAGGAAGGGAAAATGAGATAGATAGGGACAAATGCCTTATAAGAATGATTTTTTTTCTGCATTTTCAGAACCCCAGTCAAGAGAGTTAGAATTTATATACGTATATACATACATATATATGTATGTATGTATATACGTATATATATACATATATACATACATATATATGTATGTATATACGTATATATATTATGTAACTTTAAAACACACAATATAAATAGCAAACTTTTTTGTGCGTATATTTATACTACATATAGATTTCTTTTGTTACTGTAGTTTAGGTAACATGGTTACGGTGTTATTTACATTCATGGTTTTGATGTTTACTGTTATTGTCCCTCATCACCACCAAATTGCTCTACATCACATAGTTCTTAACCATTGATTCTACTGAGGCTAATGCATGATGTAGGATGCAAATGACCAACTATTGCAGTGAAATAATCAGGTTGACAGATTTTACTTCCTATTTAAATAATCGATGGTTTTGCAAAGCAACTTTTTAAAGTATGATTTAGACTGTACTCTTACACCAGTACTCTATGATCCAGTAAGAGAAAGTTGGAAGTCATGGTTTTAGTGGTTATCCAGTGGCCTTTTGAGCAGGAGAATGTGGACTTGGGGCTCCTCTTCAGAGGGCTCCCAAAGGCAGAGTCAACTTCCTAATGATGACAGATACTATTAGACTTGACTCAAAGTTGAGAGCTTGAGTGGTTGAGAAACTGCATAAGAGGCTTCTGGGAGGAGCCGGGATGGAGCAGGAACTGGTGAGATGAGAGATTTATCAAGGAGGAGGAAAATGGTACAAAGCAGAGTTTGTTAACCGCATGGCAGGGTCAGAATCTTCCCTGAGTAGGGCTTATCCCTGTCAGACTAGGACATGCAAAAGGCAAGCCAAAGGGAAAGAATGGGGTGGGTGTTGGACACTGCTTATCCACCAGTGGTATGTCCTTGAGTGTAGCTGTCATATGGCTGCCAAAGAGCACTGACAAATTCCCAGGCTGCACTGCAAACAAGTCACAACCTCTGTGGGTGGGACCCAGACACCTACATTTTAAAAAGTGACCTGAAGAAGTGATCCCCATATGCATCCAAGTGAGAGTCAGTGGCCCAGAGAATGAGACAGAACTCAGAGGGACAGTGGTTCCATTGTGCCACTAACACCAATTCTGTGGCATTGGTCTGAGACTTAAATAGAGCTTGAAGAGATTGAGTTAAATGAACATATGGGTGACTTAAAAAATGACCACCAAACTCTTTGAATTTGGTACTATGTCCCCTTTGAAAAAACACAATTCCTAACCCAGTCATAACCAAAACGACACTGGGTTCATTTCTGACTCTTGAACTCAAGAAGTTGATTATTGGCAGGGATGTGACTCAAGTGGAAGAACATATGTCATGTACTTACAAAGTCCTAGGTTTGATCCCCACGACCCCAAACACCACTGATATGATCCTGTTGTCCCCAGAACTCCCCAAGGAGTGAACCCTCCTTCCAGAAAGAAACTGTCAGTTCTACTTTCTGCCTGTTGACCAGTTGCTTTTGAACCCAGACACCAGGCTGTTAGGAAGCCCGGGCCTCCAGCAATCATAAGCAGATGTTTTAGTTGACTGACCAAAGAGGTGCTAGTGGTCTCTAGCACCAATGGCCAGACACTGACATTGGCTGACTTCAATCAATACCAGCCTCTCTATGGAGTCACAGGCAGTTTCCAGTCTTGCTAGCCGAAGCTCAAACTGTGTACTAAGCAGAGCACTTAGGAATGCAGGTAAATGCAGAGAACTGTCTCTAAGCATCCTTTCAAATCCCAGGTCTGCAGTGCCCTTGCAGGTAATAAAATAGATTTGGCTGTGCTGTGCTATGCAGTGGTGATAACTCAAATGCTCTCACCTTAACATTGAGAAACATCAGAGAAGGCTCATAGGACGGGGTGTTTAAGGGGATGAACTCTGGAGGTATATGGTCTGGGCTTAAACAGTGGCTGGACCTTTCTCTAGCTGTTTGAACAGGGTAGCTCAGGCCCCCTTCTTGTGCATCATTTTCCTTGTCTAGAGCAGGGCATGAATAAAACCTTTCTCAAAGGGTTTTCGTGAAGAGTAAATAATGAATTGTAAGGTTGAGTTCGATGCTAGTGTGTGCGTTGACTTTAATAGTCACAGTGCTAAAGAGCATGGCTTAGCCCGATGCTCTGGGTAATTCACAGGAGGCTGGCATGGGGGGTGGGGGTACGGGGTGGGTGTGTTGCATACAGCAGCCATGACCTGCCTTTGCCCAGCATGCATCTCAGGTTGCTAGGGACATCCAGGGACCCACATTGTTCTTAGCTATTCAGCAGGTGTTCAAAGGCACCTTGGAATTGTGTATCATGTCTCTGGAACTGTCACTGTCACATTGCTCAGAAATTGGATTCTGCAGAGTGGAAACATGTGGCTTGTTGGCAAGGCAACTAGTTCAGAGCAGGGACATTTCCAGGCTGGGAGAGCTCGCCTTTGTCAATTGGGTTACAGCCCTCATAAAACCCGGTTTGTTTGTGTTCTTTTCTGGACCTTCAGGGACATCCGGCTACCTTGCAACCACGAGAAGTGGGGGAAACAGCCCTCCCCACAGGCCCAGGGGCTCCAGCTGCATGGACTTTAAACACCCTGGCTGCAGAACTCAGCCTTCAAGGGATGGAGGCATGTGTGCGCGGGGGGGGGAAGGAGGGGCGCTAATTTCTCTCAGCCCACTGGGCATGGGGGAGTCTGTGACCCTGATGTTCCCACTTTGCTATTTCTCCCTCCAGGTAATGCAGAGGCTCAGGAGGGGGGTTTCTGATCCTGTGTGCCCTCTCTGTGTCACCCTTTTCCATTTAAAGCTAGAGGAAGCGTAGCCTTCACAAAAAGGGAGTTTGGGGTGTGACAAATAGAAATTTATGGCACCAGGGTTAAGTAACGAACTGTTAAAATCTGTTGGCAGTGCCACTGTGAATGAAGGGCAGGATGGGCAGAATGGGAAAGTTGGAACAACTCAGATGCTCAGGCAGCATCACCATGGGGTTGGTGATGTGGAATTGTGTGTGTTCTGGCTTCCAATGCTGTTCCTGCCATATGCGGCCCCCTTGATTATAAATGAGCAAAACCCTTTGGGTATCCATTTCCAGGTGGAAAGAGGGTACTGATACCACCTTACTAGAGCTCTGATGGGAGGATGGAGGAGAGAGAGAGAGAGAGAGAGAGAGAGAGAGAGAGAGAGAGAGAGAGAGAGAGAGAGAGAGAGAGAGAGAGAGGGAGGGAGAAACAGAGACAGAGACAGAGACAGAGTGTGTGCGTGCATGTGTGCGCAAAGAGCTTTTCTAGGTAGGAAGCTGGGCAGGTGTGCAACTGTGTTTACCTAACTGGGTGCCTTCCTAAAGGAGTTTCATACTTTATTGTGAAGCCCAGATAAAGCGTCCTTCATGTACTCATTCACATGCTTTGTTCATTCATACAACAAATTTTGTAGCCACTCTATGCCAGGCACAGTAGCTGTTGCTAGAGTGAACAAAAGGACAAGAGATCCTTTGTGTGGTCACTTCTAGAAACACCAATGACCCAAGTGAAGTGTGGTCTGTTACACAGAGACCAGTGCCATGTGGAGAACTAAAGCAGGGATGGTGGTAGGAGCTGGTGGGGTGGGGTGCTGTTTCAATTGATAAACACATCAGGCCAGGGAACACCCACCAAGAGGGTAACATTGGAGTGAAGTCTTGAAAGAGTTGAGAAAGTGAGTCATGAAGTTACCTGGGGCATGAGCTTCCTTGCCAAGCTGACAGCACTTGGCACCCCAGGAGTGCACCTGGTGTGTCTGAGCAGCAGCAAGAAGGCCATGAGCACCCCAGGTTGAGGAGGGGAGAAGAGGGAAGTGGCAACGAAGATGCTGACTCTAGGGTGGATGGCGGTAGCTTCCAGGTCATGACTAGAACTTGGCTTCTTCTGTGAGATGTGAGGCACAAGAATATTTGGAACAGAGAAGAGGGGGACTGTTCTTAGCTCTTAGCTTAAAAGTGTGACTAAGAATCTCTTAGAGAAGGGCTTAATGGACCCTGGGTGAAATGCAACAATCTTCACATACTCTCCGCTAAGGAAAAATTTTTGGAGCATTGTCAGTGGTTTATTCATAACAAACAATACAAAATAAATTATTTTGGTTCTACTTTGGGGCAGGGGCTAGGGTTTGGGATGGAAACACCCAAAATATGGTGATGTTCCCAAAATATGGGAAAGTGTAATGGTGGTGGGATTGGTGTTTGAATATTAAATGTAATCAAATATTGAGACCTACTTTATAAAATAAAATAAAATAAAATTTAAATTTAAAAAAAGTGTAACTAAGGATGGGGAGTTAGCACTGGAGAGTAAGCTTTCCCTGTGGGAGGTGCACGTTTAATGCTCATCACTTTCTGAACCCTTGAGAACTGCAGGGCATAACCCCTTCAGTATGGCATTGGGGTAACACCAGTAGATGTGGCTCTAAAATCCCACCTCAGGCTGTCTTCACTGGGGCCCCCTCAGAGAGGGGTGGGTTGAGTCTCCCTCCCTGCCCCAATCAGAGCCCCAGCAGTCAAAAACCTCCAGAACCCAGCTGCAGCCATGCTCAAGGCCACTCTCCACACGCTTGTACGAGCTTCACCCATGAAGGAACCGGCAGAGAAACCCAGGTATGTGGGACCCGTGGCTGAGAACTCCAAGCCTGCTCGGATCGGGACTGGGACTCCTCTACCCAGATCCCCAGTTTTCCAGTAGCTTGGCAGTCACACTCACAAACTGCACCCCTTGTCATGTAATCTCATCAATGGCCAAGATCTAGAGATTATAAAACAAAGCTTCCAGAAGAGAACAATGCAGAATCTCGCATTGGCAGAGCCTGGAAAGCTACCTGTGGCACATTCAATATGTAAAAATCAGTAACAATAATGGGCCTCATTCCCCTGACCCTAAACATGACTGGGATGAATGGAGACATTACTGGCACCCGCTCGAGCAAATCGATGAACAACAGGATTACAGGATGACAGTGATACAGTGACAGTGATGGAATGTATGTATGAAAATGGACTGTCTTAACTATTTAATATTAACAACGTTAGAATTAAAAACATGCATACTATTGTGATCTCCATAAGTCTTCATCTTGCAAAACTGAAACTCATTATCCATGGAATAGGGGTGCACAACTCTCCCCTCTCCCCAGCCTCTGGAAACTCAGTTCTACTTTAGGACCATGTATCTTGGCTCAGTACAACCATAGGGAGTACTGGTGATGCTTGTTTCACACAGCACAGTGTCCTTCTGGCTCATCCTTGCTGTGGCTGACCAAAGTGTTTGCCTTTGGAAGGTGAAGTAAAGTTCTACCATTGTGTAGACTATCCATTCCTCTGCCATTCCTCGGCTATTTGGAACTCTCCATTCCTCGGCTATTTAGCTTGCTTTACCTTTTTGTACAGGTGGGCACATAGACATCTCCTGATGACCCTGCTTCTGATTCTTTTGGGAATTTTTTTGGGGGGGAGTTTATTCCTGGTGGTGCTCTGAGGCTACTATAGCTCAATTCTCCAGGGTTAGTTCCCAGGGGAGGGTCACATGGTGCTGGGGCTCAAACTTGGGTCTTCTGTAAGCAAAGCCTGTGCTCAGCTAACTGGATTCTCTTGGCTCCATTTTCCATCCTATGGGTAAGAGCCCTGAAATAGATTTTTTCTGGATGACAAGGTAATTTTATTTCTTATTCTTTTACATTTTATTTTAAAATTCTATGTATTATAGTTATAATACAGTTCATGATTGGGTTTCATGCATTGACATTCCAGCCTCCACCCTCTGCCCCCTCACCACATACGCCAGAGTGTCCACTTCCTTCCACCATTGTATCAGGGCTATTGTAATATTTTTTTTTTTTGAGAAACCGTAGTATGGTTTTCTACAGTGACATATCAGGTACATTTCCTTCCACAGTGTACAAGAATTTCAGTTTTTCTATAAACTTGGCAACATTTGATATTTTCTACCTTCTTTTAAAAAGAACAGTGATTCTAATAGATGTAATATGATATTTTTGTGGAGGTGGCTTAGAGTTGTATTTCCCTAAGGATTAGTGATATCAAACATCTTTTTCATGTTTTTCTTTGGAGAAATGTCTATTCATTCCTCTGCTCATCAAAAATATTTTGAGGATCCCTCCAGGGAAGTGCTCAGGGATTCTGGGGACCATTCCTGATGATGCTTAGTCAACCAGACAGGATGGCCTAGTGCTCATGGCTCAGAGATGTGCCACTCGTACCCTCTGGTGCTGGGGTGTCACCAGAACCACACCCTGAAGTGCTCAGGAGGCCTTTTAGGGCTGGGACTCAATCTCAGCTTCCTGTTCATGCAAGGGGTCATCTGATTGACTCCATCCTTCCCTCATTTTAAAATATGATTATTACTATAATTTTATTGCCAAGATGAAGGGGTTCTTTATATATTCTGGATAGCAACCCCTTATTAGCTTTATGATGAGCAAGTATTTTCTCTCATTCTTTGCCTTTTCATTCTGTCGACTAGGAACTTGAATGAACAGATACTTTAAAATTTTGAAATAGTACAGTTTATTTCTATTATTTATTCACTTACATTTTGGGCTACAGCCAGCAGTACTTGGGGACTATTCCTGTGTGGAGCATCATGGCGGGCACTGCAGCAGATAAGACCTGACCTTGCAAAGTGGCCCAGAAACAAAACCTCGAAAGAGGGAGTATCTGGCAAAGTTGGCAAGAACAGGGTGTCACAATAGGCAACAAATCATAGAGGGAAATATATATATGCATATGTACATATTTTCAGATATATACCAAAGCTCACACCACCCAAACTTTAACAACATGTTAGTGATATCCTATAGAATGTCTTAATGGCCCTGCCAACATAGAACAATCTTCACACTGTTTCTTATATGGACACTTAGCATGTTCAGCAGTTCTTCATAACAGACAATGCAAAATATATTCTTTCAGTTGTGTTTTGGGACCGGGATTGGGGTTTGGGTTGGAAACATCTCAAATTTGGTGGTGGGAAGGTGTAATGGTGGTGGGATTTCCAGATAGAGAAGGGAACACCAAATGAAATGTGATTGGAAATCCCGAGCGGGGAGGGAGATGCACGCTGAAAGTAACTAGAGACTGAACATGATGGCCACTCAATACCCCTATTGCAAACCACAACATCCAAAAGGAGAGAGAGAGAGAACAAATTGGAATGCTCTGGCACAGAGGCGGAGTGGGGTGGGGGGATGGGATAGAGGGGTGGGAGGGATACTGGGTTCATAAGTGGTGGAGAATGGGCACTGGTGGAGGGATGGGCTCTCAAATATTGCATGAGAGAAAAACAAGCACGAAAATGTGTGAATCTGTAACTGTACCCTCACTGTGACTCACTAATTAAAAAAAATGGTGGTGGGATTGGTGATTGAACATTAAATGTAATCAAATATTGTGAATTAACTTATCAAATAAAAAATTTAAACAAAGAGAACAGGGTGTTAGCACTGGGTATTTGGCCTTGAGCCTCACTCAAATTCCTAGTCACATGTGCCAAAGACACAGAAACTGTCACGTACGCTTAGCGGGTCATCCTAACCTCAGCAACTAGCCTTGATTGGGACTGGACAGGGCGAAGCAGAGTAGGAGAGCTGATAGGGCAATAATACTGAAATTCTTGTGATTGGACCTTCTTGTAAACTGAGACCCTCTATAAAATATGTATATATTTGGCAATAAAGTGAACAGCCATCAGCTGCTCCCAGAAGGTGTTTCTCCACATGCCCGTCATCCTTCTTCCCATGTCTGCCTGGACCCGGTGCACAACGTGTCCGGGCACGATGGAGGAAAACTGTTCCCCAACGCTCCCGTCTCTATGCTCATGAGTCAATTCTGGAGGTACTTGGTGGTGGTTGAAGCCTGGTGCCAGGGACTGAACCCATGCAAAGCATGAGATCACCCTTTGAGGGAGCTATCTAGTATTTTTTTGTTTGTGGCAATTTATTAATTTTTGATACATATATATGTGTAATGCACATGACACAGACTAGACATATATTAATATAATTCGTGCAGCCATCACCAAGATCAAGCTAGTAAACACATCTGCCACTCCCTAAAACATCTTTCAAAGAGTAGCTTTAGACTTGGAAGAAGTCCTTCGACGCAGTTGTTCTTCAGAGCATTGCTCTTTGGCTTTAAGAGGGTTCTCTGGTTGCTGCTGGGGAAGAGTGTGCAGTGGGTGGCATACGACATGGGACACCTGCCAAGGGCTCTTACGCGAGCAGGTAAGAACTGACGGGATTTTGTCCAGGGTAAGGAGAAGAGGAGGGACTGAGGAGAAGAGCCTGCAATGGGAGCCACTGGCCTTTCCAGGTGCACTGGAAGGGAAGCAGTCAGAGATATTCCATTCGAGGGCTTGGAAGGGCAGCTTGCTGTTCCCTACGTAGGGAAGCTGCAGCAGGTGAGAGTCAAGTGCAGGGGCTGCTATGGGCCATGTGACATTTGCGAAGCCTTTTTGAAGTCCCAAGTGGACCAGGTCTGTGGAATGTGAGCCCGAGTTCAGAGTAATGCAGGCAGTGCCCCTGCTAGGTTCCGAGTCACGTGCTGAGAGCCTCCTTTGGAATGTCTGCCCTTTGCTGGACTTGTCACTTCTTTTAATGGGGATCCTGGACCAAGCATAGAGTTCTGACTCAGAGGACTCAAGCTGCAGACCACAGGCCAGATTGACCCCGTTTAAACCTGCAGCTCCACCTCTCTCTGTGTGCTCCTCACAAGCTGCACCCTGGCAGGAGCCAAGTGCAGGGGTAAGGTTCCACCTCTGCCTCTGTAGTGGGGGCAGAAGCTGAGGGAATCCCACGAGCTCTTGATCTCATTACTCTGAAGCCGGTCTCTTCACTGGTCCTGATTGTTCTCTACTTGTAGATTTAGAACCTGAGACTGAAACCATCTGTGCCTTTCCTGCCCATGGCAGGTGGATTCTGGTCACATGAGAGAGGGAGAAGTGGCTACTCTCCTTAGTCCTACAGATGAGCATCCATAGCAGAGCCACTCCTGGGAAGGAGCTGATCCTTCCCAGCAAAGTTGCACACATCCCCAACTACCTAAAGGTTTGCCAGCCATGCTGTTGAGTTTCAGCTATAGGGAAGGAAAAGCCATCGTTTAAGGAAAACCAATGCTCAGCACTGCTATAGAATTGAGGCCAACACAGGCTTCCTCGGTTTTTAGTTCAGTGGAGTAGTGGCCATCAGCTCACTGGCCCTATACACATTGTCGTCTGGTTCATTGATTTGCTCGAGTGGGCACCAGTAATGTCTCCACTGTGAGACTTGTTACTGTTTTTGGCATGTGGAATATGCCACAGATAGCTTGCCAGGCTCTGCCGTGCAGGTGGGATACTCTTGGTAGCTTGCTGGGCTCTCCAAGAGGGATGGAGAAATTGAACCTGGGTCAGCTGCATACAAGACAAATGTCCTACCCGCAGTGCTATTGCTCCAGTTAAAAAAAATAAATTAAATATCTCAAGGAATTCTAATGTATATCAAAGATTGTGAATCATTAATGGAAATAGTGTTCGAGCGGGCACCAGTAATGTCTCTTATTGAGAGACTTATTGTTACTGTTTTTGGTATATCCATTACGCATGGGTAGCTTGCCAGGCTCTGCCGAGTGAGCTCGATATTCTGGGTAGCTTGCCGGACTCTCCGAGAGGGGCGGAGGAATCAAATTCGGGTCGGCCATGTGAAAGGCGAAGGTCCAACCGCTGTGCTATCGCTCCAGCCCATGGAAATAGTGTATTAAATAATAATCAATAGAAAATTATATTTTTCAGGTAAAAAGGTGCATCACAGGACCAGCGGATAGCTCAAAGTGATGGAGCACATACTTTGCATGTACAGCCCTAGGTTCAATCCCCATTATTACCTGGTCTCCTGAGCAACAAGCTGGGAATAACTGAAACAAAATTAAACAGGCAAACATAGAGGGTACATGAGTTAAATTGGTGATTTCAAGTGTCAAAGATGAAAGAGATCCCAATTTTTTTATTAGGCTTCCCTCAAGAGGCTGCTTACTTTAGGAGATGTTCATACATTCTGATTTTGCCCCCTCCCCCCCATTTCTATTTGCACTTACAATTGTTTCAAAAAGAAAAGTGCTTTGCACACTGTATAGTCGTACGAAAGTGATTTAATTATTCCTCACTCTTGAGGGTCCTTAGGCCCTTGTAGACCTGTTTGCATCCCTGCCACTGCTTTAAATTGATAAGATTTTAAATGATCACTATTCTTCATAATTCTCCAGTTGCCACCTATGTGTCATGCTCTATGCTAAGAGATTCATTGTTATTTAAGAGAGTCACTTAATCCCTGTGACCACCCTGGGTGCTTCATTAGCTCTAATTTATGAACAAAGAAGCCGAGACTCAGGTAAAATGCTCAGAACCACTCCTTTAAATATAAAAAAGTGAGATAGTTCGACAGATACTTGTGGGCCACTGAGTGTATACTTTCATGCAAGTCACTTAATTTCCTGAATCTTAGTACTTCCTCCCAACTCCTGGGAGTTAAAACCAAAAGGAGGCCAGAGAGAATACAGGGGGAGATGGCACTTGCCCTGCATGTGTCTGACCCAGGTTCAATCCTGGCGTCACACAACTCTTGAGTACAGAGCTGGGAGTAGGCTCCCAGTAACACCAAGTTTAGCTAAAAATCCAATAACATAAAATAAATTAAAAGAATTTCCTTTAAAAATATGAAAAATTGATGCAGAGACTGATAAATAAATCTTGAAAGAGATCCACAAGCTGCAGAAATGCCTCCAGACTCCAACCAGGTTTAGTTTCACATCTGGGGCACCCAAAAAGGGGGCGGATGAGCCCACCACCCACCCAAAAAGAGCCTTGGCAGCCAAAAACCTCTATAATCCAATTGCTGCCATGCTCATGACTGAACTCCATAGGCTCAGGATGAGCTTCATGCAGGAATGAATCTATTGACAAACTCAGGTCTGTAAGTTTTGTGACCAAAATCTCTAGGCTCTCACGGAGTCGGGGATGGGTGACGACCTTCATTCCCCTCTTCTTTCAGGAGCCTGACAGTCATGCCCATGAACTGCCCCGGCACCATATAAGCTCATTAACTGGCCGTGATCAGAGACTCGTAAATAAATCTTGAAAGAGATCAACAAGCTGCAGAGATGCTTCTGGACCCCAAAGTCACCATCCAGTTAAAAATTTAACTCCTGCTGTATCCCTCCATTCATAATTTTAGAATTCTTGGAGGGTATGGTTGAGCAACATCTCATACTCTACACCACTGATATGCCAGAAGTAGCACACCACATTGGATAGGATGTACATTAGAAGGCAATCTCAATTAAGAAAATATTAACACACAAGGCTTAACCTGTAACAACCTGTTAGTAATCTCATATACAAGGACTTAATGGCTCCAGGGTGAGATACAATAATCTTCACACACTTTCTTCTAAGGAAATCTTTTTTGATCATGTTTAGCAAATTATTCATAACAAGCAATACAAAATAAATTACTTAGGGCCTGCTATTGGGGCAGGCTTGGGTGGTGGTTGGGAAAACTGGAAATAATGGTGGTGGGAAGGTGTAATGGTGGTGGGATCGATATTGGGATATTGAATGTAATAAATCATCATGAACAACTTTATAAAAATAAAAAAATTAAAAATAATAAATCCAAAAGTTTCAAAAAGATAAAATAAATTAAAAATAAACATATGAAAAGTATAATGGTGGCGGGAAGCTGCAGTGGTGGTGGGATTGCTGTCGTCCTCACTGTATCACTATCATCCCATTATTCATTGATTTACGCAAGCAGGCGCCAGTAATGTCTCCATTTGTCCCAGCCCTGAGATTTTAGCAGCCTCTTCTTACTCGTTTTTCCCAACAATTGGAAGCTCTTTTCAGGGTCAGGGAAATGAGACCTGCTATTGTTACTGTATTTGGCATATCGAATACGCTACCAGGAGCTTGCCAGGCTCTCTTCTGTGAGGGCAGGATACTCTTGGTAGCTTGCCAGGTTCTCCAAGAGTCATATACATATATATATATATATATATATATACATATATATATCCCTTTATGATGATGTGTCACGCATGGTCCAGGAATATGTTCACTCATGCATGAGGCTTGGCCGAGTGTGTGGAAGTGGCCTGGAGCGTGGTAGTGGTTGGGTAGTGGGGATCGGCTGCTGGGGCTGGGTCCCTTGGGGTGGGGAAGGCTCTCACCCACCCCCCCTTCTAGGGAACCCCTGGCGTGGAGTCTGGTGGCATGGTTATGGGGAGCTCATTTTATGCTCCCTTCCAGGAGGAGCAGCCATGAGTTCTGGAAGGTGACCGATGAGGAGATTACCTGGCGCTGGCAGGATGTGGCTTATGGGTAGAACCCCTGAGTCACTGGAGATTGGGGGAAGCAGACAGAGGATCTCTGCTCCCGGGTGCTATTGAGCCCAGAGCCCAAGATCACAAAGCTCCACATTACCTGGGTTCCGTGGGATTTCGGTCATGAGTGAGGCTCGACCTGAGCCTGTGGAAAGCAGCCTGGGGTGTGGCGGTGGTTGGGTAGTGGAGGTCGGCTGCCAGGGTTGGGTCCCTTGGGGCAGGGAGGGCTCTCGCCTGCCTCCCTCTGGGGCACCCCTGACGCGGAGTTCAGTGGCATGGTTATGGGGGCATCATTTTATGCTCCCTTCCAGAAGAAGCAGCCATGAGTTCTGGAGGGTGGAGTTCTGGAGGGTGGCCACCCTCCAGAACACACACACACACACACACACACACGCACACACACAAGCACACACACATATGTGTGTGTATATGCATATATATGTATATATACATATATATTTGTATATGTGTATATATGTGTGTGTATATATACACATATATGTATACACACACACATATATATGTATATATATATATATATATATATATATATATACTAGAGCCAGAGCCATTGAGTGATGTGTATTGCACTTGCCTTGCATGCAGCTACCCTGTGTTCTATCCCCACATTGTGTGTGGTCTCCTGAACCCTGTAAGTTTCCAAATAAAGAAAGGGTGCATGGACCCATGCTTGCGTGCAGGACCTTAGGTGGCGGAGAACCATTTCCCTGGCCAACCAATGGCCACCGATGGACAGACAAAGGACCAGGGAACAGAGAAACTGAGCCCCTGGCTGATTGGCAGTCAGTTTATTTCTCTTTCCTCCCAGCGTAGTCTGATCTCTCCTCTTACGGTGCAGTTGTCGTTGTAGTTTTAGTTGTAATCCCAGTCGTCAGAGTTCCATTATCCTAGTCTCCTTGTAGACTTCAAAGTCCTCTCCCTCGTTATCTCTTCTTCCTCTTCTCATTGTCGTCTCATAGTCCTCTACTTCCACTCATCATTGTCACCTGGTTTTCCTTCTCGTCCCAAAGTCTCCAAGGTCTCAGTTCTCTTCTTCATCTTCAACGTCTAGTCGTGGACCTTTGCGTCCTCAACGTCTAGTCCTCAGTGTCTAGTCTTCATCATCCAGTCTTCAGTGTCTAGCTTTTACCATTCTTTAGCATCTAGTTCCGATTTTCTCGTCCCCAACATCTAGTCTTCAACATCTTCAACATCTCCTCAGCATCTTGTCCCTCAACGTCTAGTTCTCATCTCGTTCCTACTTTTCTAGAAGAGACTGTGTTTTTCCTTCACGCCCAGGGATTGACTGGTCATCCTAGGGGGAAAATGAGGCTGAGGTGCCTCCCTGTGCCCTGGGGCAGAGTGGAGAGGGATACTCTGGAGGTCATTAAAACATCTTGAATGGTGTTGTAATACTGAGTATAATAAATCAACTCAAGCAACTTTATAAAAATTAATTAAAATATGAAAAGTGTGGTTGCAGGTGTTTGATAAAGTTTTTTTTATAATTCTAAACAATGACTTGTTAATACTTGCTTAATACTTTCACAGGTGTTGGTCTAGACTACTTTGCTTATTAATTTTTGTTGCAAGAGTGGCATTGTTATGATGTTTTAGGGACCATGTGGTGCTCAGGATCAAAGGGACCTGTATGCAAAGAATAAGTAGCAATGTTTGAGCCATCTCCTTGGCCCCTAGAATTTTAAGGTGGTTCCTGGCGTGTGTGGCAAGAGATGATTTCAGGTTGTGTGAGGTGGATTCTTTAAACACTATGTTGTACTCTGGGCAGTTTCTAAAAGGCATCTAGTGTCACAGCAGTGAGATGCTGCAATATTTGAATGTTCATAGCTTTGATCTATAGTAAGGCTGAGCAATTTCACACTTTCTTGTTGCTATTATTATTATTATTATTATTTGGTTTTGGACCACACCTGTAGTGCCCAGGGCTTACTCCTGGCTCTGTGGCTGAACTCAGGGGCCCAATATGTGTTTCTGGAGATGGAACCTGTGTCAGCTGCATGCTCTCACTGTACTATATTATATCTCTCTGACCTTTGCTTGTTATTAACAATACTTTTTTTTAATGAATTGTATCCTCAAGTTCTGACTCAGTTTATAATATTTTGGGTATCTATATGCGTAAATTCTGCATATAACATAGAAATGAACCCTTGGTTATATTTGTTGTAAGTGCTTTCTCCTGATAGTTTCCTTTTGATTTTAGTTACACTAGTTTGTCAGATGATTAATTTTTGTAACGACCATCCTGTTCTCCTTTGAATTTCTTCCGATTTAACTAAAAAGTTATCATCACTTGTACTCGGTGTTAGGAACATTTTTACACCCTGGTACTGAGAATGTAGAGAAGATTAGCCTGTTCTTAGAAAAGAAAGGCACATAAATCCTTAGGATATTCTGGGCCAGGGGTGCAATGCAGAATAGAGTACATGCCTTGTCTTCATGGGTCCAGGGTTCAGTCCCCTGCAGCCCTCCAAAATGTGTTGCCAGGAGGCGTTTTGTGTTTTTATGGTCTAAGAATTTTTATCTCAGCAAAGTGGTCACCTTTTCTAAGCAAAATAAGACCCAGGAATTTTATCTTTCCTCTAAAGACATAAAGTAATATACCTGAGAAAGCAAGCTCATTTCTAGAGGTAAGAACTTTATTTCATTTATTCCTGTCCCAATTTACTTGTGGTAGGTGAAGAAAAATTTTCTCTTTGCATATTGATGTTGACAGTTCAAAAGAAGAGCACACTTCCTGAATGGACACTAAGATATACTCATCTCTTAGTGCTCTCTGATATTTCATGCAACACTAAAGTCATCTGTTTCCTACAGTGTAAGAGTTCTTTTTTTTTTTTTTGTAACAGCGAGGGTAGCTTCATTTTGTAGTTCATTATTGGACAATTTATTCCATTTCTTCCGTGGTTATTATTCTGTTGAGATTCATGTGTCTTGAGTTATTTTAAGTAATCTGTATCTGCTTAGACACTATTCATTTAATTCAGATTCCAACTTATTAGTTCACTAGTGTGCATGATATTTCTCTGGATTTGGAGAAACAAACGTTTTCCTGTATTTTGTCCTATCTCATTTCTCCTTTCTAATTAAAAATGTTTCTTTAATTACATTTGTGAAAGGTTTTCTTTTAAGCAATCTTATCAAATGCTAGCATTCGAACCAATTTATCATTTTATTGCTTTGTTTTTAGCATTTATTCCTGCCGGCTTTTATTTACCATGTTTATTGCCTCTTTTAAGATGACTTTCCCCCTTCACTTTTAACTAAAAGGCTGTATAATAATCAACTTGGATTCTCCTGCAGGAATGGGATTCTGAAGTCTGAAACAAGTGGGGAAAGAAATCGATGTATTATTACTATATGTTTATTGATCAGGGACCCACAAGGATAGCAGAACCCATGCCAGTGAGATCAATAGAGAGAAATGGAGGGCTCCAGCCGAGAAGCACGGCGGGCTGCTGAGTCCAGCAGGCTAGGGCAGTAGTCGAAGCTGTTTCTCCTCCAGCCCAGTGAGTTGCCAGGAAGGAGGCAGGCGGGTTACCAGACCCTGGGAGCTGGGGCACAGTCTGGCGAGAAGCTGTACAAGAAGGGAGGGCCTAGAGGGTAGAGGGGGAGAGGCTTTCCCCAGCATCCTCTGCCAGTCTCCTGCCAGTGCATCTGGGGCAGAAATGAAGCAGAAGTCAGTGAGCAAAGAGGCCTGATACATGTCATTTACACGAGTTAGGTGTCTTGGGAAGAGCTGAGCAGGATAGGGCAGCTGAAGGCTCTGGAAGATCGGGGTGCCGTTCCTTCAATTCAGAGAGGACAGGAGCGTTGGTGGCACTGACAGTGTCCCGACAGACTAGTACGCCAGCAAACCCTTTGTTCGTTTCTTCTGGGGCCTGAATTCCACACTCCTATCTCACTCTCCCTGTCCTCTTTCAGCCCGTGTGGGAAAGGCTGGGAATACAGCTGGGTGGTGGCACACACGCTTCACTCGAAGGGGACTCTGGGTTCCCAGAACCCTCAACATAAAAGACAATACAAAGGCCAATCAAGTTTCCGTACTGGCTCTTTCCTCACTGATGCCTTTTCCTGGGGAGGCCTAACCCACAATCTCTGCCTGCACTCCCAGGGGCACCCACTCATGAAAATTTTATTTTCATGTAGACAAAAGTCATAACCGTTGATACAATTCTAGAGTTGAAAATTGATTAGATAACAAAGCTCCAGTTTTTTTTTTAAAAAAACTCAATTTCTTATGTGAAAATTGTTGCATTTGATCATGAGACAGAAGAGATTTGGGGGAAGAGGATATAATTCCATGCATGGGATCCTGATTCCATGCACAGGATCCTGAGGCCTTCATCATGCCATGGGCCAGCCAGAAATCCAGGTCTGGAAATGAACAGAGATGGCAGTTTAAAAAGAGGCCAGGTGCCTCCGGGGTGCCACGGGGAGGTGAAGTGCCAATTGCCATACCCACACCCCACTGCTGCAGCCACCCCAAGGACTCAGCTCCACCACTTCAAGGAGCAGGGGGAGCAAGGATAGATCCAGAATCGACAGCCAAACGACCAGAATGCCCACTCACAGCCACGTGACTCTGAGTTCTAACCTCTCTGTGCCTCAGTTTCTTTTTCTGGGAAGTGTCAGTTCTAGCAGCCCATGGTGCTGTTAAAAATGTAAAGCGTTCAAAGTATTATAGGGTTCATGGCAATGCCTGGCTGTAAACAGTAAGCAAGTGTTAGTTAAATACTTCAAATTGTATCTACTCACAGGTGCCTGGTACATGTGTTGTGTGTGGAGCATTTTTAAGGCATTTCTGGGAAACAGACCGGCCCTTGTCTTTGGGGAACTTGCATTGACTTGTGGCACCGGCTGGACCATGGTGAAGAGAGGAACTGGCACCAGGCTGGGGAATCTGGGAGGGGTGACTAGTACTGGAGGGTGACAGGAAGGGTGGACACAGCAGCACATGTGCTCAGCAGAAATCAGGGCAGGATGGAGGTTCACATCAGGGGGGTCTCATCTTCACTTCGAATCCACACCCAATTCCCGGTACCCTCCTCCAGCTTTTCTGATTCAGCAGGTCTGGATGCAATAAAAGAATCTATGTTTCTAGAAGTGTCCAGAAGGTGAGAGGATGCATGGATACAGCCAGTGGCCTCAGCACAGAGGAAACTGGAGTGGAGGGAGGCCAGAAAAAAAAAAAAGGCCAGAGCTAGTATTGGTGTAGCAGAGAGAAGTAGCACTGTAGCACTGTTGTCCCATTGTTCATGGATTTTCTCGAGCAGGCACCAGTAACATCTCCATTGTGAGACTTGTTGTTACTGTTTTTGGCATATCGAATACACCATGGGTAGTTTGTCAGGCTCTGCTGTGTGGGTGGGATACTCTCGGTAGCTTGCCGGGTTCTCCAAGAGGGATGGAGGAATTGAACCTGGGTTGGTGGCATGCAAGGCAAATGCCCTACCCACTGTGCTATCGCTCCAGTCCAGCGGAGAGAAGAAATGAAGAAATCTCAGAATTGAGCAGTGGGGTAGAGAACTCATTGTATGTAAAGAAGGGGGCAAAAGTGTTTGGGGCTACTCCAGGCTGGCCAGCTCTGAGAGATGGGTGAAGGAGTCATGAGTCCATGGAGAATGGAACCATGGGTACAGAAGAAAATTTGGGGAAGAAAACATCATTGGTGCACAAGGTTTCTGGAGATTTATTGTTCAGGTCCTGTTGTCCCACTGTCATTGGATTTCCCAGCACAGGGAAGTCCTCTTAGGACCCCAATTCTTAGTACATCTCTATTCTGTACCTATCATTGGAGCTTCTCCCTCAAGGGCTGGGGTCCTGGGTATCCACTCACAAGAAACCCTGGTAGAGTTGTGGAAGAGAGCCAACACACCTACATAAAGGGTCAGGACAGGACATGACCCTTTTTTGGGTCATACATATTTGCATGGTGTGATCAGGGTGGATTCAAGAGCCACACCAAGTGATACTAAGTGAGAGAGCAGGGCTGCATGTGCACCTTGCACCTCAGTGCCATGAATATTAAAATGAATTAGAGAAAGAAGGAAATGAAGTCTGGGTGAGGTGGGTTCAGGAGAGAGCGAGATTTGATCTAAGCGTTGCAGGAAGATGATAAATAAAAGCACAGGAACACTTTAATTGAGAGTGTTATAAACAGGGTGCTATGCCCTTGGCAAGTGCTTTTTGTTAATTTATTAGATTTTCATAACAGCCCTAGAAGTAGGTCAGATTAATTTCATTTTGTAGGTGAGGATATTGATGCTCAGGAGAGATAATTGTTCACAGGGACACCAGCCGTGAGTTGAAGGAGGTTAGATTTGAACCCTTGGTCACTCTCGGTCCTGAGCATACAGCATAGCCACTTATGACATGAGAAGTTCGCCATTTCTCCAGCGAACCTGAGAGTCTGGCACTTGGGCTTTCAGCAGCAACATATGGGGGTCAGGGGTGCTGAGAGCGGGGTACTCAGGCAGCTGAACCACCACTGCCAGGCGGGAGGCCAGCACGTATCATCTGCAGAAACCCTGTGGACAAGAGCAAGTTGAGCCGCTGTGGGTTGGTGGGTAGCAGAGGAGGCAAGGCCTGGAGGTCTCTGTTTCACTTCTCACTCCCAGACTCTCGCTTCCTTCTCTCCCCATCCCGAGCAACTGACAGACTCCAGCAGGAAAAGTGACATTGGGATGAATGGCTTTCTTCTATTTGCACCCAAGGATGTGATGTCGTTTGGATTCTGTGTTGCCTGGGGATTACCTAGGGCTGCAGCCTGCCATGCTGGCAACCTTGTGGTGCTGGGACCAGAAGCAGGTCTGTGCATGTGTCCTAACTGCCTTAATCGCTCTCGAACCCTGGGGCGGGGGGGGGGGGCGGCGGTGGCAAGTGGATTTTGTTAAAAATCATCATGACTAGTGGCAGCTGCCTCCTGAGTGCTTAGCCGTGCTTGCCACCCTGCTGCAGATCGGGGCATCCTTTAGTTATTGGAATCAGCCTCCTAACTGCTCTGACTCCTAACAAGCCAGTTCCCAGCAGCGACACAGTTCCAGAGTGCACACTGAGTCACGTGTTTCCCTGCTTGCCCCTCCCTAGCTTTTGGAATTCTCCAGGCTCTTCAGGAGCAGCGTTCTCCCTCTTTCTTTGCGTGCTCTCCCAGCTGCTCTCCCCTCGTGCACTCTGTTCTGCTCCCCAGTTCTGGAGAATTCGGTCATCAACGCTCCTTGGCCCTGGGAGAGCTGCTTCCTTTAGAAAGCAGCTGCCTGCTTTTTCTCCCTGCCCTTGGTACCACTACTCCTTCTCCAGTCTTTCATAGCATAATTGTTTTTATATCAAAAAGCTTAGTAACTGAGGGGCCGGAGCAATAGCACAACAGGTAGGGTGCTTGTCTTGCATGTGGCTAAAGCAGATTTGACCCCTGGCATTCCAGATGACCCCCAAGCCCAGCCAGGAGTGATTCATGGGCACAGAGCCAGGAGGAAGCCCTGAGCACTGCCGGTGTGGCCCCTAAACCAAAACTAAATAAATAAAATACTTAGTATCTGAAATTCTTGTCTATCTGTTATGGCAGAGACTGCTATTACCTGCTCAATACTTTCCTTTACCAAAAGAACCGTATTTTCCTGTGGCAAAAAAAAAAGGTATCTCTCTGGGAGTATATGTTATTCCCCGCTTCTTTGGAAGGCAGAAATAGCCAAATAGCTGTATGTATTACCTGTGTGATAGAGACCCAGGGAAAACTTGTAAGGGAACTTGATTCAGTTGGGAGACACCCTCTCTCATCTTTCCCCCATTCTTATTCTTCCTTTTAGGATGTAGATGAAATGGAGTGGTGGCAGCCACTTTGGATTATGAGGTGCTCTGAAGATGGAGGCCGTGTGCTGATGGAGATGGACCCATAAGAGTTATTTGGTTTCTGATGACTTTCTAGAGTCAACCAATCATCTTTGCTGACATCCAGGCTTATTTCCAGAGAGAGAAATGAAACTTCTTCAGCCTGATATTTGGATTTCCTGATATCCCTAGACAAACCTATTTTACTTAAGAAATCTCTTTCTAGTCTTTCTGATTAGGCTAGACTAATCTCCTTGAGCCCAAAGACTTTGCCTTTACTTATGGTTACTGCCAAATCCTTGGTAGCCACACTGTGATCTGACACAGAGTAGGTGCTCAATAAATCTCTGCTAACTGGTGTGTGCATGGCCATAGAGAAAGAAGGCCTGGGTGGGAAGTGCTCTTCTTCCAGTAGGAGTGGGTGAGGGCAGACTTGGTTATTCTGAAGCCAAGCCACCATGGTGTAATTGGAGGTTTCTTCCTGTTCATTTACAGTTAGGGGAGGGAGCAGATTTCAGGGGGCTTTTCTCCATGTTCCCTATTCTTGGTGGCTTTGTCCTTGTGGCATCCTTCCTCTAGTGTTCACTTCCAGGTTCTTTGTGGCAGAAGAAAGAGCATGAAAAATCCTAGCGAGCTCCGTCATGCTTCTTTGTGAAAACTAATTTAGTTCCTCGTTATTGGTTAATAGATTGGAGCAATAGTGCAGCAGGTAGGATGTTTGCCTTGCACGTGGCCAGCCTGGGTTCGATTCCTTCGTCCCTCTTGGAGAGCCCGGCAAGCTACCGAGAGTATCCAGTCTGCATGGAAGATCCTGGCAAGCTACCCGTGGCGTATTGGACATGCCAAAAACAGTAACAACAAGTCTCACAATGGAGACGTTACTGGTGCCCGATTGAGCAAATTGATGAACAACGGGACGACAGTGCTACAGTGCTTGTTGGTTAATGTCCCATGGCTCTGGGATTGAGGAGTGCCTCCATGCAGTCTGTGCTGCTTCGGAAACTGGAAGAGGCTAAGAGCCCTGAGCATGCACAGACAGGCCAGGAGAGACAAGGGGACCCATCTAAGAGCACAAGTTGTATATATGGGACAGAGGGAGCCAAAAGAGGTGACTGTGTATGAGAGGGGAAAGAGCCCTAAGCGTATGGATGCTTCTGTGTATCCGGCCACACACCTGAGCGGTTCTCAGGCAGGACTGCTGAACGCCTCTGGCTGTGCAGGAACTCTGGACCCCAGAGTTAGTGCCTCCCTGGTCCACTTTGCCATTGGTGCCCTTGACCTGATGCAAGCTCAGCCCACTCCTTTGGCAGCACATTTCTAACCTTACCCCATCCTCACTCACATCCAGACTTCCCAGTCCCATCACTTTAGGCTTCTGAATTAAGCCATAAACTAATTCAAGCCAAGATGGGATAGTTTGATAAAATGACTCACCTAACGGATTTGCATTTTAATGGACGCTCTCAGTGCCTTAATGCAGAAGAGTTGTAATTTTAGGCACCCCGGGTAAGCAGGTTGGGAAAATATTTTTCTCCAGAGGAGCCTTTTAGTGCTCCTTAAATCTTACCCCACTGCTCTACAGACAGGAGCGACTGATTCTCAGCCGATTTCCATCATGTTCCAAGCCATCCACCTTTTGGGGAGAGGGTGAAATGATAACAACACGGAACCTATGTTATTAAGCATACTGGCAAGAGAAGAAAGGGAACTTATTCAGAGGAGGTGGACTCAGGTGTACAGAGGGAAAGAAATAAACTAGCCCACTTCTCTGTCCTCTGATCAAGCATCTACTGGCGCTCTGAGCAGAATTATGTTGCTTTTCCATAAAAGACAAGTTGGGCTCTTTGTGCAGTTGTGGAAACAGCGAGGTTTCTTCCCCACTGTTTGACATTTTCCATGCTTGTTGCTAAATCTTTGACAGAAGCATTAGCTGGGCTGAAGAATAATAGTGTTGTAAGAAAGCTGATAATGGCCTAGGAAAAAAAAATGTGTATAATACATACCTTGACATTGAATCGCTGACTACTTTAATAAGTAATGCACACAAACGGAGGCCTTTTGTGTTGACATAAAATGTAAGCTGTACCTTTCTTCTCATTGAGAAGCATAAAGAGCAGGAGAGGAAACAGAGGGAAGAAATTCAAATATTTTCCTTTGGGGACTTTGATGTGCCAATGTGCTGTACTCCGAAGATTTTTTTTTTTTTAAATTTCTTTAAGTGTTAGGGAACTAGAAGGGAGAGAGATGTGTGTTGCCTTTCTTGATGTCTTTCAGAAACCAGATCCAGATGTGAACCTCATTCTCATATGGTTGTCAGAATCCCAGGGGACCCACGGGACTGGCTTGCAGGGAGTACCAGCAAAATTAAAGGGGCTCAGGCCCAAAGACCAAACACTCAACCTGGCTTCATGATTTGTTGTTGTTGTTTGGGCCACACCTACCAATGCTCAGAGCACGCTCCTGGCTCTGCACTCAGGAATCACCCCTTGGGGGACCATGTGGGGTGCTGGGGTTCGAATCAGGATCGGCCACATGCAAGGAAAATGCCTTACCTCTAGTACGATCACTCTGTCCCCTCTCCAGACCTCAATCTGACACACCAAAGCCCCCAGAATCTGAAATGACTTGCCCTGCGGGGAACTGCAATACCGGACCACAGACAGGGGAGCAGAGAGGACCAATCAGGGTTGCAGCACGGATGGAGGAAGCAGGTTCCAGGGACACTGGCAGATTGGTGACTTAGAGCTTTTTCGGGGGTGGGGGGAATCCTTTTACATTTCCATTGTAAAGACTCCCCTGCTAGAGTGTCAGGTGGTAAACTGGAAACCTTTTTATTCTTGTCTCTCGTTTTTCAAGCTTTCTCCGCAAAAGCTATTACTGCCTCCACCCGCTTCCCCCTATCTTTTGCTCTCCCTGCTAGCAGTTATTGAAATGCTTCTTCCCCAGTGACAGCTATTTTCCCACCTTATGTCAGGGAACTCCGACCCGAAATATGCTTGGCTGCCTCCTGAAGATGATACTTAACACTGACGTGGAATTGATTCAGTTAGGATGCATTTTTTGGTGGCAGGCGCATAGAAGCAGAGGCTCAAGCAAATAAAGATACCTCGTTTCTTGTTGCTGGGCATTCTGGGCTTGGAACAGCGGTGCCCTGTGGATGCCCTACCACAAGGCCTGTGGATGCTTTCTTGTTTTCTCTTGTCAGCTCTGCAAATGGACATTTTGAGCTGATGCTTCGTGCCTCCTTCCTGGCCACCACGGGCTGCTGTAGCCTTTACATTTGGGGAACAAAGCAGGCATTAGGTGACCCAAAGAATCTTCCCCCTGCTGAAGGAAGATAATATTTCTCAGAAGCCCACTGTTGTCTGCCTCTCCCATTTTGACGCTTAGTGCCAGATCATCAGGCACTACCCAGCAGCAGACAGGCCAGTAAAATGGACATTTTGTCCAGGACAACAGGTTGTCCATCATTAACGTAGACTCATCTTGAGTACATTGTCTGGAAATGAGTCAGTACTGTTGGTAAGAAAAATGTGAAATGTAGGTATAACTACGGTGTATAGAGACTATGTTTTTATCCTGCTCTTGGTTTATGCCATAGATGTATGTCTTACTCTGCAGCGCAGCTATACTACTGGGTAATGGCTGTAAATATTTATATACGAAATAATTATTTCCCCCCTCCCAAACTAAGAGAGGCTTATATGGAAAATATTTTCTCCAAGATTATACTAAAGCAGATGCTTAAAATGGTGATAATACAGATATTGGATGCTAAACTGTATAGGTAATTTCCATATTTGAGCAATAGATGTGTTCCAGTAAGGTGCCCCTAAGGTGACTTTATGTAAAATGAATCCTATATTCCCTTTAACCATGATTATGAAATGGAAGCAATATTCCCATTGGAAAAAATTATTCTGTAGGTGGTGGATATAGCTGAAAAATAAGAGTTGGTGGAGTTTTTATAGGGTGGCTGAACTCTCCAACGGAGCTTTGCATCAAAACTGTCTGTTCTTATAAGTACCAGGAGGCTGTCTCCATGGCTTGGAGGCTGGTCTCTCATTCTGGGCAATTCAGAGACGGGAACGCCAAGTAAAATGTAGTCGGAGGTCATGCGGGGGAAGGGTGACGCGTGCCGAATGTAGACTAGGGACTGAACACAATGGCCACTCAACACCTTTATTGCAAACCACAACACCTAATCAGAGAGAGAGAACAAAAGGGAATACCCTGCCATAGTGGCAGTGTGGGGTGGGGGGAGAAGGGACTGGGGAGGGGGGAGGGATGTTGGGTTTACTGGTGGTGGAGAATGGGCACTGGTGAAGGGATGGGTTCTTGAACTTTGTATGGGGGAAACGTGAGCACAAATATGTATAAATCTGTAACTGTACCCTCACAGTGATTCACTAATTAAAAAAATCTGTATGTTCTTTTTTTTTTTCTCACACGGTGGGATTCTCAGACTTCTCTTCAAATGAATGAAATCTGGGGGTCTGAGAAGGGTTCTGGGGAGCGGTGGCTTCCCAAAGCTTCTCCTACAACATTGATGCATAGGCAGCTTCGAAATCATTATCTCAGACTCAGACTCAAATACTTTGGTGCTACTCTCATTTTCACGTATGAGGAACAAGAAGGACGGACCCTTGTGCACGGACACAGAAGTAGAGGAGCGTCACTTGACTTGGCTCTTTATATGCTCATCAGCTTCCTGGGAAGGAATTTCAGACATTGCCTACGGTGCTTCTGGAGTTCTGAGGTCCTTTCTGAACCTGGAATCCATTCCTTCCTTCCTATCTTCGACACTTTTATCAGACTTTTTCAGAATGCAAGATTTTCTGTGGGAGTCAGCACACTCCATATTCTTAGAACGTCATCCCCTGGGCCAGAGATGGGCTTGACAGTTGATCTCTGTCTGACATTGGCTGACAGTCAGGCAACAAAATTATAGCTCACCAGGGGATGCTAATATGGAAAGGGATATTTCCCAAACAGAAATCTGAAGAATTTATAACATATTTTTATGTGAGCAATTTTGCTCAAAGCTCCATAAAATTAGCTTATTTCCATTCAGATGTTATTAATGACAAACCCAATAAAACTAGTTTATTGGGATGGAAGAGGAGAGGGTGCTAAGATTTCATTTGCCAGAGAAGCTCTTTTAGAATGATTATAATATACCAAGTTCAATCCCAGATACTGCAACAAACAAAGGTCAGGGGACAGGGACATGGTACAGTGGTTAGGAGACAGACCTCACTGGTTGATTCCCAGGACCACACGGTCCCTGGAGCATCCAGGGTGCTGAGACTTTGCCAGCATGCACTGCTTGGGCAGCATCACATCCTTGGGTCACCCCGTTAGATGAGAATCGCTGTTGAGGGCCCCCAGGCTTCCTGAGCACTACTGTGTCGTAGAGTATACCCCATCCTCCCACCCTGAGAGCTCTGGAAAGGTTCTGGGTGGGTGAGAGAGGGAGACTAATAATCTGCCAGATCTCTTTTTCAGAGTGTGATGATTGCAACATTCAAGGGATATGCACAGCACAGGGGCAGCATAAGAGACAGACCTGGGTGAGAGATGACAGGAGGCTTTTATTGTGGGATGGAACTTCTAATCTGAATCCTGTGGGGAGTAGAGATTTGAAATGAATACCAAGAGGGCAGAATTCTAGGTCTGTGGGGGCACCTGCCAAGATCCAGGGGCAGGAGCCATCTGGTACCATGGGGGAACTCCCAGGATGGAAGAAGAGATGCCAGAAGACAGAAATGATCATGATGAAAAAGCCAGTTTGTACAATGACTGGTCTGAAGGTTCAAGCTTTTGGGTTTCATCCCCAAAACTGTGGGGACAGGCCAAACAACTTTGTGGGGGTGTGGCAAGCTCAGGTGGAAGCTGCCTCAAAGAGAAGACAGACATTGTGTAGGGCCTGTTGCAACAGTTGTAAAATGGGGTAAGATGTTTCTTTGGTGACAGGGAGTTGGGGAAGGAATCAACGGGCCTTCACAGGCTGGGGTGATAGGAACTATGGTTGACTGGAGAGAGAAAAGGAGAAGGAGAAGGATGACGAGGAGGAGGGGGGCTGTTGAGAATAATTTTCTTGTTTCACAGAAGAAACCTTCTTTGGCTTTGTAGGGGAATTCGCAAGTTTTAGTGTTGGCCCTTGACCAGAAATCCCCAGTAGTCATGTGACCATGTGATGAGATTTCCATAGAAACAGAGACCTTTCTGGGGGCCTATTGCCTCGAGAGTCATTTATCTGAGATTAATGTATCTTTCTCCCATGCAGAGGAAGGATAGAATGAAAACCAGACACCAAGATCTCCTGATGTTTAAGAAGTGCACTTGCTAGCCACACTCCAAACTTTGAGACTCCACACCCCAAGCGATGTTATTCCTGTGATTCTCTTGCCTACGCTTGACTGTGTGTTTCTTCTGGAGTGCTCTGGCACCACTGAGGCAGGATGGTCCGGCACGACCTCTCTTGTCTGCCTGGAGGCTGGCTTGAAGTCAGCTGGGATAAGGAGATAACTTGGTCACATGCCTTCCCCTCATGCAACGGGCTGGCCCAAATGTGTACATATGGTGGTGGTTAAAAGATTCCCAAGTGCATCACAGGAGGGGGAAAACTCCAGTACACAAACACTTTTTATGTTGCTGTTTGAGTCACATTTGGTATGTGCCTTATGCCTTTCGGCAAAGCCAGTGGCAGGATGGGATGAGATACAAAGAGAAAGGGAAATTATCGTGACTATTTTTTGCAGACACAGAATCTCCTACCTCTGTGCTAGGCTTTCTTCACTGGGGCCTCTTGGACGGGGGAGGGTTGAGTTTCTCTCCCTACCCCAAGCAGAGCCCCGGCAGCCAAAAACCTCTGGAACCCAGCCACAGCCATGCTCAAGGCCACTCTCCACACACTCGGATGAGCCTCACACATAAAGGAACTGGCAGAGGAACCCAGGCATGCAGGACCCGTGGCTGAGATCTCCAAGCCTGCTCAGATTGGGACTGGGCCTCCTCTATCCAGACCTCCCATTTTCCAATAGCTTGGCAGTCACACCCAGAAACTGCCCTTGGCGCCATGTAATCCCATCAGTGGCCAAAATCTAGAGACTTTATAAGACAAAGCTCCAGGAAGTGTGTTCCCAGAAGACTAGCCTACTAATGTGCCTAAAGCAGCACACATGTGTTTGGTTTTCACATACTTGCTTGTATTCTCTGATATACATTCTCTGTACCTCTCAAAGAGTCTGGCAAGCTACCGAGAGTATCCTGCCCACATGGAAGAGCATGGCAAGCTCCCCATGGCATATTTAATATGCCAAATATAGTAACTATACAGGTCTCATTCCCTTGACCCTGAAAGAGCCTCCAATCATTGGGAAAGACGAGTAAGGAGAGGTTGCTAAAATCTTAGGGCTGGGACGAATGGAGATGTTACTGGTGCCCACTCAAGCAAATTGATGAACAACAGGATTACAGTGATACAGTGATATAGTGATTTTTGGCAAATATACTCCCAAAGGGCCATGGATGATGGAAAGGAGCCCATGAAACCTTGAGCACCTACTGGTGGTTTGCCAGGCAATTCGAAATGCTCATTGGGTAAGAAAACAACTGAAAGCCATACCAAGTGAAAGATCTGTTTTTCAAATCTAGGTCTGGGTCCAATGGCTGTGTACAGATCTCAACATCCTCTCTGGCCTCTGACTTGATCTGTGCTATTTAATATAAGCATCTCATATCCACACATACTAACACTGCACCAAGTATCCCTTTGTCTACCCCTAAATCAGAGTAAAGTGGCCCTTTAGACTTTGGAGATTAGAGGCACTGTGCTTTTATTTAACAATTTGTTCTCAATGATGACTAAGGTTAGTTGTTTATCTCATGGCTGGTTAGAGATGTTAAGTGCTACTAGAACATTCTGGGGTTTGGCATGTTTGGCTTGGGATGACTCACAGGGAGTGTCAGGCTGGCCTTTGTAAGGTGGTTACTTTTCCTCAAAAGACCACGTGCAATCTTTCCTTTTTGCAGATGACAATTTCTTCCTTCAGGTTTGCTTTCAAGGAGTGTGCCCTGGAGCAGGTGTCTGCATCCGACTCCCCTAGTGTCACAAATCTGGTTTACATGGTTAGTTCATAGCTGAGACAGTATGAGGGATTTTTATTGCATAAGCAGATGGAATATGCAGGGATCTTCAGAAGGCCCTGTGCAGCTACTCATGGTAGCTCCCTTTCTAGTTATGGATTGAGAGAATCTGCTAGGCAGGTAAGTTCATCTCCACCCCTATGGGATCATTAACTGTGATTGGTCGTCCTTGATTGCTGGGTCATAGGAGATAGTATTGCACAGAGGTCAGGTGATCTTATTGCACAGAGGCTCTGTGTGATCCTGGACCCAAACACCTCTCTAGAGTCAGGGATTCCCTTTTGTAGCCAAGCTGTAACACTAGCTCTTATCTTTCAAGACACTCCTTCCTTATCTTTTAATCCCACTCTTTTTTGTATGTTTGTTTTTTTGGGTTACACCTGGTGATGCTCAGGGGTGACTTCTGGCTCTGCACTCATGTGGGATGTCAGGGATCAAACCTGACTGCATGCAAGGCAAATGCCCTCCCCACTGTACTATCACTCCCAGTTCAAACCATAGGGGTTTGAATCCTCTATGAAGTTGTTCAGTCTCTGGCATGTCATCCAAGAACACAACAGTTATGGAACACTCTTTCCTCTGCTCTCCCGTGTCCTGTATAAGTCTCAACACAAGTAAGATCACTGCTACAATTGTGTGTCTCTTCCTTGAACTGGGAATTCTGTGGAAGGTGTGGTTTGATGTTGTGTTTCCTACCTAACACTGTTAGAGACATATCAGTGGTGCTCAGCTGACAAGGACAGGCTGATAGCTGCCCTTGTTTTCCTGTGCAAAGCCTTCAGCTCCTCCAGCTTTACTTATGATGCTTCGATTCTTTTTTTCATAATGCTGGAAGCATATGTTGTCTTTGCCACTGTCATTTAAGTATTAAGTGGATGCTTTAGGTTCGACAGAAAGGTAGGATGTCTCTAGCTTCTAGGTGCTCCCATATATGTGCTCCAAAATCACTTATTTCCCGCTAGTGGTGATTTGATTTCTTGGAACTTTCTAGTGTTAACAGAGAACATTCAACTCTTGCTCTTGTTTCTGATACTTCAGGTAGGTGAATAAGTAACCTGATCAGGGAATGTTCGGGTGGATTGAGGAAGCCAGAAAGCAAGAGGATCACACAGGGACTACCACAGATGTCAAAAGAAGTTCTAAGCTCAGGTGACTGGGAGCAGGATGTTGGTGCCACTTGCAGAATTTTCTAACATAGGAAGTTGATCAGGGTTAGTCTAAGTAAGATGATCAATGTTTAAACGTGCTGAGCCTGAAGTGTTTGTGATAATCAAAATGGGGACTGGATGTTGGGAGGGAAAGGTCAGAACTGCAGTGAAAAACACTTGGGCTAATCACAGACGAGATATCAGATGGAAATGCCCAGGGAAAAAGCCTGGACAAGGAGAGGTTGGTGGATGGATCCTGGGTACTGTGTCTCAAGAATGGTGGAGGGTCGGAGAAAGATGTTGCAATCTCATGAATACAAAATGATTGAGATTCATGAAGAATTTGTTGAATGCTTGTTTTGAGAATCTTTAAAGGAACTTATAGATTTAATTTATTTGAAGGTACAAGAGATTGAACCTAGGACCTTATACATGTCAAGCATGTATGCTATCTCTGTGGTACACCTCTGCTTTCATAAATGAAACATAGACTTTTTTCTTTCTTGAATGCTGCAGTCTTCAGTCCTGTGCAGGTTTGAATATGAACATGAGAGCTCAGTTAGCCATTCTGATTAGCTGAGTCAGTAGAAGCAATTGGAGAGAAGAAAAATATTGCGTAGTGGTGGGAAATTTTCAATAAGCCTTGCTGAATAGGAATGTCAAATGATATAGAAGATAACAGGGGCTTTAATACTGGCAGAAATTGTAACTGTGGTTTTGTTCTTTCTGCTTTTTGTTTGTTTTCTTTTACTCCCTTGTCTTTCTCTACGTGCAGAAAAAAATATATTTCTGACTCACAAATTCAATGAATGGGTCCAGGTGGGATGAACTTCTGCTTTCACTAACTTATTTGGTGTCAATCCAGACCTCAGCAAGAGGCTATTTTATTGGAGGATAGTCTGCTTTAAAACTTAAAAAATTAATTTCTTTTTGCAATTCTGAGGATCAAATCCAGAGCTCCAAATGTGAAAGGTAGTGGCTGGAGAGATAGTATAGTGGGTAGGGTTCTTGCCTGGCAGGTGTTCAATCCAGGTTTGATCCCAGGCATCCATATGGTCTCCTGTACACTATCAGGAGTAATTCCTGAGTGCAGGGCTGGGAGTGACCCCTGACCACTGCTGGGTGTGGCCCCCAAAACAAACAAACAAAAAATCAAATATAGAAGGCAAATAATTATTCTACTGCTGAGCTACACCCTGGTATTCCTGTTCTCTTTTCTTCTTTCTTTCTCTCTCCTCTTTCTTTCTTTCTTTCTTTCTTTCTTTCTTTCTTTCTTTCTTTCTTTCTTTCTTTCTTTCTTTCTTTCTTTCTTTCTTTCTTTCTTTCTTTCTTTCTTTCTTTCTTTCTTTCCTTCCTTCCTTCTTTCTTTCTTTCTTTCTTTCTTTCTTTCTTTCTTTCTTTCTTTCTTTCTTTCTTTCTTTCTTTCTTTCTTTCTTTCTTTCTTTCTTTCTTTCATAATTAGTATTTAAGAAGTAAATTAAAATTCTTTTTGTTTACTCTGATAAACTGTACATAACACCCACCATTTAAAATGTGCAGTTCAGTGGTATTTGGTATGTTCACAATGTTAGAGTATTTTCATCATGCCCCAAAGAAATTCTTTCCCCTGGAGAATTAACTCCCTAACCCTTTTTTTCCCTAGCTCCTGTAACCTCCATTCTACTCTGTCTGTAAGAGCCATCCAGTCTAGGTAACTCTAGGTATCTAAGTAGAATTCTGCATATTTGTCCTCTTATGTCTGGATTACTTCACTTAGACTATTCTTAATATCTCTTGATAGTTCCCTGGAATTTGATTATGTCAAAGTCTTGTACACAGATGTCCTGAGTAGGTGACCTAATCCTTCTATTATTTTCTTAGAGGCTTTATTTCTGCTTCATTTTGAAATGGTGAATAGAAGTTTTTTCTCCCAAGAAGCCACTTTGCCTATTTTCAGCAAAACTGCTGATTGCAACTATTGTGTGATATCAGTCTTGGCAGTGGGTTCAATTTTGGCCAAGGTACTTCACCTTCTGCAGAGGAACTTTGGTCCATGGCAGTATCCATCAACCATGAAGGTGCCTGCACTGTGGACTACTGACCATTAGGGACATCTGAATTCCCTCAATCCCATGCCCGGGATTCTTGTTCCAGTCATTGTCTCCCTGTCATGTGAGCACTTGTCCCATGTCAAAACACTTGTGTATTTTAATGGTTTTAGCCCTTTTTTTTTTTTTTTTACTTTTTTGGGTCACACCCGGTGATGCACAGGAGTTACTCCTGGCTCATGCGCTCAGGAATTACTCCTGGTGGTGCTTGGGGGGCCATATGGGATACTGGGAATTGAACCTGGATTGATCGTGTGCAAGGCAAACACCCAACCCGCTGTGCTATCGCTCCAGCCCTGGTTTTAGCACTTTTATAAGTACCATTAGAAAATGACAAGCAGACAGAATTGCTCTGAAACATTGCTGTAAAAGTTTCTAAGTGCATTGGGGCTGGAGCGATAGCACAGCGGGTAGGGCGTTTGCCCTGCACGCGGCCGACCCGGGTTCGATTCTCAGCATCCCATATGGTTCCCTGAGCACCGCCAGGGATAATTCCTGAGTGCAGAGCCAGGAGTAACCCCTGTGCAGAGCCAGGTGTGACCCAAAAAAGCAAAAAAAAAAGGGGGGGCAGAGCGATAGCACAGCGGGTAGGGCATTTGCCTTGCACTCGGCCGACCCGGGTTCGATCCCCGGCATCCCATATGGTCCCCCAAGCACTGCCAGGAGTAATTCCTGAGTGCAAAGCCAGGAGTAACCCCTGAGCATCGCTGGGTGTGACCCAAAAAGCAAAAAAAAAAAAAAAAGTTTCTAAGTGCATGTTCCCTATTGCTGCAATGATCTCCTTGTGGTCTGTAGCCCCCACCACCCGGCCCAGCTTCCACTGCACCCTGAGTGCATCCTCTAAGGAAATCACAAGTGAGGGAGAGGTTTGCTTGGAAGGTGTTTTGTTTTTATTATTTGAGTCACTCATGGCAGTACTTGGGGCCATTCCAGCATGGTGTTTTTGAAGGAGGACGTCTCTCAGAAGTGTTGGGAGACCATGCAAGACCTGATACTGAATCTAGGACTCCCACATGCAAAGCATATACTCCCGAACTTTGAGTTATCACCCTGGCCCTTAACGGAGATTTGAAAGATATTTACTTGGTACAACTTTCCCTCTTACTGACTCTTTGTCCTCCCTCGTATGGGAGGGAGGGGATTGTGTTGTCTGATATGACCTCCTGCTCTTATCCAGCTTCTGGAGATGAGACTGTCTTTATAATGCTGCTCCACATGAACAGGAACTCAGATGGGAAGTAATGACACAGCATTGGCTAGATGAGGGATCCTTTTTTTGAGCTTTGCAGATGTTCAAGTTGGTTCTCTCAACTCCCCAGCCCTGCTGAAAGTTTTTAGGTCTCTATTCCCAGGATGAGCCATCAAAGTGCCATCTAGGAAGTCCTCTGGCGACTGTGCTCAGCTAAATTGTCCTGTTCAACAATATGCACTGCGATCCCCAGACCTTTAAAGTGTAGTGAAATACGAAGAAATCCTTGAAAGTAATGACTGGGCATCTTCAGTATGTGGAGTCTAAAGTGGCAGATAAGTCTTAAGGGGAGTTGGGGTCATGCACAATTCTCTCAAGGCTTATATTGGGCTCTCTAGGGAGGTGATGCTGTACTTCTGCTTGGAGAGTCACTGTCAAAGTGAAAAACAGCTTCTGAGCCTATGCATCACAATGGACTTCAAACAGGGCTCAGCCTGCCAGGAGGCAGTGGTTGTCATGCATCCAATGTGGGGGATGGAATTTGGATCTGAGCTCAGTTCTTCCTTGGCTATTTATAACCGTCGTGTGGTTGGGCAGGTCCTTAGCCCTCCAAGCCTCATGGATTAGAAATGTGAGGAAGATTAAATGAGAGTGGATGGAGAGTGTGGTGCCTGGGATGTAGCAAATACTCCCAGGTTGGTGTCTGTCTTCTCTATGGTGATTTCTCTGTCATGGTTCAGAAAGCAGCTTTTGAATGCTCAGGTTATAGGTGGAAAGCACAGTCAATTGCTTCACAGTAGTGGCTGAGAACAGATTTATACTGCCTGCTGCTGTACTTTCTCTGCTCCTTTCTGGAGAGTATGCATTCCTTGTCTCTTAAAGAGATTTTATTTGGAGTCAGGAAATAGGCTTTTAGCAAAATGGCTCTTTAATCCCATTCCAGCATATTCTGCACTCATGTAGAAGTACAGATGGAAACTAAAATTAGGTATTATTTTTTACCTATCGATGGGGTAAAGATCAAGAGTTAGTTCCCATGCTGGGATGGGAAGGAGACTGGGCAGCTGACCCTGGGTAGGTGTAAAGGAAGTAAATTGGAACAGTGTCTATGGAGAACAAATGATTCATGTCTCTCAAAACTCCACATATACATCATATTTCTATAATGTATTGCTTCATTCATATGCAAGATAAGGTATTTACTGATATAGTATTGGCTAAGATTTTTTTTAAGGTGAAAGATGCAAGGAGAGATGACTATGTATGATTTGCATTACCTGTGTATATTTATATTATTATGCACGTATAAATATTATTGTTACTGTCACTGTCATCCCGTTGCTCATCAATTTGTTCGAGCGGTCACCAGTAATGTCTCTCTCATAGAGAGACTTATTGTTACTGTTTTTGGCATATCCAATATGCACGGGTAGCTTGCCTGGCTCTCCGAGAGGGGCGGAGGAATTGAACTCAGGTCAGCCGCGTGAAAGGCGAAAGCCCAACTGCTGTGCTATCGCTCCAGCCCCATATAAATATCAAACTAAAAAAATCATTCATATGTGTACAAAGGATATTTGGGGTTGATTCAGACATGTTTAATTATGGAAATACCAAGGAAACCAACTGGACCACCATATTGGCAGTGATGTGCAATAATATCCAGCTTCCATTATGGGCTGATGCTCGGCTCAGGCACATCTCCTCTGCAGTAAGTTACCTGAGGTCAAACTGAGTCCTCTATGGTGATTCTACTCTCAGCACCTAGGGCCTGCTGCAGTAGATACACTCATGAATGAATGAATGAATGAATGAATGAATGAATGAGAATTTTGAGAAGGTCTGGAAGATGAATGGAAGGATATTGAAATTTTGGTGGTAAGAATAGTAAGGTCACATATTTTCCAAAGGTGTGAAATTGTACCCCTAAAACCTACTGTCTTGTAAACCAATGTTACCCCAACACCAAAACAAAGATAGTGATGAAAGACAGAGCAAAGAAACTTGGTCTCCTCACTAAGCTCTCAGCTGGATAATCCTTCCAGGAGAGTTGGGGAGCTCTTGTATCACGTGTTCTCCTGATGTTCATTGCCAACATTCTGGAAGATCATAGCTGTAGAGGGGAGAAGCAGAATCCTCATAACCTGAGGCTATCTGACTTGATTATGGATATGTGAAAGAAGAACCAGCAGAATTACACAAAGGAATCAAATGTCTGGCTCTATTTAAAAGAGCAATTTCCAATAGAAAATCTCTTGTGACAGGAAAGCTATATTAGTTATTACATCTTTTAAAAAATTTATCTATTTTTAAATTCATTTTTGGGCCACACCTGGTGTCACTTAGGAGCTACTGCCAGCTTAGGCTCATGGGTCTCTCTCATAACTGCCTGGGGGACCATGAGATACTGGACATCAAATTTGGGTATGATAAGGCAAGAAAAATGCCTTATCCTCTGTAATATCTCTCTGGCTCCAAGTTATTTTATAAAAAAATATAAACATTTATGTGGGGAATAAAGATAAGCAAAAGATAATAATTAGCAGTTCAACTAATCAGACATATCCACTATGAAAATTTTGGGATACATCATTAAGTTTCCATTTATAATGCACACACATACAGACATATGGCATACATGCATGCATACTCACATACACACATCCCTTACCTTTTTTAAATCCAGTTTGTTTTATATAAAATAAAAATTTGAAATTTTAAGTCAGATGAAACAGTTACCTCTTGTTTGGTCTTATTTTTTCCTTTGTACTTTGCCCATTTAAGCACTTACTTTCTCTAAGTTATTCTCACTTCCTTTAGAATGACTATATTTAGATTATAATGCTTTTATCTTTGATTACTACATTGAAGTAGCACTGTAGCACTGTCATCCCATTGTTCATCAATTTTCTCGAGTGGGCACCAGTAATGTCTTCACTGTGAGATGTGTTGTTACTGTTTTTGGCATATCGAATATGCCATGGGTAGCTTGCCAGGCTCTGCCATGCAGGCGGGATACTCTTGGTGGCTTGCTGGGCTCTCAGAGAGGGATGGAGGAATCAAACCCTGGGTTGGCCGCATGCAAGGCAAACTCCCTACCCTCTGTGCTATCGCTCCAGTCCCAATTACTACAGTAAGAAGAATTATTGGGCCAGAGAGATAGTGTAGTACAAGGATTAAGGCACATACCTGGCATATGGCTAACCTATTTCCCTAAGCATCACCAGGAGTGGCCCTGGAGGACTTGTGGAGACCCAGTATCCCTGACTCCTGAGCAGCACCTCATCCTCTGGTCCTCACATTGATGCATTGATCTGAAATCCCAATTGGTCAAGTATTGCTAGGAGAATCCTATTCTCCCTGAGCACCACTTGGGAGAACTGACACCCCCCCCCCCACACACACACACGCACACACACCCCCCACCATGTTTCTTACAGTCAAACAGGATGACTTTTGGTTCCCTGAAATGTCTAATAATTTTCTTTTGTGTCCTCTTCTTGGCTTCTCTCTTCTTTGAAGTTTACCCCGAATCTCAGTTTCTCTTTAGCACTTAGCTCCTTTGTATCATCCAGACTTCAGCTCTCAAATGCCATTTCTACGAAGAAGGCTGGCCTGACCGTGCATTGAATTGGAAGTGTTTTCTCTGCAGTGGTGCAGTACTTGGTGCTCCCACATACCTTGGGAGTCTCAGCACCCTTGCACATACTCTAAATTTGGCTTCCTTGTCTGTATCTCCTAAGAGACTGTAATCTTAAGCTACGCATGGGGAATGGGCCATAGAAAGTCCGGGAAATCATGTGGTCTGGCCTTATGCAGGAGGGACACACAGGGGTTCTTCTCGCCAGCTGCTTGCAGCCTACTGCTGGTCTGGGATAGCCTGAAAATTATGCTTATAAATATCCAAGTGATTCTTCAGAGAAGGAAGGTTCCTTAACCCTCTAAAGGAGAAATGTCTCACCCCAAGTTTCCTGGAAGCTAGCGAGAAGACAGAGCCAAATGGAGGAAAAGCATCAGAAGCACACAGTACTTTATCTTTTACATGAGGGATTTTACCCACTTCTTGCTAAACTCCTGGCCCTTCCACTTAGGGGAGTCACTTTCAGATGTTCCCTGCTCCTCATCATGCCTATTTGCAAGTCCTGGAGGACCAAGCTGCAGGCTTAGCCCAGGGCACCCTCCCAACTCTATTCTTGTTGAGAGTGAGCTTCCTACATGGCACCCACCTTCTACCACCTCAACTACATCTAGAGACCAACAGGCTGATGATGCCCAAGACCAAAGGGATCAGCTGCCTCTTTTGGGGTTCAGGTGACAGGCCAATCTGTCTCTTATTATAACCTGACTTCCAATGTGATCTGTCAGGAATGAAGGCAGACAGTCTGTTCTCGACCTTTGATGCCGGTGGGCTCCAAGGGTAGCTTATGTGAAGCAGGGAGGAGAAAGTCACTTTCTCCTGACCCACCTCTGCCACCCGGGACCCAGGGTTACTGAGTTCTTGTCTCACCTCACAGAGAAGAATTTCAGGAGTAGATGAGCAGTGAAAGAAAAGCGATTTTATTTGGAGGCTTTTGAAGGGGAGGACGGAGAGAAAAGTGGGAGAGAGTAGAGTAACACAAGAGAGGGTGGGTTTTCCCAAAGACAGAGAAGCCTTGAATGGCCTAAAGGCCAGTTTTTTTTTTTTGTTTGTTTGTTTGTTTTTTGCTTTTTGGGTCACACCTGGCGACACACAGGGGTTACTCCTAGCTCTGCACTCAGGAATTACTCCTGGCGGTGCTCAGAGGACCATATGGGATGATGGGGATCGAACCCAGGTCAGCTGCATGCAAGGCAAACGCCCTCCCCACTGTGCTATAGCTCCAGCCCCCCAAAGACCAGTTTTTATATGCATATTGCCTTGGTTTGGAGTTTTCTGCTGGAGGCAGGGGTCTGGTTATATATCCTCACAAAAGGGACAGCTTTGAAGTTTCCAGTGAGTCTCCTTCAAGTCTTTGTCTCTGCTGAAGTCTGTCACCTCGGTAGGGGTCCAACCTTCAGTGGGTCTGTTACTGGCACCAGATGAGCCAGGTCAAGCCTCAGTTCCTGTTTTCAGCAGTTGGCTTTTGCAACTTCAGGGCTATCAGATATTATTACTTACCAGGAATTTCACTGCCATTGCCTTGGGAGGGGACCTTCCCTGTCTGCCTGCTGGCCTACATCACTTTCCTCTTTGCTTAGTTTCCCTACTCAGGACTTAGGCGGGGGAGGAGACATAGTACTGCAATGCCCTGGGGGGACCCCTGTGTCAGTGGTTGGACTGTGGCTCCCATTTAGTTGATTAAGGCACTGAATGGTCGAGTGATTGCTGGGACCTGATATCAGGCCCTTGGACTCTCTGGAACTGTCCTCTCCATTCCAGTAATTTCTTTGCCTTGGTCTGCCTGGACTGCAGGCGAGAGCTGGAATTCCCACCCAGCGTGAATGGAGGAATTCTGGAATCCTGGTGCCTTCCAAGTCGAAGTCTCTGCCTAGCCACTCCACGCCCCCCACCCCCACCCCCACCCCCACCCCCAGGGCTGGCCTTGGCCTGTCCATTGCTTTGTGTTCCTTCCTGTGGGGCACGTGCTAAGTGTGCAGCCAATGTGAGCTTCCTGTTGGCTGGCCATTTAGCACAGAAACAGGCTCTTCAGAACAGAAACAGCCTGTGTCAACATTCCCTGCAGATGCCTGCAAGGAGTGATGAAGTCATGTCTTCAGTATGGGAAGAGCAGGGCCGTGGTGTTCTCACTCTCACTCACACCCACAGGCGCAGGTCAAGGCGCCACCCGTCCTCCCTCCTCTCTCCAGGCCCCCCAAATCCACACTGTCAACATAAGTGTGAGGGCCCGGGCTGGTGGGCTGCCAGGGCCCCAGTGGGGCGCGGAGCTGAGCCGGCTTTCTGCTGCAGTGCGCACTTTCCCAAATGAGTGCAGCTTCCAAAAACAGTTTCCTTTTACTTTGTCTGTGTTTTCAGGGCTTTCAACCCATGGGTATTTTGAGGGAAACATAGTCCATATGCTTTTGATTTGCTTACATTGAACTTGCCAGAAGTTTCTTTTGTAAAATCTATTTCACGTCTGGGAAACCTTTGCTGCCATTTAAAAAAAAAAAATTTAAAGCCCTTTAGCCTAGCCCTTCACACTTAAAAGGAAGCAGAGAATTGCAACACTTATTAGGATATAATTGAGACCAGAAAAGCCCTTTGCTGTTGTTACCTGAGCATTTCTGAGAAAAGGTAAGGCCCAATGGCCTCTGCGGCAGAGGCTAGAATTTGCTTCACGTGTGGACACACTTTAAAGACTACCAGCTTTCTTCAAAGCCCCTCCTGCAAAGTTTTGGTTTTCGAGTAAGTTCATCTTGGCAATGTGTCCCTGATCTCTTTGCTAATCAGAGATCTCTAAATTGGAGTAGGATATAGGTTATTTGATAAAGTGCTTTTAATTAATTTATTCTTGGCCAGGAGGAGTGACGTAAACCAAGGAAAAACAAGTGTCTGTAAAACTTTCAAACTATTTTACTAACTTCCAGATGATAAGTAGGATTTTTTTTTTATTAACAATAAATGTCAAAGCACTGAAGCAAGGCTGGGAGTTGAAATGGTAAGAGAGAGAAAGAGAGAAGAGAGAGAGAGAGAGAGAGAGAGAGAGAGAGAAAGAGTAAAGCAGGAAGAAGGAGGGATAGCCCCCTTTGGAAACAGAGAAAACTAATCCAATCCCCAAGGCCCAAATGAACTTCAGTTTAGGAAGCTAAAATTTGGTTTTGATTATTATCGAAACTCCTAACCTGAAGGACTCGATGCAGGAATGTTTCCATGGAGTGAGGACCCCCTAAAATGGCAATAAGTCCCCCAACCCAGCCCCTCCCCCCACCCCACATACTGGTATGACAGCAGAATTTTCCATATTTTTTCCCCTGATTACTTGACATTTTCGTAAGATGAAGTTTGGACTTGCAGGAGGGGTCATATTTTTTACTTCCTCCCTTTGCAAACTTGTCTGTGTGCATTTACCAAAGGTGCTTATGCCTCCACGTTCCAGTTCCAGATATTATTCCGCAAGTAAATATGTGGTAAGTAGAGAGGGGAAGGAGCATAAACCCGCAAATGGGAAACATTGATTTTGGGTGAGGCTCTGTCCCTTAGCCTGCACAAGGCATTAACTTTCAGAATGGGGTGGAGTGGGTGGGAGCTGGGAGTTGCGAAGGATTTGCAAGTCAGGGCGGGGGGAATCTGTCATCTCTTGCTTTCCCCTGTTTTTGCTGGCGGAAACTGAACCATGTGCTTTGGATCAGGAAAGAGCTGTGATGAGCAGGTGATTGAGCACTTTTTATCAGGCAGTTGAAGAAACCAAGAACCAGAATTATTAAGGAGGCTTTCCTCCTCTCACTTCTCATGACTCAGGGGCTGGGTGGCTGACATTCCGCTTACATTCCAGGGCAACCAAGACCTGATCTATTCTCCAGATAGATATCAAAGGCTCAAAATTGCATATTGATACCCTTGCTACTTTGTTTTTTAGACTTTCAAATTTTACAAACATGAAGTTACAGGCAATTAGATAATTCATCATCATCATCATCATCATCATCATCATCATCATCATCATCATCATCATCATCCCGTTGATCGTCGATTTTCTCTTGCAGTCTCAGTACCGTCTCCATTCATCCTAGCCCTCAGATTTTAGAAGCCTCTCTCTACTCGTCCTTCCCAATAGTGCTGCATTAGAGGCTTTTTCAGGGTCAGGGGAATGAGACCCATCACTGTTACTGGTTTTGGCATATGAATATGCCACGGGGAGTTTGCCAGGCTCTCCCATGTGATAATTGATATTGCTCCAAAATATTTTTCAACCTGATATTTCATATTTTGAGCCGGTATAAAATTAGAGTCCCGCCCAGGTATGCAGGTTCCAGGACTAAATCTCCATGCCGCATGACAGCAGAGACTCTGGGCTGTCTTTCCCTGGCTCCCTGCCCACTCATCGGCCTGGCTATCATGTCCACAATGTGCCTCTGAGCGCCATCTTAGCACACCAACAGCCCTGGTCTAGAGATGCCCAATTGAATCCCAAAATGGATTAGTGCCCTACAGAAATATCTCTGGAACCAAACTATTTACAACTTAGGATTCCAGAAGTGCATGGCTGCGACACCCATGATATTCAAAATGAGCAAAGAGCAAGGGACAATAAATGATGTAGCATCTGCCCCTGGAAGGCAGGCTTGAATGGTAGTGGGAAAATTTGAACAAAACTAATGCCCAAAATACAGAGAGAGTATTGGGGAAATTGTCTGCCATGGAGGTAGGGTGAGGACTAGGATGGGGGTTGGGGGTTGTACTGGGGACACTGGTAGTGGAGAGTGTGCACTGGTGGAGGGATGGGTGTTTGATCATTGTATGGCTGAATCTCGAACATGAAAGATTTGTAACTGTATCTCACAGTGATTCAATTAAAAAGGAAAGTAATGTGGAGTTTGGCTGGAGCTATGGCACAGCGGGTAGGTGTTTGCCTTGCATATGGCCAACCCAGGTTTGATTCCTCCGCCCCTCTCAGAGAGTCTGGCAAGCTACCAAGAATATCTTGGCAAGCTACTCTGGCATATCCGATATGCTAAAAGCAGTAACAAGTCTCATAATGGAGATGTTACTGGTGCCCGCTCGAGCAACGGGTTGACAGGGATAGTGACAGTGACAATGTGGGCGTCATGCCCAATTCAATCAGCTTAATCAATGGCTGAATAAATAGCAGTACTCTTACATTAAAAAATTATGATATTTTATAAGAAACAATGATTTGAAAAAAAGTTAGAGTCCCATCTCCAAGAGTATACCTGTTTTGTTGCCTATTTAACAGGTTTATTTTTTTCAATATGAGAAGTGGTATTCCTCCCTCCCCCTCACCCCATAAAGCTAAATATAAATCCAAGTGTGTACCTTCCCTTTCATTTTCTTCCCTAGTAATAATGCACTGCCTTACCTGAGTCCTTGGCTAACTGAAATACACCTCTAAGTCATAGGTTTACAGTTTTGGGGTGATGGGGGTTGGTGAGTGTGTGCACACAGTAAACATGCCCTAGTATCCACTTCATGGTTTAAACAAGGCAGTACTTGTTAAGATAGGAATGTTCCTTTCAGGCATTGTATGATATTTGGGGGGCATCTTATGATATTATACCAGCCAGATAGTTTTCTTTCCTTTTCTTTGGGAAAAATACAGCAAGAAAACATTTTAGTAGATTTGCCAATCGTGGTTCCAGTTTTTCACATTAGAAAATAATTAAGAAAAAAAAACAAAACGAACAATTATTCCAGATAAAGTGCTCACAACATTTGTCAAAACCTTTATAGGGTCACAGTCTGATTCTGGTGGAATATGATTATTCTCTGATGGTACAACAAGAAAGGTTGGACTAGTAGAGTTGTTTTGACATGGTGAATGGACATGTTATTGAATTCTTGACACAGGCATTTCCCATGCAATGGCAAATGCAAATCTTCTTTTGAGAATCTTTCCAGATTGACTCCATATATGGAGCTGCATGAGGAATGTGTATACACATTGTCATTGTGTGTCTTAGGTAAGGGGTACAGAATGTTCAGCTGTGTTCTATTGCACAAATTACAGTTCTATACATAGATCGAACAAGGCTGCTTTCTTGAAGCAGAAAATCCCTGATGACTTCTCAGCTGGCAGTAGAGATACTAGGCTTTCAGGCCACTTTGGCACCATCACAGTGACCTGGTTTCATCATTCTGTGGTTTGAGATAGTGCCTGTTTTATTGTGTCCTAGTTAAGACCAAGAAGAACAAGTTATTGTTGTGTTTCTATTTGTCAAAATCTTTTGCACAGCTGCTGACATCACCCTGCTCTGTCTGTCTGTCTGTCTGTCTCCCTTCCTCCCCACCCTCTATCGCAGAACTAAGGAATCAGTTCAGGACTCACACCTGCAAAGCATGTGCTCCACCATTGAGTCACATTCCTACCCCTGACCTTTCTTAACTAACCAGGATGTCTGTTTTGGGTGTTGCTAATAGTATACTTTTTCTGAGTACAATCTTATTCAACTGCTTTTCTTTGGGTAGGGTGGGGTGAGATTCCAAGAAATGCTCAAGTGACATGGGGACCAATTCCGGTGGCACTGCTGCTTGGCCCAGCAATGCTTAGGAGCCTCCTAATCTACAGCCATTGGTGCTGGAGCTCTGGACACAGGAACTCGCCTAGGGGAAGCTTGTGTTCTAGTCTTTTGAGCTACCTCTCCAGTCCCAGACAACTTTATTTTACGGGTGGGGGCACCATACCCAGCTGTGCTTAGGGGCCACTCTCAGCTTGAGCTCAGGGACCTCTCCTGGTGGTGCTTGGGAGACCCTGTGTGGTACCAGGGATTATACTGGGTCAGTCATATGCAAGGCGGGCACTTTATCCCCTACCCTATCTCTCCAGTCCCCAAATAACTTCTATTTTTATTTTTTTAAAAAAGGGTTTCTAGGGACTGGAGCAATAGCACAGCAGGTAGTGCATTTGCCTTGCATGCGGCCAACCTGGGTTCAATTCCCAGCATCCCATATGGTCCTCTGAGCACTGCCAGGGGTAATTCCTGAATGCAGAGCCAGGAGTAACTCCTGTGCATTGCCAGGTGTGACCCAAAAAGCAAAAAAAAAAAAAAAAAAAAAAAAAAACCGAGTTTCTATTAAAAATTATTTTTATTTATTTTTTGCTTTGCTCAGGGTTTACTAAGAAATTACTACTTAGTACTTGGGGGACTCTATGGGATGCCGGGGATCAAACCCAGGTCATGCCAGGCATGCAAGGCAAACTCCCTGCCCACTGTACTATCACTCCAGCCCCCAGTCCTCAAACAACTTCTTAATGTGCTTGAATGGAAGTGTAAAGTTAAGATTACAGAGGAAGTAAATGCCAAAGATCAGAAAAATATAGATTCAAATCAAGTCCCAACATTTCTGTTTCCCTGTCAGGAAATAGCAACTGGAAGCAGATGATGGAATTTTGGGAAGCTCAGGAGGGGATGGTATTTCAATTGTGACTGAAGATTTGAACAACTCTGTGGTGTTTCCTTGTGGCGAGGAGTGCATTCCCTCTCAAAGTCCTTTCTTCAACACAGGCCCATCTCCTCAAAATTGAGAGGGAAGACCCAGGGGTCAGAGCAGGCTAGCTTTCAGCATGCAGCTCTTTCACATCAGAAGCCCAATCCCTTAACCTCAGTTTCCTGAGTTTTCAGAAACCAGGGGCCAAGATACTTATTCTTCCACATAGTGTGAGAGTCAGCGAGAGGGTTGATGTGAAACCATTCATAGAGGGTGACCCTGCTCAGTTAATGTGATGCCTGAATTTCTGTGGCTGCTTTCCTGATGACACAGGCATTGCAGGACCTGGGAAGTCTTTCTGTTGATAGATGCTGAACTTTCCAGTACTTCAGACCTTCATTAGAAAGTGAGCTCAGAGTCCCTGGCTCAGCATGGGAAGGATTTTGCTTCTTTGGCCTCCTGAATAATAGATCTCATGCACCTTTGTGCATATTCTTTCCTTTCCTTGGGCTCCTGGGATTTGTCTCCTTGTTTGCCGGAAACTGCTCCACCTAATAGTCCCCCTTCTACCAGCCTGAACTTTAGAATTACCAACACCCACCCTCAACCCAGTACACACACACACACACACACACACACACACACACACACACACACACACACGATTTTTCTGGGATTACAGTAATATCTAGAACTTATTTGGTGTTCCCAGAAGAGAGGCATGCTAGGAGCATGGTGTCCTGCCATCCCATTTAGTGTGGACTCTAGAACCCACTGAGAGATGTGGGTCAAATCAGTGGCCAAACTTGGATTTGAATTCCAGACTCAATAAGTTCAACAGCAGTGCTTAGCCACCGCTCAGAGCCATCTACCATTCATGACACCCACGGACTGTCTCCCCAAGGGGTTGTTCCAGACCTGAGGGCTTGACCCTTTAGCCAAGAGGGGAAGAATCAGCAATGGAAGCCTCTCAGTTGACACATCCAGCCCCTCTGAATGGAAAGCAACTTGTTATGGTCTCCTGAAGTGAGCAGCTTGGATTATGTAGGTGTTTGTGTTAGAGACGGGGAAAGTTTGTGCTTAGTACTCCAGAAGGATGAGCAAGCAGTATCACTAAGTGTCTCCAAAATGGGCTCTTAGAGCAATCCAGGTGATGCTTGGCCTCTTCAGCCTCAGGTGCTTGCAGGTGTGGAGCTTCTCATACAAGAGGCTGGCTCCATCTTTCCAGGCAAGAGACCAGTGAGGCACCAGCCATTGGGAAGGCACCAGCCATTGGGAAGGCACCATGTTCTGACAGAACAGTGATAGTTTGAGGGCTCCCATCTCTTCTGGCCCTCAGCGTGGAAATAGCACCCCCTGAAATCTCAAGTTCTCCAACCTTGGGGAAGCCTGCCTGCAAGTGGGTTGGGTAAAGTGTGTCTCATAGGCAATACAACCAGGTGGTCAGTTGGAGGCTGGAGAGAGAGAGGGGTGGAGGAGGGAGGAAGAGAGAGGGAGGAAGGGAGAGAGGGAATGAAGAGAAAGAAAGAGGGGAGAGAGGGAGAGAGAGAACACCTTGCATTTCTGTACATAGGGTACTTCCTTAGCTTTTCCCACCTTGAACTTTTTTTTTTAAAGAAATATTTGGGCCACACGTGACTGTGCTCAGGACTTATTCCTGGCTCTGCTCTTAGGGATCCCTCCTGGTGGGGCTCAGGGAACCATATGTGGTGTTGGGGATTCAACTGTCACTGGTTGAATACAAGACAAACTTCCTACTTGCTCTGCTATCTTTGCAGCCCTCCTTAATACCCCTATATCTTTAGTTCTCAGACCAGCAATCACAGTGCCCTATTTTCTAGGCTGGCATGACAGAGCCATAGATGCTCTGGCATTTGTTCTATTTAGAATCTGAAAAGGCTAGGTTTAAATCCCCATTCCATTAATTTATAGAAATGTAAATTTTGGAGGGAGGGCTGGTGCCACGCTTGGTAATGCCTTGGGAGTACTTTTGACTCTGTGCTCATGTGTCATTCTAGCAGTGCCTTGGGGGCCATGTGGTACCAGAGATTGGACCTGGGCCTCCCACATGCAAAACATGAGCTCGGGCTATTGTGTTACCTCTCTGGTCTGGAATTTGATTTACTTCATTGTCCTTAGATACAATTTTATTGACACTCAGCTACATTGGCTAATTTACATATTGAATCACACCCAAGAAGGTAATTTAGATATGATTCTGAACTGTTGTCAATGGTAAGGTGAGGAGTGAGAGGCAGCATCAAAGAATGTGTTGCAACTTCTCTGCTTGACCTACCTTGGCCCCGCAAAGAAATGCCTAGCACGGATCAGCATTGGTACTTGGTTATGAGCACCCACACAGCATGAATGCTCATGTCCCACCAGCTCCACGTGTCCTCGGGGATTGAGAAAGATTCGAGCACACCAGTCATACGATGCCCAGGGCTCCTCTGTACAGGGAACAGGCTTGGGCTGGAGCTGGAATTGGCACCCACCTTCCTGTCAGAGGAGACAAGACTGTTGGACCCTGTGGTATTGACGTATTTCTTATTGCTTGAATCCAGCCAGCTCCAAACTATTTCCACCTTTTCCATGGCAGAGTATCTCACCCTCTCATACTTAAGGGACCCAAACCCCAGCAGAGTCCGATTTTCAACATTTGAAAATACCCCAATGGCATTTCAATGCCAAGATGGAAACCATGAGAATGTTGGAAGGGAAATGTGTTCCTGCCTTGATGACCTTGAGATCAGGCTGTCTTTGCTGCTCTGAGTGTATTAGTATCTGCATGGAGGACAGGTTGTTCCATGCTCTCTTCCACCTTGGACTGTGTAGCTGACTTCCCAGAGGCCTTGCCATTCTCCTTGACCTCAGATTCTCTTGATCTCAGCTGGGCGACAGATGTGGGGGTTAGGGATTGCAGTTGGGCTCCTGGTAAGAGGTGCCTCATGGACAGCTGAGAGGTTGGAAGTAATGCTGTCTGTGAACTCAGCTCTCCTAGCCAGTGAGTTGAGATAAGAGACCCAGTGAGACCAGACACTTGGGTGTTGCTGTTTACGTTTGGGAGAGAGGGAGTTTATTTGGAGACTTGGGAAGGAGGTTTTGCTCTTTAGAAAACAACAGAGGGTAGACTCACCCTTGTGTGGGCAGCTGCCATGAGAGAGCAGATGGGGCTCACAAGGCGCAGGAATGTTTCCAGGCTGCCACATGTGCCTCAGAAAGCAAAGGCCAAGTTCTGCAAGGAGCTGTAGGCAACATGGCTGTGAGACCCATGGTCCTAATTAAGGAGGCAGAGAGCTGCTCCCTGTCTTCTGCCCTGGACCATGCTCGGGTGACCTTGCCAACAAGAACAAATCAGGTGGGACAATGTCTGAGTAGGACAGCAGAGCGGGAGGCTTGGGAAGAAAGTGCATCACACTCATGATCTTTTTCTGTCCTGTTGCCAGGACAGAAGGCAAGAGACTGAGGGTGTGTAACAGCCTAGACATGGCCTGGCCTGAGTGGATCATCTTTGTCTCACTCCAAGACCTTTCACCAGGCACAGGAGCTCATCATTATTCCCTTGTGGGGCAGCTCTGGGGGAAGCTGCTGATGGCTGATGATTCCCTTGTGTGCTCAGATCAACATTTTTACTCACTTTGGGAATAAATGATCTGCTCATGTTCTAGCATGAACTTCTAGTCTCCTTATGGGCTCCTAAATGATGATACCTGTGTAGTACTGGGAGCTCAGATAAAACAATGGAGCTGAAAAGACTGTCTGAGAGCTTTGTCCAATCTGTCATCTCACCTGGGGGAGGGAGGGAGGAGAGAGAGAGAGAGAGAGAGAGAGAGAGAGAGAGAGAGAGAGAGAGAGAGAGAGAGAAGCAGACAGAGACATATAGAGACAGAGATGAGACAGAGACATGAGTGTATTTTCTTGAGCAGACATGCATTATATGTATGTCTTGTGTACTTGCATGCATACGTTTGCATGCATGCATGGATTGCTATGCTTAAGTCTGTTTCTGATTACAGCACAAGGGGAGCATTTGAGAAAAATATGGCAATGGGCATTTTTGCTCTGTACAATGAATCTCTGAAGTTTAGGAATGCTAAGGAAAATAAGGGGAATGAAGCACGTGACTCTGATAGGAAATGAGTGCTGGAATTCATCAGACTGGTCCAAGTTCCAACTCCACTCCACATCCCAGCTGTGTAATTTCTGTTATTTAACTTCCCTGGGCCTGAGGTTTCTCATTTCAAAGACCAGATTAATCATTGTATTTACATTATGGGGTTATTGTGAGACTTAAATGAGATAATCTATGGCAAGTATCTGGCACAATGCCTGCCCCATTGAAAAGGGTATATAAATGTAAGTCACTGCTATGATTAATCAATATCTCGAACAGTCTCCCAGCTATGCACTCTGGATGGGCATCATGCCATCTAAATCCTAGCTAAATTCATGCAGACTTGTCGCTTTGCCACCCTTTAGCAAATGCAATCTAGGCAGCTGGAAGTCCCTGGAAGTTACTCTTCCATAAAAGCTGAAGTCCTCCTGGTTTGAAGTTTTGAGTGCCTATCTCCTGGATTCCTTCTAGCAGGGTCTGCTGGCCGTTGACCAGGACTCTCCTTCCTGTTCTAAAGGACTCTAAAGGACTAGGGAAATTTCCCTCCAAGGCAAATACATTTTCCTCCATGATTTCAATAAATTCATTACCTAATTGAAAAAAGCCATGCAAATGGCAGGAGAGGTTGTGGAAAAGAGTGCAGGTAAGGTGCGAGGTGTGGAGACTAAATGTGTGTGTTTGGGTGTGTGATTAAGCTTGATGTGTCTATAGTCATGTGAACCCTCCAGGAGGGACGCAAAGGAAAATGAATACCATGAATTCCATACCGCATGGAGCATCTTTGGAGTTTCAGTCTAAAGATTACAGCTGAACTCTGCCAGTTCATTCATTATTTAATCCTTTAATTGATGACCTTGGCGGAAAGAGGACAGCAGCACATCCTTGGCAGGGAGGCAAATTTCCTTTATTTGTTTATACAGTTGCACAATTTGTCTAGTGGAGAGTGAGTGATGGGAGGTCACCCAGGCTTCATGGTTCAAAATGTTATTATAAATAATAATTAATCCACTTAGATATCTGGCTCAACTCACTCTGGAGAATTGCACTGGTTTATAAAGGATTCTGGAGAAGACTGGGAAGGAGGGAGAAACAGTTTTCCAATTTCTTGGCTCACTCTTAGGGTCTGGTGGTCTAAAAGTGCCCAAGATTTTCCAAGATGATGAATGTGCAGGAGTGTAGGTACCATCTCTTATCTTACTGTTTCACGGCCTGGGAGTTGGCAGGATTACACTCAACACCACTGTTGGAGGGAACATGTACAGCCAGGGATTGGGCTTGGGACCTCCTTAGCCCCTGGAGCCTTGTTCCTCCTGCATTGCCATGCAGGAGCTTGAGAGTTTGATATAGTCCCATTTGTGTGCCTGATATTGTCCCATTTGTGTGGAATTTTTGTTATTATTTGTTTGTTTGTTTGGGGGTCTTTGTTGTTTGATTTGTTATCATATCCAAAACATTTTATTACAAGATCCATGTTGAGGAAGACACTTCCCATGTTTTCCTCTGGGAATTTTTCAGGTCTGATATTTAAGTCTTTGTTCCTTTTGAGTGAATTCTATTTAACCTGTTGGAGATAGAGGCCCAGTATTGTTTAGTTATGGTTCTCCAGGTTTTTCAACCTCATTTGTTGAAGAGCTGTCCTTTTCTCACTGATTGTTCTTGGCTCATTGTTGAATGTTCGTTGAACATAACTGCTGAGATTTAATTCTGGGACTCTCTGTCTTTATGCCAGCACCATACTGATTTTTTTTTTCACCATCACCACTGCTTCATAATGTAGTTTGGAACTGGTCATAATGATATGTTTGGTATTATCATTCTCCCCCTCCCTGCCTTAGGATTATTTCACTTATTTGGGATATTTCTTGGTTCTATGCACATTTAGGATGTTTTCTTCTGTGAAGAATATCTTTGGTATTGGGATTAGGATGTAGCAAAATATGTAGATGGTTCTGGATATATAGACATTTTAACAGTATTAATTCTGATTCATGAACATGGAGGGCCTTGCTCTGCATATTCTTCTATTTCTTTCAGCAAAACTGTGCAGTTTTTATTATACATATCTTTCAGCTTCTTGGTTATGTCTATTCACAGTATCTTATTATTTTATTCTGCTCTGAGTGGGATAGTTTTATATCTCTTTTAGTTGTTTCAGGTTAGGGTAAAGAAAATATTAATGCTTATTTTATATCCTGCAATTTTACTAAGGTCACTGATTAGCTCCAAAGATTATTCTTTTACTCCTGGGGATTATATATATAATATATAGTATCAGCAAGTACATACAATTTCCTTCTTTGTTTCTGAGTTTTAGGTGTCAGTTATCAACTTTAAGAAAGAATAATCCAATTAAAATGGGCAGAATTAGAGAGATATATTTTTTAAAGTGAACACCATAATGCTCAGCAAACACATGAAAAAGATGCTCAACATTACTAGGTCTCAAGGAAGTATAAATCATATAATAATCATAGTTAAAATGGTAAGAGTTAACAGGTCTATGGCAAGGATAGAGTGTGAAGATAACCCAAATACTATAGGTTGAACTATGAGTTGATCTAACTTTAGTGGAAAACAATAGAGAGGCCCTCAAAAACATGGAGCTATCATATAACCCAGAAATTCTACTGGAAAATTTCCCCTAAAGGAAATGAAAACAAGATTTTAAAGATATATATGCACTTTCTTGTTTTTCGCCATCTTACAACAACCAAAGTAAGGAAATAACCTAAATGTCCATCATGAGTTGAGAAGATGTATATGGATATGCATGCATATAAAGCAACATGATTTAGCATTAGATAGGCCACCTTGCCATTTCCTCATGGAGAGACCAAGTTCATTAGGTTCAGTAAGAGAAGTCACACAAAGAGCAAAAGACATGCTCTGATATCACGTATATGTGGAATCTAAAAGTGTCAAACCATTAGAAAGCACAGAGTAAAATGGTGATTGAAGGAGATGGTGATTGATGGCTAAGGCTGATGATGCACACCTCCAAAGGGTAGGAAATAAGAGAGATCTAATCCATAGTATAATCCGTATGGACCATAATGCTATACTACAGTCATCAAGCTGCCAGGAGACTAACTGAAATTTACTTATCCCAACTAGAGAAATGATAATTATGTAATCTGACAGACGTACTAAACAGGAACTACAATGATAGTCATTGTTGCAATATATAAGTGTATCAAATCAACACCATATACACTTTAAAGTTGTGTTATTTTGTGTCACATATACCTGACATTAATAGATTATTGAAAAAAATAGTCTTTGGGGGGAACAGTTTTAGTTTCACATCAAAATCAATTCCCACTTTTATAGCCTCTTTAGCTATATTCCACACTAGAATAGAATATTGGTTACAATCAATAAGCTTGTATCCACACATCATTGTCACTCAGAGCATCCAGTTTACTTCAGAGTTCACATCTGGTATCTTAGAACCTATAGGCTTTGATGTGCAATGACAGAACTCACCGTAGCAGTTTCACACAGAGCAGTTTCACTGGCTAGAAACCATTTGAATGTTGGGGCTAGAGATATAATAGTAAAGATGCAGGGTGCTTGCTTTGCACATGGCCAACCCTGGTTCAATCTTAGGCACCCTATATGGTCCCCCAAGAATAAGCCTTGACCACCACCAGGTAGGGCCCCCAAATAAAAATAGTGATTTGAATATAGCGTTTAGAGTTTGTTTAGTCACTGGAAGATATAGGCCACTGAAGCATAGCGTGGGCTAATTTGCCATTAATGATTTCAGTCTGATCTATCCAAATGGGGGAATTCAAAGGAATTCTTCAGGAAGTCACAGTGATTCTTCTGTTCAGATCTGTGTTCTATGTCCTGCTTTCACTGCCTTTAGAAAATAGTGGCCTTCCCCAAGCTACCTCTGGCTGATGCCATAAAATCTCATCAATGGTATGATCCAGAGACTCATTATAATTCTCTCGGAAGAGAGCATAACATGACTCACCATAGTCAAGCCGCTGGACCCTGCACCAGGCTGTTTTATTTGGGGCAACCTGGAGGTGGGGAGGCAGGTGAGGACCCTCCCCGCCCCAACAGAGCCAGCCCTGGCAGCTGAAAACCTCCAGAACTCAACTGATGCTGTGTTCACGGCTACTCTCCACACACTCCAGCAGAGCCTCACCCACAAGTAAACCTATCCCTGGACCGCAAGGCAGAGACATATCATACCTCGCACCACTAATATTCCAAGAGTAGCGCACCACATTTGATGGGGTTTATAGTAGAAGAGAGAGTCTCTTGCCCACATGCCTGGCTGTCTTCCCCGAGGCCCCTCAGAGGAGATGGGCTCCAGCTTCCCTCCCCACCCTGAGCAGAGCTCCTGGCAGCCAAAAACCACCAGAACCTAGCCACAGCCATGCTCGAGGCCCCTCTCCACATGTTCAGACGGGCCTCACGTGTGAAGGTACTGGCAGAGGAACCCAGGTGTGTGTAATTCCATCAACGGTCAGCTCCCAGAGACTTAAAAGCAAGCTCCCAGAAGCGATATCTTGTATCCTACTTCCCCCTCTGGGAGAAACTGGCAAGCTTCTGAAAGTTTCCTGCCCACATGGAACAGCCTTGCAAGCTTCCCATGGTGTATTCATGTGCTAAATCCAGTAACAATCTGGATCTCATTCCCCTGACCCTGAAAGAGCCTCCAGTGCGACATCGTTGGGAGGGCCAAGTTGAGAGAGACTTCTAAGATCTCAGGGAAAGGACGAATGGAGAGGTTACTGAGCCCGCTCAAGAAATCGATGATTAACGGGGATTTCATGATAGTAGAAGTTAACCAATCTTAGAGGGAAATATCTTTATAAAATATATATATATAACGTATATGTATGTATGTATAAATACATAAGCACATATATATATGTACATATACATATATATAAGCATATAAGGCTCAACCTTTAACAACATCTTTGTAGTCTCTTATAGACGGTCCTAATGCTTAATGGCCCCTGGGTGAAGAACGACAATCTTCACACACTTTCCTCTAAGAAAACTTTTTTGGATCATTTTCAGCAGTTTATTCATAACAAACAATACAAAATAAATTATTTTGGTTCTGCTTTGGGGCAGGGGTTGAGGTTTAGGATGGAAACATCTGAAATACAGGGTGGGAAGGTGTAAATGGTGATGGGATTGGTGTTCAAATATTAAATGTAATAAAATATTGTGAACTACTTTCTAAAAATAAAATAAAATAAAAAATCTTAAAAAAAAATAGTGGCCTTTTCTTCCACCTTTCGAATTTCCAATGGTGCCTTTTACTGGGAAGTTTTGACTCAGACCATCTGGGAAAGAGGATGTTGGGAAATGTAGTCCTTCGCTTTTCAGTGACTTGGAGATGAACTTCAAAGTACTGAGCTGACCCCACCTTCCTATAACTGACTTTTCCACAGAAAGTGGAACTTCCTGTAGCCTAAGACCCTCACCCTTCTTGAATGTCCCATTTCTAAAGAGGCACTTATCTTTTTTTTTCTGGGATGAATTCTCTTTTGAATCCTTGCCTTCTTCCCTCTCTGGGGTTATGTGCAGGAGAACCTAGAAGAAAATCCAAAGTCCTGGGAATTCTTCCCTGCCAGAACATGGGGCATGTTGAATGCAGCCAGAAATTGGAATCAGGTCTAGATGTTGATGACCTGTTGTGTTTAATAATTTCAGGGTTTTTTTTTTTCTTACTACTTGGACTGGAGCGATAGCACAGCGATCGGGTTTGCATTGCATGCGGCCGACCCGGGTTGGATTCCTCCATCCCTCTCGGAGAGCCTGGCAAACTACCCAGAGTATCCCGCTGGAACAGCAGAGCCTGCCAAGCTACCCATGGCTTATTCGATATGCCAAAAACAGTAACAACAAGTCTCACAATGGAGATGTTACTGGTGCCCACTTAAGCAAACCGATGAGGAACGGAATGACAGTGATACAGTGACAGCGATACTTGGTTCTTTGTCACATATATTTCATTTTTTAAGTCACTCCCAGTGATACACAGGTACTATTTCAGGCTCTGTGCACAGGGATATTCCTGGTGGAGCTCAGGAGACCATATCTGCAGTGCCAGGCATTGAACCAGAGTTGGATGCATGAAAGGCAAGGGACTGAAACCCTACAGTGTCTCTCTGGCCTTTGTCACATATATTCTTAGGTCAGAAGTGTAATTTTACCTCTTATATTTCTCAGTATGAAAAGTTTCAGTATACCTACAAACTTAGAGGTTTTTGATTTTTTTCTCTTTACATAGTCACATATACTAGTACTTTATAGTCACAGACACATATGCGATACAGCTTGAAAGTGGAATAATTCACTCGTTGAATCCAGAATCTTCTAAGAGATCACGTCACAATATTTTTGAATCTCGAAGGGGTAAATTTTGGGAGAGATCCCAGACCCACAGCTATGAGTCATTAGATAGGTTCTTAGGATTTCTAAGTCTTTTTCACTTCCATTATAACTGAGAAGTGACTGTTTTGTCACATGAACCTGTAAGATAAAGTAGACATAGCACTGCATGTACAGTACGAATCACTTGAATGTCATGGTCATTGTCATCAAATTGATGTGAGTCCGTCCTGTGTAAAGTCTTTCCATTACTAAAATAACAGGAGAAGATTAGCTTCTTACCAGGAGACTTGAGGCACAGGTGGCCACATTCAGAGTACTAAATATAATTCCTCCCTGCTGAATGATTTCCTTGTTTTGGGGTCACACTCTGCAGTGAGTGGGGATCTCTGATGATATGAAATACTTAAGTAAACTCCATTGAAAATTACTTTCAGTTGTGCGTCACCCACTTTCAGGTTCAAACTCTCTTCTTTGTATTTTTCTCCTTGTGTTTCTCAAGCTGCAAATCAGTGACTCATTCCTGCTCTCCAGATGGTGTTGGTGTTGTGGAAAGAGGTTCTCTCAAATTTGTGGCCACTTATGTTCACCAGCCCTTGTCTCATCTAATCTAATTTGGATCAACACTTGGAACATCAGAAGGCTGGCTTGTCTTCTACCACCCTTGAAAGTTAAGAAAAACAAACCCACAAACATTTGGTTTATATTAGAAAGACAATGCAATTCAGTTTACAAAATCTGAAGGATATCAACAAGAAAAAATAAAAATTAAGTCTCCTGTAATATAACACCTGAGATTACTACTCAAGATTTAGAGACTGTATATTTTAAATATCTTTCTTCTAAACCTATTGCAAATCCATACCCCTGCATATAATCTATCAGTGATAAGGGTATACCTCTGTATAGCTGCTTTATACCCTGCATTGGTTAAAATACAGATTCATATACTCTAGAATTTTGTTTTTTTAATTTCTAGTAGTTGTCTATTGCTTGTTAATTTTTCTTTATACAATAAAGCTGAGTTATATCACTTTATAACAATTTTTCTTAGTTCATTGCAAAATTTCATCCACTTCAGGCAGAGAAATAGAGATGTAGACGTGACTGACCAAGTCCAGGATGAAGATTATTATAGTATCTCATCGAGGTGGCCTCCATGGTACCCTGAGCACAGAGCCAGGAGTGGAACACAAATACTGCTAAGTATGGCCCTCAAATCAAAAAGAATTTTTTTTAAAGAATACAATTCAGAATCTCCTGCCCCCCACCAGGCTGTCTTAACTGGGGCCCTCGGAGACGGGGCGGGTTGAGTTTCCCTCCTCACCCCGAGCAGAGCCCCCAAAGCGGAAGACCTTCGGAACCCAGCCACAGCCGTGCTCAAGGCCACTCTCCACAGGTTTGGATGAGCCTCACACATGAAGAAACTGGCAGAGGAACCCAGGTGGTGGGACCCAGGACTGAGATCTCCAAGCCTGCTCAGATCAGGACAGGCCTCCTCCTCCCGGATCCCCTGGTTTCCAGTAGCTTGGCAGCCACACCCACAAACTGCCCCCTGGTGCCGTGTAATCTCATCAACAGACAAGATCCAGAGACTATAAAACAAAGCTCCCTGAAGTGCACAGCCATATTTGTGGCCACACAGCCTCTTATAGCCTAGTTCTCCCTCTCAGAGAACCTGGCAAGGTTCCTAGAGCATCCTGCCGGCATGGCAGAGCCTGGCAAACTCTCCCTGGTGTATTCAATATGCCAAATACAGTAACAATGATGGTTCTCATTCCCCTTACCCTGAAAGAGCCTTCAATGTGGCACTGCTGGGAAGAACAAGTAATGAGAAGCTGCTAAAATCTCAGGGCTAGGAGCTGGAGCAATAGCACAACGGGTAGGGTGTTTGCCTTGCACATGGCTGACCTGGGTTTGATTCCCAGCATCTCATATGGTCCTCTGAGCATCGCCAGGGGTAATTCCTGAGTGCAGAGCCAGGAGTGACCCCTGTGCATCACTGGGTGTGACCCAAAAAGAAAAAAATCTCAGGGCTAGGATGAATGGAGACGTTACTGGCATCTGCTTAAGCAAATCGATGATCAACGGGATGGCAATGATACAGTGATCTCATGAAGAAAGAATTTGTCAAACAAAGGTGAAGATTGATGCTGGGAATCTGAAAAAGATTGTTCAACTACTATGCTTTTGGAAAATAATTTGACAGCATTCTTTGTCTCTCTAATTGAGATCAACTATATTTTCTTTATTACTTGTTTTCTACCAAAATACCTAGTGAAGGCCAGAAAATTCTTCCTGATTGTGAAGTTACTTATAGACAATCATAAGCTGCTGATGAAACCAGCCTATCTGGATAGGTTGGTTGTGCATGTGCAAGAAATTTTGGAAAATATTTCAAGTGGAATAAAAACAAGAACCATCCCATCTTAGATAATTTGAGTGTCAAGGACTTTTGGCTGCACTGTTGACCATTCGATAACAACTGCTTTCTTATTCTTTGCAAACAGTCTCCTATTTTGTTTCTGTTTTTGAGCCACTCCTGGTGGTGCCCAGAAATTACTCCTGGCTCTGTGCTCAAGGAACCCTCCTGATTGTGCTTGAAGGACCATACGGGATGCTAGAAATTGAATTGGGGTCAGCTGTGGGCAAAGCAAGTGACTTTAGCCCTGTACTACCTTTCCAGACCCACCATCTCCTGTTTTGTTCTGGGTATTGTGCTGTCACAGGAAAATGAAATATTTGTCAGATGAAAGTGTGAAATACTTCTGCATTTTCCCTTCCAGGGAAAAGATGTTATATACTAGTCAAGTGGGATTCTGCAGAGGACTCCAAGAATGCTTTGCTTTTTTTCTTTTAAAGGAGACTGACCTAATTGCCATGTTCTTTTTCTTTCCCTAATTCTATGTATGTGCATATTCTATTTATATATATATTTATATATTGCACTGTCGTCCCGTTCATCAATTTGCTTGAGCGGGCACCAGTAACATCTCTATTGTGAGACTTGTTGTTACTGTTTTTGGCATATCGAACATGCCATGGGTAGTTTGCCAGGCTCTGCCTTGTGGGTGGGATGCTCTCTCGCTAGCTTGCTGGGCTCTCCAAGAGGGACAGAGGAATTAAACTCGGGTCGGCTGCATGCAAGGCAAACGCCCTACTCTCTGTACTATCTCTCCTGTCCATTATATATATATGTAAATATGTATATATCTATATATACACATACATATATTTGCATTGAACATAGACTGGCTATCTGTTTGGAGCTGTGATTGACATATTTTAATTTTGAGTTAATACAAAGGAGAAGAAGCTCTGGTCTCTGATAACAATATTGCACAACTAAACTGACAGTATATAACTTCCCATCTCTGGACTTGTTATAGGAGCATCATAAACTCCTAATTGTTTATGTCACTATTAGTCTGTTACTGTCTCTGACAGCTGGAGACATTCCTGAACAACACATTATTTAAATGCAGAGACCCATAAAAATGCAAATGATTAAGGGTTTTTTTTTTTTTTTAAAAAGGAACGGTTAGAAGTTTCGCTTGGCTGGAATGGAGAGTGTATAGAAAATGGGGGCTGTGGGTTTTTAGTTATGGATTGGGATGATAAAGAGGAGGTACATGGAACCCTGGATGGAATATTTGGAAAGTGACAGTGAATTTTTGCTCAAATTGATACACGGTATGGAGCTCAGTTATTTGGAGGAAGAACTGAAGAAAGTAAATTTGCGAGAGAGAGGAATGGGAGTGGAGAAAGGTAAGCAACAGGACCCCTGTCAGAAGCTTGCATTTGCAGACCACACAAAGAAACAATGCCCCACGGCTCTTTTAGTCAGATCCAGCAGCCACAACAAAAGTTCACAATCAGGGCGACACAGCAGAGAGTAATTTTGCAGGCTGGATGGCATCAAAGAGTTGTTTCAAGATGGTTGGGAAATTCAAGATGGAGGTGCTGGCTAGTTGACTTCCTGGTGAGGACTCACCTGCCATGGAGATAGTCATCCTCTCTCTGGATCCTATCTCACATGTGGAGTGAGAGAGAGAGATGGGCATTGCCTCCTCTTCCTCTCAGGGGCCAGCCTCACTGAACCAGGCCTGATTGTCTCATTCCTTCCTTGCCCCCCTTTTATTTCACAGGTCTTGTCTCAGAACAGCCACAAGGCTTTAGCAGATGAAGGGGGTTCATTCAGTCTATCACAGTGGTCATGGAAATTAAAAAACTGTATCCAAGAGATGATAGGGCATCTGCCACCAGACTTTAAATGGACTGATCTGAGGGTGAAGACAAGTGATGGATCAAAGTGTCAAGTTTGAGCGGCTGCAGAAATAGGGCATGGTTGGAAGATTTGGGAAGCCTAGAACTTAGTACCTCTGAATGGTCTCATCTGCAAAGGCTTCTCTAACTTCCACTCATATTTCAATACCTAGTGACCTTCACCTCTCTTTTAAATGGTCCAGTGCTTGTACAGAGTCCCATTCTCATATCCCAGGATTACTCATTTACTTGTCTCTCTTGGGCTTTGTAGTTCATGGTGGGAGAATTCAAGATTTTGTTGGGCAGAATAAAAGGCGAAATGATAATCCTTGTTCTAAACCCACAGAACACAATAGAATAATTACAAAAACCCACTGTATGATTCTGGAAGACCTTTATCTACTGACAACTTAGTGCTGTGAGGAAACAATGAGAACCAAGATAGAGGTGTGAATATGCTCATCCACAAGAAAGCCTGAGGGACAACCCCACAAATGATGTGTGCATATTGATCTTTAAGTGTAGAGGGGCAAGCATGGAAAGGGGCATACGGCATGAACTTTGGCATCAGTCGATCCTGAGTTCTAGTCCATGCTAGCTTACTAATTCTGAGCAAGCTATTTAATCTCTCCAAACTTCTGTGCTTCTATCTATAAAGTCAACAAGAAGTTCTCATAAGGATCATTACTAGGATTAAGTGAACAAAAGGAGATGATGTGTGTAGTGACTACAGAGGCATGTGTCAATCTATGTAGTTCGTGCTTATTCTGTACCAGACAGATTAAAGGACTGATAATCAAGTTATATAGTATTTTACGCTAAAATCGTCTTATTAAGAACAAAACAGAGGGCCAGAGAGGTAGTACAGGAGGTCAGGTGCTTGCCTTGTACGCAGTCAGCCTATCTGTTCCTGGCACTGTCTAGGATTTCCTGAGCCCTGCCAGGAGTGATCCCTGAGCACAGAGTCAGGTGTAAACTCTGAACACAGCTGGGAATGAGTCCCTCCAAAGCAAAAAATAGCTGGAGATATTTCTCAAGGGATTTAGTTTGATCCATATCATTGCATGGGTCCTCAGCACCTGTGGGTGCAGCTCTGGGGGATCTCCGAGGTAACAAGTATAGTGCCACTGAAGAGGTGGTGATGAACATGATGATGACAATGATAATGACTGTTACATACACACAACAAAGAACTGCTAGCCCTTGGCCAGGAGAGGGGACAATGCAAGTCGCATGTCTAGTATCATGGGGAGGAGGTTCTGGGTTTGGTCTACATGACTCTAAGGGTTAGAACCCAAAGGGTGAAAGCTACAGGAAGGTCCTTAGAAAGTTCAGAAGTAAGCTCTATGCAAGAATCACAGGGAACTTGAGAAGGGCTTCCAAGAAGCCAGCAAGTTCTCTGTCCTAACCCTGGCGTTTTTAGGATTAGGTTATGGCTGCCAAGCTGGGGGTATGTTCAGGGGACTCCACATTAGGTAGAGGGACCAGGGTTTGACTCCTAACTTTGATGAATGGTAGAGTTGACTACAGGGAAAGTTTCTAGAACAGAGCTGAAGCACTTCATGGACTCTTTAAGGGCACTTTCTTGCTACTTAGAATCTGTGGACCATAAGAAATGACTTCCCCTTACTGAATGATAAAAATTGAAGGCTAGGGCCATGTAGCTACATCTCTCAGGTCATCATTTCTGGGGAAGCAGCCTTGTGCCCCAAGAAGGGATATTTCCACAGCCAGTTCACTGTCACTCTCTTTTTAGAATACTGTTCAGCCTTGGCACTTAAAACCTGTGAATGAATGCATGAACATGTGGTTCTGTGAAGAATAAAACATCTCAGAACCTTTGCTATCCTGGTCCTATTCTGGAATTTTTGAGTTCAAAATTTGTCTGGTGCTCAAAGGACATCATAAATCTAGAATGTGTTACAATCACACCGGGGTACTGTTAATGCTTATAATAAGCCAGGAGGAGGAATTACTTTCTGGTGAATATAAGTGAAAGAGAAATTCCTTCTGTTTAAGCCCACATCTCTTTGGAGGCCTTGGCATATGTCATAGCAAACCACAAACTACTACTAACATATCTTGCCTTCCATGAATGATTTGTGTTCCTTCGGAAACAGCCTTCCAGGGGGAGTGCTGGAAACAGAACCTGACTCCCCCTGATTCCCCAAGAACAACATGAGTCAACAAATCTGGAATCCTTGCCTCTGTCCTCCTTTTAACCGTTGTTACTGAGAACCAAAGTCAGCCCACAGTGCAGATGGCTTGATTCAAGTGGTCCTATCAGGAGAACACAGCTCCGGGAATATATATATGTATATATATAGCACACTTGCTACAGGCTGGCTCCCCATGCTGCTTGGCCCTCTGTGAATCAGTAAACACCAGCACGTCACCAACAGCACCCATGATCAGCCAGACAGACTTTAGTGGCTGTAATCTAATCTCTATTGCTCTTGAACTCTTGAGAGGGGAAGACTACCAGAGGTTAGATTCCATTACTATTATAACTAAGGACGGTCCTCATCCCCCTGACCCTGAAAGAGCCCCCGATATGCCATCAGGCTATAGTAGCATGCGGCAGGGATGAATGGAGATGTTTCTGGATCCCGCTCAAGCAAAACTATGACCAACGGATGACAGTGACAGTGACTACTACTACTACTACTACTGCTTAATGCTTAAGATGGAAACCATGTAAAGTTGCTCACCTAGTCTCATCTTCAGAAAGATTTGGGACTTCAGCAAGAAGGAGGTTGGCTGTGCGTGCAGACAAAGGAAGTGAGTGGGAAGACTCACACTGCTCTCCTGGGTTTGCTTTGGTCTGGCTCTCCATCCCCAGCAAGCGGGTGGCGTGATGACAAAGCCCTGGGGTGCCATAAAGCAGGAGCTGGGTCTTTACAAGCCAGGAAAGGGTCTTGGGAAGGGGAGGGTCAGTTTGCTCGGGGATCCAGAGGTTATCGTTCAGGAAAGAGGGATCTGAGGGCTGAATTCTGGGCTCTTGCCAAAGGTGGTGGCAGGCTGGGGGGATGGTGGGGATTACGATTTCTGCTCAGTCTTTTGGGATCTGGCCTCTTTACCCTTTCTGATGACCACTCACCTGAGCTTCAGCAGACACACGTGAGCACAGAAGTTGCGTTTTTAGTGTGGTCTCTTGAAGAAACTGGCACCGTTAAGAGAAGTTCTGGTTTTGATGATCAGAAATCAGATAGAGAGAAGTGGACACATACACACACACACACTCACACACTCACACATGCACAGTGACAGAGAGAAGACACAGAGACACAGAGACAGAGACAGAGGCACAGACAGACAGACAGACAGACAAATTGACATATAGTCAGAGAAGCAGAGAGACAGACAGAGACAGAGCAAGAGAAATTGTGCCTTGATTTTGATTAGTAGGAATCTGGTCCTGGGAGGAACGGAAACTTCTGGGCTCTTGAAAAAGCTCACTTCAAAATAAGCAGGATTCTAGTGTAAAATGCCTTTAGCATCTGGATTGTGGACTGAGTTAACAGACTCAAATTTCATTTTGTTCTCATGTTTTCCCTTTGTGTTTTTTTTTCCCCTTTGAGAGAGAGGAAGTGCCTTAGAAATTTAGTGAAGAAAGGGTTTAAACATTGGAATTGGTGGAGTTTATCCAAGAACAGATTAGGTGGAAGGGGTGGAAAAGGACTCTGTAGGCAGGTGGTGTGTGATCTTAGATTGAGTCAGGGGAACAACTTAATGTGAATATCCAAAAGGGAGTGGTTAAAAAGGCAGCAGGCAGCAGCAACAAAACAATTTCCTGTTGCTAGAAATTGCCTTTGTTCACTGGAGGTGGATGAATGCAGTAAGGAAGAGGGAGATGACAAGAATTGGTATGTGAACGAACAATGCTCAGCTCTTAGAAGGTCACTGAGGGAGAAGTAGAATCAGCTTCAAATAGTGGATAGCCAGGAGATCTGAAAAGGCTGTGGGAAGAGAGTCAGGAGGGAAGAAAGAGGCTCCAGTCTCTCGGAGGTGCCAGTGGGAGAAAGAGAGCGGCGTGGGCAGAGACAAGACTAGGTTTCAGCACCCCTGAGTTTGAACTGAAATTGGGAATGCAAATGTTGAAAGAAGACAGGCGTTACCAGGGTTTGAATTTCATGGTCATGACTGAGAGGGGGTTTAGGAAATCCCCCCAGAAGCAGCTGAACTTAAATCTTTCAAGTGGGTTTCTCCAGCTGGGAAAAATATGGAAACAAAGGGGTGGGGTTGTTTTCCTTGAAGGCAGACATGAAGGGACAAAACTAAAGCTTTCCAGAAAGGAAGGAAGATGCAGTAGTCACAGAAATGGAAATGTTACGCAAAATAAGCAAGGCTCAGCAAGTTGGGGGAATGAAGAGAGAATTCTGTGAGTTTCTGGCTTGGGAGCAAGTATAAGACTTTCAGTGGCTGTGGGGAGAGATTGATGGCTGTGTTCCTGGGTGTGACCTCTTCAGAGAAGTTGAGGGTGTCAGCCTGCAGGGCTGGACAGGGAATGCAGGGAACCATGTGTCCACCATTGAGGTATTTTATTAAGTGCACTTTTAAGAAAAGGTCTTGAGTCTTGAGGAAAAACTGGGGCCTGGCCCGTTGTTTCTCACTTTCCAACAGTGGTTATCTTAAGTTACGGGAAACTCTCTGGAATCTTTTTTTCCCCTTTTGACTTTTGGGTCACACCCAGTTGTGCTCAGGGGTGACTTCTGGATCTGCACTCAGAAAGGTTGGGCCATGGCAAGGCAAGGATCCTACACTCTACTATCTCTCTGGCTTCTGTCTATGGATTCTTTCTTTAAATGAGAACCAACTTGGTAAGTGACAACTTTGACTGCTGTGCATGGCCTCTTGACCTGCTGGAAGGGCTGAGGCCACATGGACATTTGGTTCCTCCTTTACTGGTGTTTTTGATTTTCCTGAGAGGAGGATAGGCTGGGGTAATCTTTTTTGTATACTAGTAGGAGTTTCTGGAGCGATAGCCCAGCGGGTAGGGCTTTTGCCTTGCACATGGCCAACCCAGCTTTGATTCATTCATCTCTCTCGGCAAGCTACCAAGAGTATCCCGCCCTCATGGCAGAGCCTGGCAAGCTACCCGTGACGTATTTGATATGCCAAAAACAGTAACAACAAGTCTCACAATGGAGACGTTACTGGTGCTCGCTCGAGCAAATTAATGAACAATGGGATGACAGTGCTACAGTGCTACAGTATGAATTTCTAATCTGATATTAGTAACAGGGACTACAGGATACAGGGAGTTTATGAAACTTAGTGTCTGCTGGGAATGGGTGCTTAATAATGTAAGTGACTAAATGATCATTCTTGATTTGTGGATTAAATAATTTTTCTAATCACTGGGGACATGAACCTCATGCTCTTTGCTATCATATGTATATGTTTGCTTATAATTCCCTGGAATTCTGGCAAGAGTAGGACACTGAGACTGGGATAAACATTCTGAAGGAATTGGAGCCTCTGCAGCCAGAATTACAGTCTGAGAATGCTGGCAGGGGAACCCAGCTCTAAGGTACTTACTTGAGCCAGGGCTTTGTAGAGCCAGAAGAAACAGGTGGCTCTTGAGATGATACCAAGACTTGAACTGATCTGAATGAAAGAGGGAAACAAGATGACCAGAAATGAGATTTCAGATGTTCAATCAGCTTTCCCTTCCTTGAATAATCCCGAGTTATTCATTACAATGTTTTAAGACATTAAGACATTGCTTGCTAATAATGTTCTTTTCAAGTTTCGCATCCACTTTTGTGAGAGAAATTGACCTAAATTTTTTCAGTTTTCCACACTATCTCCATGTGGCGTTAGTAATATTACATTATTTAGTAACTTGCAAATTCTCTGAAAGAGTTTATATAAGGTTGCAATTATATTTTCCTTAAATATTTGGCAGAAATCTACTGCAAATCCATCTGCTCCTGGATTTACCTTGTGAAAAAATAATTTTAATTATGGAGTCTATTTCAGCTTTGGTTCTAGGGTCATACCTGGTAGTTCTCAGGGCTTATTTCTGGCTTTGCACTCAGTGATCACTCCTGGCAGGACTCAGGGGACCATATGGCATGCTGGAGATTGAACCCTGGGTCATTTGTCTATAAGACAAGCACCTCACCCCCTATACTATCACTCCAGCCTCTGGTGTTTATTCCTTTAGCGATCATGAGACATTCGATGGAACGGAGCGATAGTACAGTGGGTACGGCATTTGCCTTGCACACAGTCCACCAGGGTTTGAAACCCAGCATCCCATATTGTGCCCCAAGCACCGCCAGGAGTAACCCATGAGCATTGATGGGTGTGACCCAAAAAGCAAAAAAGAAAAAAAAAGAAGAAGAAGAAAGATGTTCAAGTATGTATTTTTTTCCCTTGTGTCAGTTCCAGTACTCATGTCATTCTAGATATTTTCTCTTCACCTAAGTTTTAAAATTAAGTTTGCTGCCTATTATTAAATCATCAATTAAATTTTTGCTGTCATCAGTGATAGCTCATTTTATTTTTTTCATTATTTGTGACTCTCTCAATGACTTTTAGAAATGTACATACTGTATCCAACTTAAAAAAAATTAACTCTTGGGGCTAGAGCAATAGCACAGCAGGTAGGGTGTTTGCCTTGCATGTGGCCTACCTGGGTTCGATTCCCAGCATCCCATATGGTCCCCTGAGCACCACCAGTGGTAATTCATGAGTGCAGAGCCAGGAGTAACCCCTGTGCATCGCCGGGTGTGACCCCAAATGCAAAATAAATAAAAAAATAAAAATTAAAATAAAAATAAAAAATCAACTGTTGGATTTGCTTATTCTGTTTTGCCTATATTCTATCACACTGATTTCCTGTTCTGTTCTTTATCATTTCTTTTGCTCTACTTTATTTAGATTGGCGTTCTTGTATGTTTACCTCCCAAACCACACAACTTCTTAAGTTGTATGTTGAATGTTTCCATTTCTATACTTCATTTCATTTTAATTTATGTATTTGTGGTGCTAGGATAAAATCCAGGGTCTAAACCCAGATCTCACATGTATGAGCATGCACTTTCCTGCTGAACCACAATCCCTAGCCCTGAGCCTTTCCTTTCAAATGTCAGGATTTAAGATTAACCATTTATTTTTACATACACCTTTACCAGCATGCCACAAGTTTTGATGTCATAGTTCACTACTTTTTTTTTTTTTTTTTTTGCTTTTTGGGTCACACCTGGTGATGCACAGGGATTACTCCTGGCTCTGCACTCAGGAATCACTCCAGGCGGTGCTCAGGGGATCATATATGATGCTGGGAATCAAACCCGGGTCTGCTGCATGCAAGGCAAACGCCCTACCCATTGTGCTATCACTCCAGCCCCAAACATTTAATTGAAAATGTTGAAATATTTTTTATTAAGATGATTTATATTTTGGTTCATGAATTATGGAGAAGTGTGCATTTACATCTTCAAATTTATTGATTTCTCAAGTTAAAATTTAAAATTATTTATATATTTTTTTGGAGGGAGTGACTTTTTTAAAGAATTTTATTTAATTACCGTGAGATAGTTACAAGCTTTCATATTTAGGTGACAATCACACAACAATCAAACACCCACCCCTCCACCAGTGCACATTCCCAACCGCCAATATTCCCAGTATACCGCCCCTTTCCCACCCGCCCCCTACCTCCATGGCAGACAAGATACCCCATACTCTCTACTTTTGGGCATTATGGCTTGCAGCACAGACACCGAGAGGTCATCAAGTTTGGTCCATTATGTACTTTCGGCACACATCGGAGGGCGAGACTCTTAAGTGATGATCAGGAGGCCTAGACACCCTTCTAGTGATTCTCAAATCTGCTGGCTAATGGCCCGTATTTGCTAACTGTCCTGGGATTGCTAACCAACTGGGTGATTCCATGTGAGAAACTAAGGACTCTCAAGAGCAGTGATACTTGGACCCTGTGGTTCCAGTGATTACTCAGGCTATCCCTGAACTCCAGGAATGCATCCAATAATGCTTAGGGCCTATGTGGTGCCTAGGATTGAACTGGGCTTGGCTGCATGCAAGCCAAGTTCCTTAATCCTTGTGCTGCTTTTCTTGCCTACTTAATTTCTGTCTTAGTTGTGCCATAGAAGGAAAAAATAGTATATTTTACAGACATATTCTTGGAAATATTTTAGGTATTATAATAATATTGCATTTTCTATTACAGTTTCCAGCCTGTATTTTCGATGTGTGATTCTTCTCTTTTCTATCCCAGCTGGAATGGTGGGGCTAAAATTTCACATAAATCTGGTAAGGTGATTTGTCCCTTTCTTATACAGAGAAATTTTAAGTAGGAATTTTTAAAAAGGAGAATATTGTGGTGGCTATGGTAGTGTGCCTTGAGGGAAGTAGGCAGAGAAAGCAGAAATAAATAAAAGAAGTGATGGGGCTTAATAAGTCTTGGTTTAGGTATAAGTTGTATGAAATAAGTGAGCAGTTATTGGCATAAGTATATGTTTGGCATCCCTAGAATTTTAGAAAGGGTTTCTTTCTTTATTTTTTCTAGGAACAAATATAAAAATACTGGTTTCCTACTGCATTTAAGCTCTGATTGGGGGAGAAATCAAGTTTTTAAAATATAGGAGACATCCCTTCTTTTTGTGCTTATGAGTTATTTGGTTGGGCGTGATACAGCCAGCAATAAGGACAAGATCCAATCCCTGTTACTGTGGAACCTCAGTGTGGAATCAGGATTCATTTTGGGCAAGTTCATTGCAAGCCGAGAGGGTCAATGCTCTCAGAGAAGAAAAAGAAAGACATGAATTGTCTTTTGAAGGACATGTCCCATTTTAGAAAAAGACAGAGACCAGTTCTCCACCCAGAGGGCATGTCTTCCCCACTTCTGCTGTACCCCGTGTGTACCTCAACTAACAGTCAAACACAAGCTGGTATTTGCAAGTGCTTTGCTCTCTCTGGAGAAAGGTGTTTTATTAATATAAAGAAAAAAGGCCTTTTGGTGACAAACTCAGTACCTCTGGGCCTGGACGTATCAATTAGCTGACAAAATAAATTCCTAGAACAAGATTGGATTTGATGATCTGTTACACAGAGGAGTCAAGGCAAAGAAACAATAATCACAAGTGATTTAGCCTAGGAAAAAAAAAAAAAGAGGTTCTATGAACTATCAGAGAGAGGACTCTTGGTTTCCGCCTTATTTGATGATAGCTTTGCTGACATCTCCCAAAGGGAATGTGATGTTTAAGGCCCGTTTGTGTGTGAGGATAGCAGGCTCTGTCATCCCCATTTATAATTTGGTGGAAGATGTAATATTGCAGCAAAGGAGGCCAGCACCAAGTTCTGGTAAGTAAAAGCTCCAGGCAGATAAATTATCTCTTGAAATAAATGCAAACCCTTTGGCGCTAGCTGGAGAGATTGCAAAATCAGGCATATATTGAAAAAGAAGAATGGCTTTTCTCATTGGGGACTGGGAGTGCCAAGAAGTGATGTGTGTTACAGTAACTAACTAAATCTCATTCCTCATTCCAAACCGTCTTCCAGGAGTAGCTACTATATATTAGTCCTCAGTTAGGGTCCTGTGGAAGGCCCCAGTCATGCTTCTAGACCCAGGCCTGGGACTGCAGTTCCCTGGAAGTCGATTTCTTACTGTCATGTTTGATTTTCACACTGGCTTCCTCTTCCGCAATTCCACCCATTGCTCTTAGGTTCTTTTCCTCCATGCACCTGCTTCCTGCAGCCCAATGACAGTTCTTGCTCTGCTTTTTTCTCTTCTTCTGGAGTTCCCAGCACTTTTTTTTCCCATTAAGATTAAAGGTGGGCTGGGGAGATAGCACAGTGGGTAGGGTGTTCGTCTTGCACGAGGTCGACCCAGTTTCGGTTCTTCTGCCCCGAGAGCCTGGCAAGCTATCAAGAGTATCTCGCCTGCACAGCAGAGTCTGGCAAGCTACCTGTGGCATATTCAAAATGCCAAAAACAGTAACAAGGCTCACAATGGAGACGTTACTGGTGCCCGCTAGAGCAAATCGATGAGCAACGGGATGACAGTGACAGTGAAGACTAAAGGTCTGAAAACATTCAAGGAAGAGCTCCTTCAGGTTTTTTGTTTGTTTGGTTTTTGGCTTTTTGGCTCACATCTGGCAATGCTCAGGGGTTACTCCTGGCACTGGACTCAGGAATTACACCTGATGATGCTCAGGGTCTCACAGAGCCAGGCCACACTTATGGGATGTCAGGGATTGAACCTGGGTTGCCTGTGTGCAAGGCAAACGCCCTCCCCACTGTACTCTCACTCCAGCCCCCTCCTTTGGGCTTCTAAGGGGTATTCAGGCCATGAACCTGGACTAAGAACTTCAAACATAAGGATATCAGAGAACTTGTCCTTATATCCATTTCTCAAATGAAGTGTGAGAAACCCAGAGAACTTGCACCTTTTGCTGTGGCTCTGAAAGTGGAAAGCATTAGAAGAGCACTTGGCAGGCCTGGGCAAGTGACCCTTAGTCTGCACTGATTGCAGTTATTAAGCAACTACATTGGGGTTAGTGGGACTGAGATGGCCCAGGGGAGAAGGGGGTAGATGTGGGTGCAAAGGCACCTTCGCCAGGGTTCATATCAGTACCCCTGGGATCTGTATGTCCTGTTTTGTGTGGCAAGACACGCTCAGCTTTATTTAGGACTAGAGAGAATGACTGAGGCCCACCTGTCACCCAGACAGCTGAAGAAGCCACTGGTAGTTTTAGCCCTGAGAAACCCTTCTTATGCTCTTGGCAACACGCCCGAACAGACAACCGAGATTGGGATTGAAAGGCTTTGGGGACAGGTGACAAGGATGGACCTTGTGGTCAAGGTTTAAGTATCACAGAGGCACAGAGAGATGTCACTGGCTGTGCTGCCATATGCAGGCCACATAGTCAGCTGCACAGAGCCAGATCACACAGTCAGGCCACACAGAGCCAGGCCACATAGTCAGCTGCACAGAGCCAGACCACACAGTCAGGCCACACAGAGCCAGGCCACATAGTCAGCTGCACAGAGCCAGACCTCACAGTCAGGCCACACAGAGCCAGGCCACACAGTCAGGCCACACAGAGCCAGGGCACACAGTCAGGCCACACAGAGCCAGGGCACACAGTCAGGCCACCCAGAGCCAGGCCACGTAGTCAGGCCACCCAGAGCCAGGCCACACAGTCAGGCCACACAGAGCAAAGCCACACAGTCAGGCCACACAGAGCCAGGGCACACAGTCAGGCCACCCAGAGCCAGGCCACGTAGTCAGGCCACCCAGAGCCAGGCCACACAGTCAGGCCACACAGAGCAAAGCCACACAGTCAGACCTCACAGAGCCAGGGCACACAGTCAGGCCTCACAGAGCCAGGGCACACGGTCAGGTCACATAGTTAGGCCACAGAGAGCCAGGCCACACAGTCAGGCCACACAATCAGGCCACCCAGAGGTAGGCCACATAGGCTGCACAGAGCCAGGGCACACAGTCAGACCACACAGAGCCAGGGTACACAGGGTTGGGTTGTGCCCTACGGTCTGAACAGACAAGAAGGCCCCTCAGCAGTTGTAAGTGCCAGGTAGGCCTTCCTTCCCTCTTCTCTAAAGAGATGCCTGCTAGCTTCATTCGGATACGATTTCCAATCTCTAACATTAATTTCTAACTAAATTTCTTTTTATTTCTCTGTTAAACTTAGAAAACTTGCAATATGGATTATATAATATCACTGTATCACTGTCATCACTGTCATTCCGTTGCTCATTGATTTGCTCGAGCGGGCCCCAGTAATGTCTCCATCGTGAGACTTGTTGTTACTGTTTTTGGCATATCGAATACGCCATGGGTAGCTTGCCAGGATCTGCCGTGCGGGCGAGATACTCTTGGTAGCTTGCCGGGCTCTCCAAGAGAGGCCGAGAAATTGCACCTGAGTTGGCCGCGTGCAAGGTAAACGCCCTACTCACTGTGCTATTGCTATTATTAAAAGGCTCACCTTGTACGTGGCCCTGGGCTTGTTCTTAGACACCCAAGCTCCTCCATCCCCCAACACCACAGAGTATGGCCCTGTAGGGTGGCCCCCAAGCAGATGGCACCAGGCCTCTAAGCACCACTAGGTGCGGTCCTCACCAAAAATAAAATGCAAAGAAGTGTACAGAAACATCTGTTATGATCTCGCTATGGTATCTTCTCGAAGCCTTTTCCATGCATCGTAACCAAGCAGGATTTGTCAAGCTTGGGACCCCTTTGCACCTGGGAAATTCTTATGCAACCCAAAAATATATGAAATAAGTATGAAAATAAATGATTTTCATTGATTATATTATAATCATTCAATATAATTACTGAAAGATTATAAATCATAAAAACTTTGTTTTAAAACAAGCATCGTGACCCCCCAAATCCAGATGCATGTTCAGTGTGGGATAGCAACCCGTACTTTAAGCTTTGTAATAGATAACTTGGAGGCAGGATCTATAGGGGAAAGCAATGTTTTTCTTTGAATCTTACCTCTGACACTAATTAGATGCTTTATCACTGGCAAATTTTTGTGTCTTATTTCATTACCTATAACTCACAATATTAAAGCTTTCTTTAGGGTTGTTTTAAGTCCAAAACAACATAATGCATGTAAAGTGCAAGGTATAACTCTTAGTTGACAGTAAATGTTTAATAAAGGAGTTATTTTATAAACAGGAATCTTGTACTCTGTGGTCTTAAATGTTTTTTTAATTAAAAATGTGATCTCAGTATATTCTATATTAAATATTTGTAGAGCATAGTCATTAAAAATCTGCATAGCGTTTCTAACCCTGAATACTTATTCTATGATGTGACTTGTTTTTGGAATGCTATTCTTATGAATTAGACTCAGAAGTGTTATTCATTAAATATACCTTAGCAATTATTTTTAGGTCTATTAGGGCTTGTTTCATATTGAAAACACTGCTGGCACATCGGTAAATCTGGAGGCCATGCCTGATTTTTTGTTATTGAATACCTATAGCTAAAAGTTTACATAGGGAATTGAGTTGTCAAATATTCACTAACAGACTTTAAATATTAGACCCTGCTCAAACATAACTCTGTTTAACACAAACAAGTATGGCATCAATATTTGGTCAGTTTACAGATGATTCTCAGATGTTTTGGCAGTAGTGTATAAATCAAAAACAAATGGAAATTGCAAAATTTGCAAATAACCCAGGATTTCATGAGTTGGATGAAAATGATATAGTAGAATGAGATGGATGAGAATAATATAGTAGAATGGGTTTGATTGCTCTCAGATCAATCTACAAATAAAGATCTGATGAGGAACAATGGAATACTAGGAAATCAAGCAACTGAAAAGGAAAACTAACAAGAATTTAAAAAGTTGCAAAAATAATTGGTATTTCCAAAGATCTAGAGAGGCCCTTATTTAGGTTCTCTGAATATTTTTAGATTGTGTGAGAGAGGCAGTAAAAGATGATGTACTTACAGTAATTGTCCTCAAATTTCCCAGTCAGCCCTAAATATTTTTAATTTTACCTTGATAACGATTAGAAATTTAACATAGATTTTCTTTAAAATTTTTATTCAGACACCATGATTTGCAAGCCTGTTAATAATAAAGAAGTTTCAGGCCTATGACATGACAACACCACATCCGCCACCAGAGGGTTGGTGTCTTCTACCCTCCCATCCCTTTCACTCTATTTTTTTGGTAAACTCCATTGTATAGGCCAGTTCTTAGAGTCTGTTTTCATTGGTATTTTGCTATTCCTGACAATGTTTCTGTGTGTTCCACACATTAGATGGATCATTATGTATTTGTTGCTTTCCTTCTAACTTTACTCAGCATGCTACCCTCTAGTTGCATCCACATAGCATTGCTTATATATTACTGTATCACTGTCATCCCATTGATCATCAATTTGCTGGAGCGGTCTCAGTAACATCTCCACCTGTCCTAGCCCAGAGAGTTGAGCAGCCTCTCTTTACTCATCCTTCCCAATGGTGCAGCATTGGAGGCTCTTTCAAGGTCAGGGGAATGAGATCCATCATTGTTACTGGTTTTACCATATGAGTATGCCACAAGGAGCTTGCCAGGCTCTCCTGTGCAGGCAGGAAACTCTTGGTAGCTTGCCAGGTTCTTGGAGAGGAAGAACTAGACTATAAGAGGTTGGAAGCTTTGTTTAATAGCCTCTGGATCTTGGCCATTGATGGGATTACACCGAGCCTAGGGCAGTTTGTGGGTGTGGCTGCCAGCTACTGGCAAAGGGGGAGTCTGGGTGGAGGATGCCCAATCCTGATCCGAGCAGGCTTGTAGATCTCGGGTGCCCTGGGTCCCACACACCTGGGTTCCTCTACCAGTTCCTTCATGCATGAGGCATGTGGAGAGTGGCCTTGAGCATGGCTGTGACTGGGTTCTGGAGGTCTTCAGTTGCAAAGGCTCTGCTCAGGGCGGGGAGGGAAACTCAACCTGCCCTCCTCTGAGGGGCCCCGGTGAAGAGAGCCAGGTGCGGGAACAAGAGTCTCTGCTTATATATACCACTTCATTATTGTCTCATCAGCTCTTGTTCACATGGGTTGTTTTCAGATCTTGGCTACTGTGAATAGCCCCTTAGTGAACATCAGAATGTAGGGGTCACTCTCTTCCCGTTGCTCATCGATTTGCTCGAGCAGGCACCAGTAACGTCTCACAACAAATTGTGAGACTTGTTACTGTTTTTGGCATATCGAATACATCACAGGTAGCTTGCCAGGCTTTGCCATGCGGGCAAGATATTCTCAATAGCTTGCTAGGCTCTCCGAGAGGGGCAGAAGAATTGAACCTGGGTCAGCCGCATATCTTTATGAAATATTGTGTTTTATGGCACTTGTGTGGATACCAAGAAGTGTAATTCTGTGTCATATGGAAGCTATTTTCATAATATTCTTGTCCCAAGAGGCTGGATCAGATAGCATTGTCACCAACAATGGAGAATTCTTTATCCCCCACATCCCTACCAACACTAGTTGTTTCTGCTGTTTTTGATGTGCACCACTGGAGTAATGCAGTGCCCTTTCTTTCCTCTTTTTTGGGGGGGCCATATTCAGTTGTGCTCAAAGCTTACTCCTCATTGTGCACAGGAGTCACATCCTGGTGATGTGTAGGAAACCATAGGTGGTGCCAGGGATTGAATCCGGGTTGGCCACAATCAAGGCAAGTGCCTTAATCTCTGTACTGTCTCCAGTCCATTTTCTTAAATGTTAAACAAAATCAGGGTCTGGCACAATAGCAAAGTTGGTAGGGCATTTGCCTTGTACATGGCAGACCCAGGTTCAATCTCGGTATCCCATATGGTCCCCTGAGTACAGAGCCAGTAGTAACCCCTGAGAATCACTGGGAGTGACCCAAAAAGCCAAAAAAAATCTTTTCAGAAATTTTTATTTTCCAAAAAATTGTAGTCAAGATCCTTTTGCTTTTTATACTGAGACTTTGATCTCACATTTTACATAGAATCTCATTAAGTGACCCCTTTTGGGTACCAGTCATCCTGGATTTACTTCTGTTTTATGTTGCTTACAAGGAATACAAGTTTCAGTGGCTAAAAGGCTATACCCAGGCTACTCATTTTTTCTCTTCCTTGATGACCCGAACTTTCAGTAGAATGGTCTTGAAAGTTTATTAGGTTCAAAGGCTTGAATATTTTTCATGATTGCGTTGACATGGATTGCTAATTATCATGCTGCAATTCACACCATCTGGCTGCAGAGATTCAGTGGGGAGGTGTATGTGGGGGAAAGTTTGGGGATTTCCCTTCCTCAAGAATTCTAAGAAGAACTAGATGGGCATCAAGACTGTAGAGGTGTTCACCTGCCCTTAAGCAGTGTTGAACATGATTTTTAGGGGGTATATTCTCTGGAGATTGCATTTTATGCATAAAAGTCTCAGTCTGGGCCTTTCTGGTCTGGGAAGTGTTAACCCCACTCCATATCTCCCCATTTGCATTGACTAGGTGGGCACAGAAATGATACAGGGGCAACAGTTTGGAGTTCGAACCACTTCTTCCTGTCCTTTGGTTTCTGATGATGGATTAGATTCGATTCTGTGGTTGAATACAACTGCTTTCCTATGGCTTTAGAGGAAACTCCTGCTTTTCCTGTCCACCTGTTCTTACAGTGGTCACCATGCTGTTTGAAGCTTTCACCCTTTTTGAGTTTGTGTGTTTTCCAAATTAGTAGTTTGCTCTGGTGTGTTGACCTTTTTAATATTCTGTATTTTGATTGGTTGGTCTTACCATTCTTTCTCATTTCCAGCCTGGCTAACCCTCCAGGGAAGAGGTGAAACAGCTATCCAATAAAAATACAAAATACTGAAAAGGTCAAAATACACTATTACAATAAATTACCATAACTCAAACAGGGAAGCAGGCATTAAAATTCTGATATGTACAGGATAGAGATTGGCACGAGAGGTTGAAAATGGCACTGCATTAATGCATTTGGATGTCAGAGTTCACCTGGAAGAGAGTAAACATTCTAAAACCAGAGTCTGAACATTATCTTGTGAGTCTTCTAGCCTGTCACATGCTGGCTTTGTTGAATAATAGAAATCCCACACTGAACCTAACACGGTCACCATTTCTCCTTCTTCCTCAGAAGTGGGGGTGGGGGGAGAAAAAGGAAAGAGCAAACATCGTCTCTGCCAGATGAAACTCTTAAATCAGGCTTGCCAAGGACCAGACACAATTTATGTCTGGTCAAGGCATAGCATCCATTTAATTTATTTTATTATCTGCCTTATATGGGCTGTCACTTGGCAGAAATGTCATGCGTGCAAGAGAGAAGCACTGTTTGCAAAACCTCTTTCTTCCCTCCCCAGTGGAAATATTTGTTTGCTGGAGCCTCTGCAAGCGTTGTGGAGAACAGGGAGCTGCGAATTAGAGATCCACTTTTAGCCTACCTCCGAGGTGACTTTCTTTGCCCTGAACCAGCCCCTTTAACCTGCACGTCCCCCTCTCAATACCTGAGTCATTATAAAAACCACACCAGGCATTGGAGATAAAGAAGTCTAAGATGGTGTCTGCCATGTGGCTGGCCTCAAGCAGTACACACTGTCCCTCCCTTCCTCTCTGCCCAAGCTTGTCATCGTGGGTAAATCTCCTCACCTTAGAGTTCTACTTAGGAACCTAGTGGGACTGGACATGATTTGAAAGTCTGCTCGGAGGTGCCCCTCCTCCACAGGTGCCAACTGAGAAGGAGAAGCTAAGAAAATCCCACCCCTTCATTGGTTGGATCAATAGTGACTCAGTTTCCCCTGTAACATGGCCTGCAAATATCACTGGTGGCTACCAACAACGGGGTGGCCAGCAGCTGTGCTGTTCACCTCTGCTGTCTGTCACCAGTGATGAAGGCAGAAGCCCCACCCCACCCTGAGGGCAGGGGGAGCCTCAGAGGCCGACAACTTCAGGGGAGGGGGTTGGCGCGCATGTGGGCAACCACCATCTAATCGGCTCCTGCTTGAACAAATGATCTCTTAAGTGGTAGCGTGAAGAGAGCTGTGTTAATCTACTAAATCATAAACCTTCCCGCAGTGCGTCGCTGAGACCCAGACAGCGACTAATCTGCAGCCACACTGTCAGTTATGGTTTTGACACCAACACTTTGAATTGCCAACAGAAAATCGTATTTGACATTTAATTCCAATCATGCAGGGCCTTTCATTGAAAGCGCTGTCAGTTTACCTTGATTTGGGAGACGGGGAGACAATATGCTCATGTCTTCTGCTGAGGGTTTTTTTTTTTCCCCCTTGAAGGAGGTGGGGGTGGAGAGGAAAAAGGAAGAAAAAAAAAATCAAACTTCAAATAACGTACCAGCTGCAGAAGTACTTTAATCCTCACGTCAGCCTGGTGCTGAATGCAGCCCCCCACCCCCCCTCCACGCCTTTGGTTTTCATAGTCTGCTGCATTCCAGTAAATCTCCATCATTTACCCAGATTAGGCATTCATTTAGGTCAAGTAGGGATTAATTAGTCAGTCTAAACCTGCCGGTGGCATCAATGTGTCTACAAGCATTTTTAAATGATCCGTCCTTCTTTTGAGTGGGTATTTATTTTCCAAGGCGGAGGTGGGGGGGGACCTTCTGGAGGCTTTGGAAATTACACTCAGGTCTCAAACAACAGGAAAGGAGGAAAACCAACCGGGTTAGGGGAGTTCCCATTTCACATGCCACAGTAGGCTGCCCTGCCCAAATTGGGACCATGGGAAAGAGCAGGAGGTAGGAAGCGGGGACAGGGGACCAGCCTTTAAAATCGGAGTGCGTCAAACTTGAGTGAGCTTTGGGATCAACCAAGAGGGCTTCTTCAGGTGGGACCCACGTCCATCCGGATCTTCAATTTAGTGGGCTTGGAGGCCCTGATAATGAGCAGCTTTACGATGTTTCCTGGGGAGGCTGGTGTGGGCTGTCAAGTGAACATCTCTCTTCAGAGTCCACAGTACCTTCTAGAAGGAAGAGTGGAGCTGCGGATCATGAACTGCGACAGGGCGTGGGAAGCTCTGACACCTCCGATATCCAGAGAGCACAGCTTTCAGGCATGGCCTGTGACCACATCTGAGCGATAACACTGATGGTGGGGCTCATCTGTTTTACTTGCTGCCATCCCCTCCGGAGTGCCAGGCACTGGGTCAAGCTACAAAGGATCTATCTGAAGCACTGAAGCTCAGTAGAAGAGAAACTTTTGGCTATGATGATGCTTTTTCCCGACCTAGGGGAGGTACTGGTGTAAAGGAAAGAGTCCTGAATAATGATTCCCAAAGTTCTAGTCAAATCTGGGCTTTTTAGCTTAAGAGTTTCTCCTTCCCCTGCCCCCTTTTGGGTTTTGGGGCCACACCCAGCAGTGCTCAGGGATTACTCCTGGCTCTGTGGTTCGGTGCTTAGGGATCACTCCTGACAGGGCTTGGGGGACCATATGTGATATATATCAGGGATCAAAACTGGGTTGGCTGCATGCAAGGCAAGAGCCTTAACCCCTGTACTATTTCTCTGCCCACCCATTCCCTGCCCCAGCTTAAACAATTATTGAGATTTACATTGCTCACTTTATAGAACAGAAGCAATAATATCTATTACCATGAACCACTCTGCAAATTGAGAAAACGCACTGCCTAAAACTGGATGTAAGAAGTTGGTCCATTAAATGTATGCTTCCTTTCTACAGACCCACCATCCAGGCCATGATTTCTTCAGGTGAGCACAGCTCTATTCACCTGTTTCCACTGTGATGGAGCAGAGATAGTTCCAGAAAATGTCCTTTTGGTCGACAGGAGCCCGTGTTACCTAATTGTCCACACCAGACACCTCTCTCAGACCAAGAAGATGCTGAGAAACCCACGGGCTGGTCATCTGGGCATTGAGCTGGAGAAGGGGAAGGGAGAGGAGATGGCAGAGGTGGATAAAGAGGCAGGTGGTGACCCATTTTTTAACTGAAGCTCCCCTGTGGAGGTGCCTAGGGAGGAAGGCCCAGTCCGGGCAGGGGAAACTTCACTCCGAGATACTGTTTGTAGAAATAGTCACTCTGTCTCTCAGCAATCAGCAGCCTAAGGCAAGAGTCTCTCTCATCAAACGGGGTTTGGGGATGCAAACAGCCATCAGTTTCTTTCCCTCCTCTCCATCCCCTCCCCTGCCCTGCTGTTGTGTGATAACTGGAGGTCACGTGTTCTGGTTGTAGTGCTCACTGGGGATGCTGAGGTGCTCACACAAGAGCTTGCCAGGGGGCACCTGATCTGGCGACTTGTGCATCTTTTTGAGTTGCAGAGTTTGCCAGTGGTTGCATGGTTAGTTTTTGTGCTGACGTATGTTTGCTGTGCCCGGGAGATGGCACATGCCCACTGTGGCACCAGAGATCCTGGACACCAAAGCTACTGGGACCAGGATTGCTCAGTGCATGGGACTGAACTCAAGGCTTTATGCTTGGAAGACAGTTGCTTTTAGCCCCCGAGCCATCCTCTGGGCCTCTCTTGGTTCCTTAACAGTCACTTTCCTGAGCCCAGGCCTTTGCAGCTTGTGACAGTCCTGACACTCAGCCAGGACTAGCAGATGCTGTGACTAGTCACTAACCACTAGCTGAGGGCTCCCGGGAGGGGCCAATTGTTAGGGTGCACAGGTGAGTGAGACCTTACATAGTCCTTTCTGCAGAGGACTGCAGGGTCTGATGGGATGGGACGTGTAACCTCAAAATTCTATTCTAGCATGAAATGTGTTCTGTTAGGACCAAACAAGGTGACAAATGACAGGCATGCAACTACTTATTTGGCAAGAAGGAAACAGGTGCGGTTTTTGGTGGTAATTAGGAGCACAGAGGCACTCCAGGGATACTCAGGGGTCATGCCACACAGGGAAGTGAGCCTGGAGCATGCACTTTACCACCCAAGCCACATCCTGGACCCTCCACTGGCTTCTTTGGAAGGGCATTTGCCTTTGAAAGTGACATTAGAAAAGACATTGGATCTGGAGGAGGGGGATGGGACTGTTCATTCTATGGTATTGGGGCCAGAGGCTCTGGTCCAACTCCCCAGTGGAATAAGTTATGAGTTGCCCGGCTAATTCTACCACACCTGTGAGGTTGTTTCTGAAAGAGATCAGCTTCTGAATTGGTGGTTGGTAAAATCAGCCGAATGATCATGACTGGGATGACCCTTGATTCCATTCTTGGTGGGTCCATGGGCAGGAGGTGGAGGTAGGGTAAGGAAGCCCTGGGGTCACGGTGGGGGGACACACTTTAGTCTTCTGCCATTGGATGAACCCTGCCACTGCCAGAATTTCTGGGCTCAGGCATTTGCACTTCCTGTCTTCAGGAAAGAATGATGCCAGCTATCTCCTCGGCTCCAGCCTACAGAAGGCAGCTCAGGGCACTGCTCAGCCTCCATAAACACATAATCATCAGTGCTAATTTCTTATCAGCTGTTTCTCTTTCTCTCTCTCTACCTCCCTACCCTTCACTCCCTCCTCCCTCCTTTTCTCTCTCTTTTCCTACCCTTCGCTCCCTCACCCTTTATTCTCTCTCTCTTCTATCCTTTGCTTCCTCGCCCTCCCTTCTTTTCTCTCTCTCTCTCTTTTCTCTCTCTCTCTCATCAACCTTTCTATGTTATACTTTCACTCTACCCTCCTATGTATTTCTCTGGAGAATCTGACCACAGCAGGTACCAATGAAAAGGAAGCTTAGGAGAGTTTTGTTGTTGTTGTTGTTATCATCATCATCATCATGATCATCATCATCATCATCATCATTGGGTTTTGTGCTCAGGGTTTATTCCTGGCTCTGCGCTCATGGATCACTTCTGGTGGGGTTGTGGGGACCATTCTGCCGGAGATTGAATCAGGGCTGGCTGCATACAAGGCCAGTGCTTTAACTAGCCTATCCGATTGCTCTGGCCCAGGAAGCCCAATTTTGAGAAAGAGGCAACCTCAGGCCAGCAAAATGAGCTGAAATCTGAAAGTCAGACTATTAAAGTCAGACTCCTAATTCTCTGCCCAAAAGGCAAGAAAGGCCCCCAGCAGTTTGGGAGGGACAGCAAGAGGAGGTGGGCAGGACTGGAAGACCCCATCCCCTCCATCTGCACACCCATAGCCTCGAGTAGGTGGGCCTGGATGGCCTGGTGAGGCTCCTCTGCACAGGGGTGGTGGCTGGTGGCAAACCCACTTCATCCCTGGCTTCCTCTTGGTCTTCTTTGCCTTCTCCCTGCCAATTATGGGGAGTTCAGAAAGGGCTGCAGGGACGGGTCATGCCCAGACAAGGGCCTGCTGCCACCGGCTTCCCTGCTGCTCCGTGCACTGTGCACGGGGTTGCAAGAAGCTTGGGAGGCATCCACCACCCCAGATGCTGTGGCCACAGCAGGGACCGGCATTGTGAGGAAAGTGTGAGGAAGTGTGAATTGTCCATTTCACACTGCTCCTTTAATGCCCGAAGCCTTCCCTGGTGATAATGAAACAGGAAGGGTCAGGAATAGTCTTCCTTCTGTTCCTGATGCTCTGCAGGGCTCAGAAGCTCTGGCAGCCTGAGAAACTCTCCTGGCCGGGAGAGCTTCAGCCTGACCCGCCTGTCCACGGGGAGTTGGTTCCTTTCCTCTCCCACCATGCCAAGGCCCTCAAGAATGAGCCTGAATCTCCAGTGTGATTGGGAAGAGGGAGTTCTGTCAAGCGGATGCCACCCCGTCCCAGTTCCAAATAAGGATGGTGAAAAGGCACAGAGCATTCTCGAAAAAGTGACTGTGGCGAGACTCTAGCTGTTGTTTTTCACAGCAGATGTGCCCAGGGCGTGGAGTTGCTGGAGGATATCCAAAGAGGCTTCCTAGCACGGGGGCTGTGCTGCCTCAAGTCACTGCATAAACCTGGAAGTGTCCGTTTGTTGCTTGGAGCATTAGTGCCCTTGCCCGCCACCCTCCTCCGGATTAATTGGGGTGACTGTGAGAACTCGGTAAGGCTGGATGTTCTTGGTGTGAATTAATACAGGATTCATGGTTCAGCCTAGCATTGATAATCAAGGACAAGGATGTGGACTCTGGGCATCAGGGCTTGAACTATGACTCTGCTGCTTACTTACAGCATCACGGAGACCACACTATTTCAGCTCCCTCACCTGTGACATAGGCATGCAGAGGACTTACCTGATAGATTTGAATGATGATTGAGTAAATTCACTGTAAGAGTACTTGGAGCAGTTGTTGGCATGCAGAAGCCAAATGCGTGGAACTGGGGATTGTATTAACTTATGCATCTTATGAAGAACGGACAGTAAAGTTTAAACATTTCCTGAAATGGCCACACTCCCCGAGTGGCACATGAGTGAGATGTCTCGGGCCCTTGTGTCATTTAGGAAATCATTTTGTCTTTTCTTTCATGGATGATTGTAGCCCCTGCCACTGTGGAACGAGGGAGGCATTGGTGTGAGGTTGCTTTGAACATTGAAAGGGGAGCACAGATAAATTGTATGTGACTTGCAGGAAGAATCTTGGAGCACTGGTCTGCTTCTACCAGCACAGCATCAGTAGAAATAGGATGTGAGCCACGTATATGAGTTTAAATGTTTCAGTTGTCTAGTTAGGAAGGTCAACAGACACAGGTAAGGACTGAGAGAGAGAACAGCAGGCAAGGAGTTTGCCAGACCAAGGTCTGTGTGTGGTCCCCTGAGCCCAGAGCCAGAAGTAAACCCTAAGCACTGCCAGGTGTGGCCAGAAAAAAAACAACAACAAAAGAAATAGGTGAAATGAACTTTTACAACATATTTAATCTAATCTAATATATCTAAAACATTACCATTGTGACATACAATCAATAGTAAGAATTTTACACTAAATGTATGTGTGTGCTTCTGTGTGTATATGTGTGTGTGCACATGCATGCATGCACACACACATTCAGCACACCTCACTGAAGCCAGCTACATTTCAAGTCACAGACTCATCAGACTTCCCAGGTCTAGGGTCATTGAGAGTGACTTAACTTCTAGCATAAGAAACCAAAGTCCAACTAAGTGAAATTTAAAGATCTCATTAGCCTTCTTCAATGATTTGTGAATCAGCATCAGCCCCCCAGCTGGCAGAATTGAGTGTTCAGGGGCTGTACAAATGAAAGATTTATAGGCAAAGAGCAGGATGAGAAAGTTATACCTGAAATCTGTGGTTAGTACTGGGTCTCTTTCCTTGAGCATTGGCAGGGCATCTGTCAGGCAGTTTACCTACCCGGGACTGAGTAAATAATTGGATTTATTAGTTTAAGATTTTATTCCTGGAGAGGTCAGGAAAGTCATTTTTGTCTGGGTTTGGTGAGCAGGGGGTGTGTGTGGGGGGAAGCTTGCAAAAGTGACGCCATTTTGAACCTGTTGACTTTCTTTAACTCTACTGACATGCTTTAAAGGAAGCAACAGGTTATATTGCAATGAGTTGTTGAATTTGGCCCATGTTTATCATATGAAATGGAATAATATGAGCAGAACAAAAGGCCTGTATGTTGATTTTCAGGTAAACTAAAAGATAATGGAGTCAGACTCATTTTAAAAATCAGATTTTACTTTTTAATCAAAAATCTGAACAAAACCCCTTGCTTGTTTTTAGTTCTAAATCGAAATATGACTTATGGTCTTTTTACCTTCCTTTGATTGTAGGGTTCTTTTTGGAGAGAGGGTTTGTCCACACCTGGCTAATGTGTTTGGGGAGTCACTCTTGGCAGTGTTGATGGGAACCAGGTTGTATCAAGGATTTACTAGGACCTTCTGCATACAAAAGTGTGCTTTAGTCTTTTGAGCTTTTTTTTTTTTTTGGTATAAATAGCTTTAATGGCTGTTAACTATTTAAACACCATTTGGGGGCCCTAATGGTGTTTTAGTGGTTAGTGCAATCATATTTTTATAGGTAAATGTAAAAATACATATAGTTAGCAGTGAAATACCTCCCTTCCTGCTGACTTGCTTCCCACCCATTCACCTTCTCCACCATTCCAAGTTTCCGCTGCATCTGTGTCTCGTTCTAGTATCTCTTCATGCGTAGATAAGCAAATGTCCATTTATATTCCCATTTCTCTCTTGCATGCAAGATGTAGGTAATACATTTTTCTTTATAGCTTAACATGAAAACACATTCAAATACCTTCCATCAGTAATAAGAATGTTCATTCTAGTAATAAGAATGTTCATTCTATCCCCCCCCCCCCCGTCACAGAGTTCATTGAATTGGTGTGACATAATTTACTGAACTAGTAGATCTCTCTTGAGGAACAGGAAAATCTAAGATTTTTAAACAATGTTGTGTCTATGTCATTGTGTATGTGGGGAAAAGTACCCGGAAGGTGACATCTGGAGGCAGAACAGCTGGCTGTGAAGGACCAAAGAGGAACACAGTTTTATCAACTTGCTCTGTCATGGGCAGACAAAAAAAAGTGGGGTTTTTGTCTATTTTTCTATATGTCTAAACAAATTCTATTTTAGGAATATTGCTGCTGTGTAATCAAGTATATAAATATTCATAACTGTTGTCTCTTCATTGTTCTTGTATCATTAGTGTCATAAAGTCCCCTTCATTGCATCATGTAATGTGCTTGTTCTAGTTCAGCCTTGTCTATTGGGAATCCCACAGCCTCTGCTTTTTTGTTGTTGGTATCTACCAAGTATACCTTTGCCCAGTCTTCTATTTGTCCAGTCACTATTTTTTCGATGCTGCTCATGTACATCACAGATTCTGAATTTTTTTCTGTGATAGCAGCTGAAAACCCTTCACTTTTCAAGCTACCTTTAAAAGCTGGTTTAGTTTCTCATGTTATTTTATATGTACCTTTTTGACTGCTGCTTCCTTTCAGTCTGTGATCTTTACTCTGTGTGTAGTTCTGATATTCAGGAGACCTTGTGTTTTTATCCTACCTTCATAAAATTCAGTGCAGTTTCGAGTCTTTACTCCTTTACACAGAATTTAACGGTTACTTGGCTGAACAGTTATAAACTTAACCTGTTTTCTATTCTTTTGCCCTTTCTGCCTTCTCCACAGTTTTCCAAATTTAGTCAATACTATTATGCTTCTTTCAGTTTACATTTAAAATTTACTTTGAGGGGCTGGAGAGATAGTACAGCGGTTAGGGTGCTTGCCTTGTATGGGACCGACCTGGATTCACTCCCTGGCATCCCATATGGTCCCCTGAGCCAGGAATAATTTCTGAATGCAGAGCCAGGAGTAACCCCAGAGCATCGCAGGCATGGCCTAAACACCAAACAAAAAAGTAAAAAATATTACTTTTAATGCACAAAGATTGTTCGACTTCTCACCATTATGTAATAATTCGTCTTGGCTCTTCCCTATTACAGAGAAGGCAGAAACAAAAATGATATATTCCTTCCATCTTTGCCATATTTTTTTCTTTTGGTTTTATGGGTGAAATCCAAATTCTCAGACATCTCACACTCTTCTGTTTAACGGCCCTCATGTGTGTGTCATTTTTCGCTCACAGGTGCACATGTCTGAAATATTTCTCTGTGCAGTTTGGTCTCTAAACATTTTCTCAAAGTAGGCTCTGGGACAATAACTCTAGAGTTTTTGCAGGTTCAATATTGTTCACCTTTATCCTACTTGAAGGCTGGTTTGGATAACTAGAAAATTATTGCTTTAGACTTTTAATCCCTGGGGAGAATTTTAGACATTTCTCCTGTGTCAAGTGTTGAGCATTGCATGGTATGATGATGGTATGATGTTTTTCTATCGTAATCGAACTTTACATGCTGACTCCAAGTTTTTTTTTTACCTTCAAAAAAAAAACCTTCAGTACTTTTGCAATGAAGCTCTTCATACTGCCTCTCCTGACTCAGTTTCCCTGATTTAGCCCTCCCTTTCAACATGACAGTCAAGCTCATTTCAGGAAAGGGTTCCAAACTGTGTTGTTGAGACTGTGCCTTCTTTCATGGTTATGTTTTGTTTTACTGTGTGTGTTTTTACGGGAGACTAATATTGTAGTTCCTTTGCCTGTCTTTCGCATTTGTTCTTTCATCATTCAGGGTTCTAAAACTCTTTTATTTTACTGCCATTTAATCAAGTTTTGTGGCTCACCCTATGCCTTTCTCTTGTACATCTTCAGATTTTGTTTCCCTTCTTGTGGTGTGTGTTCAATCTTTTCTTTTTTTTTCCTCATTCTGTCAGCTGTAGTTCTTTGGGAAAATGTGGAATCTGACAATCTTTGTGTCTTTTGCCCATATTATCCTTTATTATCTCTGTGTTCGTGCTGAGTTGGTTCTATTACCACAAGTGTTGTTTTGTTGTGTGATCTTATATTGAAGACTCTACTGTAATTCTTCTTCCAAATCTTGTCATGGATAAACATGTTGGCTGTTGTTAGCCCGTAATGGACTGGATTTTCAGAGGTGGCTCAGGACCAAAAGATCTGATGCATGAAGGGGTCCAGGTCACCTTGATGGCCCCTGCTCTGTGTCTGGAGAGGGGCTGCGGCTTGATAAAGCTCTTTGTTCATTCTGTCTCCCCTTCCCTACTGTGATGAGAGCCAGTGGGGCCTAGAGACCATACTTCCCCTTGTGTTCAGCAGTGAAACACGTGGAGAAGGCTTTGCTCTCAGGAAAGAGGACCCCTGCTTCTTTAGGAGAAGCTGACTGATTGATATAGCCACATTCATATGGTAAGTCTTCATTCTTAAACTGACCTGCAAGCCAGGTATTGCAGATTTTTTCTTCAAACACAATTGTGTGGCTTATTTCAAACTCTGGGTGCTTGGTTCCAAGAGAGGAAGCTGCTTTATGAAACAGAACTTTCTCTCAATAAGCTTCAAAAATGCTTGGGATCGACACTGCATGATTCCTTTTGATAATGGTATCTATCTATTCTGGGGCTGGAGCGATAGCACAGCGGTAGGGCGTTTATCTTGGACGCTGCCAACCCGGGTTCGATTCCTCCATCCCTCTCACCAGCAAGCTACTGAGAGTGTCTTGCCCGCACGACAGAGCCTGGCAAGCTCTCCGTGGTATATTGGATATGCCAAAAACAGTAACAAGTCTCACAATGGAGATGTTACTGGTGCCTGCTTGAGCAAATTGATGAGCAACAGGATGACAGTGATACAGTGATCTATTCTGGAGAAATTTCTCAGGAATCCAGCAAAGATGTTTTTGTAAAGTGTTTGGAAGACTTGTGCCTTTTACACCTGTCTGCTGGCCTCTTCGTTGGTTTCAGAAGCAAAACTCAAGAATGGCCAGAGTCCTGGACTCTCTACCCAGACACCAGAAAATCCCTGAATTCTAGTGCAGAGAGTGCTCACACACCTATTTTCTAGGAGCGGACTCTGGAGAAACTCTGGCAATTTTTATCAAGAAACTGAGAAAGAAATTTTCCCCCTTCATTCAGTAAGTTCATTTCTAGTAATTCAACCTATGGATATAGTCACACACACAAATCAATGTCCAAATACTATTGTAAGCATGTGGAATTCGTGGAGAGAGCACAAAGGGCTAGAATAAATATTTTGTATGTATGTGGGGGTGGGGGGCTGGTGCCCCAGGCACTGCCAGGACCGAGTCCTAAGTACTGAGTGGTGTAGTTCTTGAATACCATTGAATGTGGCCCACAAAAGAAGCAAAAAAAAAAAATGGTGGCAACTGCTTAGTTGATCAGTAAAGGATGCTAGTTAAACTTCAGTGTCTGGACTGGAGAGAGTAAGGCATTTGCCTTGCATGTAGTTGCTTGTGTTTGATCCCTAGAACCATATGGTCTCCTGAGACCCACCAGCAGGAGTGATCCCTGAACACAGAGCCAGGAGTAAGCACCTAGCATCAGCCAGTCACTGCCCACCCCCACTGCCACCCACGCCCCAAAAGCAAAACCAAAACAAAGCCACAAAACTATAGTGATTCCATTTGCATTTTAGTGATGTGGGGAAAATGCTGGTGATATTAGGGCAGGCTATAAAGATCAGTGTCATGATATTTGGCATATAAGATATGCTCGGAGAGGGGCCAGAGTAATAGTGCAACAGGTAGGGTGATTGTCTTGCACACAGGTAACCTGGGTTCAATTCCTGGTACTACATGTGGTCCTCTGACTATTGCCAGGAGTGATTCCTGAGTACAGAGCCAGAAGTAAGCCATGAACACTACTGAGTGTGTCCCCCAAAACCAAAGCCAGACAAACATTATATATACTCAGATAAAGAATTCCAGATATTTATCAAGCAGCAATGAGGATCATTCCTGATTATAAGCCCAGGGACTCTACTTATTTACTCTTTTATTTTACTTTTCCGAGTAGTTTTACTTAAAGAAATTCTCCTAGAGAAATGTGAAGGGAGAGAAAAAACAGAGATCCGTTTTCAAGAGAGAACATGGACTTCTCCAGAGTGGAAACTCTTTATTTACTCTCTTAATATGCTATGTTTCGAAGTTTTCCTTTCATAAGCGTGTCTAATGTTTTTCATATTGTCCTTTTATTTATTGGTTTATTTTGGAGACACAGACTGTAGTACTCAGTGGCTACCCCTGACTTTGTGCTTGAGGGTCACTCCGGGCAGTGCTCAAGGGATTTAATCCAGGCCCCCTACGTGCCCAGTGTGCATTCATCTCTCTGGTTTTGGTAATTTTGTTTTTAATTCAGCGTTTTTAAGGAAATGCATGGGTATGGGACAAAATTCAAAAGATCTGAGGATCTGTAGGGCACATTCTATTGCTCTATCTCTACTTTTCATTCATTCACCAATGTCATTATTTTTTCTGGAGGCAGCCAGTGTCATCAGTTTCAGAGTACATCCTTGGCAAGTAAACAACACCACACATGTAACTTTATTTTTCTCCCTGGCTCATATAAATAGTAGCACACTTACATACACACCACGTCTGCCATTCATTTCCTTCCCTTTCCCTTAACTAAACAATGGCATATTAGCATGATATCAGCATATGAAAAGCTTCTTCATAATTTAGGAATTGTTGTCAAGAATCCTCTTCTATGAAGGTAGTCTAATTTATTTAAATGAACACTTTAACTTACATATTACAAACAGTCTTATGTGTGGTTAATGTGTATTTATTGTAACAGTACGATGATGAATAACCTGAGCATTTGAGCCATCTCAGCCATGGATGACATTTATAATCAGTAACAGCTGATTACCGTTGTCAGTGAGTTAAGTTGTTGGTGGTTATTTCCAGCCAGATGTTGCAGCGTCAGCTATAACAGGTCAGAGATCGGCTGAAGCTATGTTTCCAATGCAGTATTAGTTCTGCTTGTTTTCCAAGTCATTAGCGAATCCACTTCAGGAGCCTTGTCCACCTAAGATACATGGCTGAGGCAGCTCATTTAGAACACCTCGTTGGTTGTTATTCCACACTCATGTGGGATTTATGTCACTTTCAGTCACTTCTGCAAACTTTTCCTCATTGACTATGGAATAGGGTAGGCAGTCATTATCCCCATTTCACGGGCAATTAGCAAGTCCTGGCTCCCCTCAACTGGTAGTCCAAGTCACCAATCTCTCTCTTCCTGACCGTGATGTACACACACTACATCATGGCCATCTCAACTTCTTTCTCCTAACAGTCACGCACTGCAACAAGCAGCACAACTCATTTACTTACCAGTGGCAATATTTCACTCTCTGCTTCTCTTGGAGATTTTTACCAGGATGTCACATTGCTTAAAACTAGACCTTCCATGTTTGATTTCTTCATTGAGATTTTATGGGTCTGGTGGGCTCTTTTCAACTAAAAATATTGCAGCTATTCTCATTGGCATTGAACTTTAGGGCCTCAGTCTCCAATTTATCTCAGTGTTGGAGCAGATCCAATTGTTTTCTGAGGAAAAGCTTGACTCTGTCTGGGGCTGCTCTCTCCCCTCTTCTCCAGCTTATGTCCTGAAAGGGCTCCTTAATTTATAGACAGGAATGTCAAACATGCTCTCTTCTCTGCTGACTGTTAAAGCATAAAGATCAGCCCTTAATCAGCAGTGTGGAGTGTCGTCCTCCAGAACCCTGCTTGGAGGTCAAAACCTTCAATTCTCTGCTGCCTAACTCTTAACCAATACTCAGCAAGACTCAAGTCTTCTAAGTGGATTGTCTAGTTTTTGTTGTCAGTTGTCTATAATACTTTTCTCACCTTCCAAAATCAAACTCAAAATGTTAATGTGTCATTAATTCAATCAACAAATAGAACCTTAATATCCTGGAACTGCATGCCTAGGAACAATAACTGAATGTTGCGGTGTTAGATGTTGGGAATACAATTCTGAAGAAGATAAAGGTCCAACTATCTAAGGTATAGAGAAAATTAAAACAATTTAAAGGAACAAAAGTGAAAAGGTTGGACATGGTGTGTGTGTGTGTGTGCGCGCGCGTACACATGTATACACAATTATATAAAAGTAGGATTAGGAAAGATTCCTATTCATATAACATTTGGGTGTAGAGAGAAAAGAAGTGTGGATGAGGGCCATGTAGTGACTGGAGGGAAGAGCATAGGCAGAGGGCAGAGGGGGCACTGATGTCTTTGAACTTGATTTCATCTCCCGCTCTTTTGTTTATCATCACCCCTATGTAGAACAGATCTTCATGTTGTGTCACCTAAGGACACAATTCTCAGAGAATGTATTCTTGTCATGAACTTTCATATTTATGGGCAAAAAAAATGAGGCGAGCATGGCTGAGGTCCATACTATGGGAAGACTATATACCTTTCTCAGACTACCAACACCTGGAAACACTGTCTCACACACACGCAGAATAACAGTTACCCATAGCCCAGTTAAGCTGACATATAAAATTAGCCTTCACCGTTAGTTACCGCAAGTGATTCTGGCTTTACTTGAAGAGAAAAAGGGAACAGCTGGAAAGTACTGACCAGGGTCATGACATGCTGAGTTCTGGAGGGATCCCTGGTTGTGGTAGAATAATGTGTGTGTGTGTGTGTGTGTGTGTGTGTGTGTGTGGTGTAGGGCTAAAATGAGGGCACAGGAAAGAGGTAGCTGAAATATTAGTGTGAGAAATGAGGGAAGCTTGGGCTAGAATGGTCCTGGTGGAGATGGTATGAGAAGGTACTCATTATACATACATATTTTATTTGCCAGGGATTTAAACTGTGGTTGATTGCTTGCAAGGAAAGAATAACCTCTGCATTATCTCTCTGGCCCTAGATACATAATTTTTGTTTGTTTGTTTGTGCTATCTCTCTGACCCTGGTTACACACACACACACACACACACACACACACACACACACACACACACACACACACATAGGGTCACACCCATATGTGCTCAGGGCTTACTCCTGGCTCTGTCAGGAATGTTTCCTGGGCAAAGGTGAATAATGGCCCCTAAAGAGATTCCAAGCTTCATCAAGGATCCCTCCTGACAGCTCTCAGGGACCATATGTGGTCTGGAGGTTGAACCTGGGTAGACCACATGTAAGGAAAGCATACTATCTCTCCAGCCCCAATAGATAACTTTTGACAGTATTCTGGGACCACGCAGGACTTTGTTTATGTGCTTTCATAATAGCACCTCTCAATTAGGATGGTTATCTACTTTTTACCTCCTTTATGGATTGCTATTTCTGTTAGCCTTTGAAGAAGAGACAGAAAGGCCCTCTGTCTGCTCAGCTTCTCCTGCCCGGAAATGACTCCACAGAGGGTAACCACTGGAGCCTGGGTGGTAGTGCGTTCAATTCCTATGGCTGTTCTAAACATCGTACCTAAATATTGTGGGCAGAAGCAACACACATTAATTTTCTTTTAGTTGCAGAGCCTGGAGTCTGAAATCTGTTTCAGTCCAAATAAAGGTGTCAGAAGGGCTGATTCCTTCTGGAGCATTCAGGGGAATTCTGGTTTTTTTTCTGTTTTTTTTTTTTTGTTTGTTTGTTTGTTTTTTGCTTTTCTCAGTTTCTGTAGTTGGTCTGCTTGTAGCACTGTCTGGGGTGGAGCGATAGGTAGGGCGTTGGATAGGTAGGGTGTTGGCGTAACTTAATTGTCTTTCCTTCAATCTCTGTGATCTTTTGCTTCCATCCTCACCTGTCCTTCTTTACTCCTGCAGCAACTATCTCCTTCTTTCCCTCCTTTTGTGGCGGGGAAGGCTTGGACCATACCAGGCTGTGCTCAGGTCTTACCCTGTCCGTGCGCTCACGGATCACTTCTGGCAGTGCTTGGGTGACCGTATAGGGTGCTAAGAATTGAACCTGAGTTGGTAGCATGCATGGCAAACTCCCTGCCCAATGTACTCTGGCTCCATGCTTGTTTCCCTCCTTGAGGACTCTGGCTAATACATTGGATTCACGTAGATAATTCAGTGTAATGATCCTCTGAGGATCCTTCATTTAATCATCAAGTTACCTTTGCCATGTCAGATAATAGCATCCATGGTCTCAGGCTTGGAATGTCTTTAGGGGCAATTATTTACCCCTGCCCAGGAAACATGCTCATCTTCTTATGTCTGTTAGCTCTTCCATTCACTCAATTAGCTCAGAGTCCTGGGAACCAGGTTCATTTATAGATGGATAGATCCTTTCCAAAGTGCTCCCAGTCCCATTCTCTAACTTGATCAACCCCATTATGTAGTGCAGTAGGTTGGGAAGGGTCTGTACTTCCCTAGTAGGAAGGAGGTGGACACGGCAAGCATCCCCGTGCTCAATGTGGTACTGTGGATGAATCGAAGAAATCTTGATCATGGCAGCAATGTCAATAACAATTATTTTCCTCTTCATCATTAGCTCCACTCAAGCTGGGTTTAAATGATATCAAAACAGCCAGTCAATTTGGTCAATTTACTCAGCCTTCAATTTAGTAGAAAATAAAAAATCAATTAAATTAGTGGTTTGAGGGAATTGACAAGTTGCCTCACAGTCTTAGTTCCAGAGATGGAGCCTCATGATATGAACATGGTTAAATCTCCTAATGGGACACACTTTAATCAGGGTGACAAAAGCAATATCCTTTTCTGTGTTTTCAGAGATTACAGCTATTTCAAGAAATTCCACGGAAATGATCCAATTTGGTTGTGCCAATATCCCGAGGTCGGGAGGAAAGAAAGCCAAGGAGACCAAAGCAGAAGGCAAAATCAGTGATGTCAAGAATCACAATGACCAAACCAACAGCAACAAAACACACTTTCAGAGTGTGCAAAGAATGATTTAAGCATTTTATTAACTCATTCAATCCATTCCACAAATGTGTGAGGTAGGTTTTATTCCAGCATCATCTAGATATTCTGTCCAGAACAGGGCAGAGCTAGAATTTAACCTTGGCTTTCTTTATTACATTCTTTTCTAAGTTAGAATTTCTTGACCCTTCTGGCTGCACATCAGATTCACGCGACAGCCTGAAATGATGCAAAGTCGTGCAGATTTAGCTTTATAGCAGTTCTCTCTGCAGTAGTTGTGACCTGGAAATCATCCTTCTGAAGCAGGTCTGCACCTCCTCATAAGTCCTGGGGACTCACAGAAGCAAGCAACTGGGGGTTGCTGCGTTGTTTGAAGGAGCAAGTTCCAGGAGTCAGAACAAAAGACTGTGTGGCAGGTCATATTTAATGAAGGAGGGGACAATACATTTCCTCAGTTAGAGAATGTAGCATGTAGTAAGGGGTCATCATCATTATCATCATCATCCTGTTGATCGTCGAATTTTTCGAGCGATCTCAGTAACGTCTCCATTCGTCCTAGCCCTGAAATTTTAGCAGCCTCTCTTTACTCATCCTTTCCAATGGTGCCACATTGGAGGCTCTTTCAGGGTCAAGGGAATGAGACCCATCATTGTTACTGGTTTTGGCATATGAAGACTAGAGCTTGAGAGGCTCTCCCATGTGGGCAGGAAACTCTCAGTAGCTTGCCAGGTTCTCCCAGAGGGAGAACTAGGCTATAAGATGTCTTCCGGGAGCTTGATTTTATAGACTCTGGATGTTGGCCATTGGTGGGATTACATGGAACTGGGGGCAGACCCTGGGTGTGACCACTTAGCTACTGGAAAATAGGGAATCTGGGCAGAAGAAGCCCAGTTCCGATCCGAGCAGGCTTGGAGGTCTCAGTCCTGGTTCCCACACACCTGGGTTCCTCTGCCGGTTCCTTCATGTGTGAGGCTTGTCTGAACGTGTGAAGAGAGTCCTTGAGCATGACTGTGGCTAGGCTGTGGAAGTCTTCAGCTGCGGAAACTCTGCTGGGGCAGGGAGGGAAACTGAAGCCCACCCCCTCCGAGGGGCCCTGGGGAAGACAGCCAGGAAGGGATATGACAAATAAATAATTATGAATAATCTGTTATATTATGGTGGGGGAACACTTGGCTCTTCTCAGGATTTACTCCTGACTCTGTACTCAGGGATCAGTCCTGGCAGTGCTCTGGAGACTCGGTGTCATACTGGGGATTGAACCTGAGTAAGCTGTGTACAAGGCAAGTGCCTTACCCCTGTACTACCACTCTGGCCCATGAATATATGAAGATTCATGAATTTTATGAATATAAAATATCAGTCAGGCCATGGAGTGCAGGCAGGAGTGCAACCTGCTGTGGACCTGCATGTAAGATTAATCAGGTAAAATCCAGAGTGTTTCATAGAAGTATTAAACTTTGTAAAAAATCTCTAAAACATTTAAAACATTTTTCAGATGAAACAGTTGCCATCTCTGTAGTAACAAACTCACTTAGCATCTGTATAGTGGCTTTTACATACTATTGCATGAACTAAAATTGGGTCTTTTAGAGAAATGGATGATTTTATTTTAAACCGTGACAGGAAGGCACATGTGACCTGGAGCATCTTGTCACAGGGGAACTTCAGGTCACTGTCATAGATGACAAGAACCATCTTTTAAGGGCACTCAGGAGAGAAATAAATAGGCTTCCAGCTGGCCCAAAGTAGGATGACTTGAGCAGAATAGCAATGCCAATGGATTTAAGTACATCAAGCATATTTATATAATATTTATATCAAAGTCTTAATGATATTCTGAAATAACAACTATAAACCTTTACTCCATTTGGAAAAAGGGAGGGTCCTAATTTTAAGCATTTATGCTGCCTTTCCCTGCTTGAACTATGTCTCAGACAATGCAGTTGATAAAAGCAAGTTTCTCTTTGTTAGAAATACACTTGCTAACAAAAGAGGAAATCAAAGCATTAGAATATCATGGTTTCTGAAAGCTCAAGTAAATGAATGGATCACTAGTGATCATTAATGATTAACATTCCATAAAAAGAGGCAACTAGACATCAACTTTCTTTAATGTATGCAACGTCACTTTGAAGTAGTCTTCTCAAATAATTCAAACTTGAATTTTCCATTCCTAATAACTCAATTACAGGGGGCACAGGGACAGAAGCACACATTAAACCACACCACGGAGACTCAAGCAGCAAAATCCAGGTGGTAGGAATCCCTATAAAGCACTCAATCTCATTTTTTTCACTAGTTAAGTTGTTTAGTGAAAAGGAGAGATTAAAAGACTTCCAGAGATACATCACGAATTGTGACACACAGGTCTTACCTGCATTCCAACAGAAATGAATAGTTTAAATGCACTCAAGAAGCCAGAGAGATAGTACAGAGGTGAAGGGGCTTGCCTTGCATATGGCCTATCCCAGTTCAAATCCTGAATAACACACATAATCCCCCAGCACTGGGCATCACCACCAGGAACCACTCCTGAGCACGGAGTCAGGAGTAACCTCTGAGTGCCAGTAGGGGAGACAGCTCAAAGCATTGGCGTCCTTGCCTGGCACACAGAGGACTCTGGTTTGTTGGTTCCCTCAACACCGTGGATATAGGCCCAGTGGCCCAGTACCACCAGGGATGCTCTACGTAATATAGCAAACAATGGGGGAAATGAAGTCCTGGTAGACTATATGAGGAATTAGTACTACAAATGGGGTTATTTAATTCTTTCGGAGGAGATAATGGGACTGTGTGTTAACTTGAAGTGTTAATCTTTCAGAGGACACCCTGAATTTGACATCTGGGATTTGATTCAGGATAATTATTTTGAGGGGAGTGGCACATGGTGGGGATTGAATTGCTAACAGCTGGAACTGGCACAGTCCATGGGTATCCATAGGATTCTCTCTTTGTTGTGATTTCGTTATTGGGGGAGATGCCTTCCAAGAAGTGCTCAGGTCAGTCAACCATGTCTCAATGACTCAAAGCTAGGGCCCAAAGTTGTGGTGCTGCTTTGCCCTTTTGTGTCAGGACCACCAGAGCCAGCCTGGGGGCCACTAAAGCCACATCCTCCAGTACTATACTCAGTGAGGGGATGGGGGACCTTGTGGTTCCAAGTATCCAACTGGATTCTAGTGCATGCAAGGTAAGTGCCCAAACCATTGTACAATCTCCTTGACCCCTCTGTGTGTCTATCAAAACTGTCTATCTAAAAAAAATACGTGATATTCATGTTAAGTGAAATGAGTCAGAAAGAGAGGGACAGACATAGAAAGATTGCGCTCATTTGTGGAATATTAAGTAACAGAATGGGAGACTAACACCCAAGAATAGGAGAGGTAAGTACCAGGAGGATTACTCCACAGCTCAGAAGCCGGCCTTGCATGCTGGGGATAAAAGTCAGCTCAGATAGAGAAGGGGTCACCAAGTTAAAGGTGCTACGAGGGTCCACTTGGGATGGGAGATGCAGGCTGAAAGTAGAGTATATACCGAACATGATGGCCACTTAATACCTCCATTGCAAACCACAACACCCAAAAGGAGAGAGAGCGCAAAAGGGAATGCCCTGCCACAGATGCGGGGGGGGGGGGGGCACTGGGTGGCGGCAGTGGGCGGGATGCTGGGACCATTGGTGGTGGAAAATGGGCACTGGTGGAGGGATGGGTACTTGACCATTTTATGACTGAAACGCAAGCACGAAAGTTTATAAGTCTGTAACTGTACCTCACAGTGATTCACTGATAATTTTTTTTAAAAGATACATGATATAAAGGGAGAGAATTCTTATTGAATTGCCTGGGTTGGGGGCTGAGCTCAGCCATGCCTCTGCTTTGTTCTGAAAGTTCTCTACAGGAGTTTAATGTGCTACCTGAGTTCCACCATCTTTAATTTTCCTGCAAGACCTTCCTCAACGGAAATGAATTCAATTCCCTCAAAGAAGATGCTGTGCTGGGGGAACATGATTTCTCTGTTTCCCAGACTTTTCCTGTTGCCTTGCTTGCAGGGCTATAAGATCTATTTTTCTATTAGTTTTCCTAATTTCCCCAGCTGGTTTGTAACTTCAGGAAGTTAATAGCCATTTTGTGTTTGACTTATTTTGCTCTTGAGGTCTCTGAGCATTCCTGCCAATAATGAACTGACCCATTTTCAGAACCAGGGCGCAATTTCTGCACCGGTACTGTCCTTCCATTGAGGAAGAGATGCCCATTTCCCCCAGCATCTGTGTGCAGTCCACGCAAGTCGACTTTGAAATGCTGGGAGCTCTCCAGGAAGAACACACAAATTCATGCCAGGACTTTGAACTGGGGTTGTGGAGTGGGGGGGACAGTGAGTCTTTTAGTGGCTTCCTCTATCTTCTGCATGAAGTCAGATGTGGGGGGAGTCATTTGAGATGCAATTTCAAAGGAATCTCATGGGAAATGAAGGCAAGGATGGTTTGTCCTAGAGCTCCTGGGAGAAATGTAGAACCCAAAATGAGCCCTTCATCCAGGGGACATATTTCAGATGAAGGAACTGGAGCAATAGTACGCTGGGAAGGATGCTTGCCTTCACACCCCATATGGTCCCCCAAACCTGCCAAGAGAAATCCCTGAGTGCAGATCAGGGAGTGAGTCATAAGGACTGCTGGTGTGTTTGGTGGGCTTGCTCTTCAAGCCCTTGTTCCTTGAACAAATATCTTGCTTGTTTGTCCCTAGGTTTCTTTGCTTACCTATTTCCACTCTGGAGAATCTGTGTTCTCTCTTGAACACACACTTCTCCCTTTCTCTCCTCTCTCTTCGTTCTAAACAAGTTTCAATGAAAACTATCTTGCTTCATGAAACAGTGTCAGGTAAAGAGAGAAACTCCCTGCAGTTTGGGGATAAGGTGAATATGTGCAGTTGGTCTGGTAACATTGGTTATGTGCAGCCTGTGCCTTCCCCCAGGGCCATCACCTAGAAGGGACCCCTAACACAGCTTCCAAATCCTGAGACTTTTTAAAATTAATTCTTTTTACTTTTTAATTTTTTTTAAGAATCACCATGAGATACAGTTACAGACTTACAAACTTTCATGATTACGTTTCAGTCATACAATGATCGAGTACTCATCCTTCCACCAGTGCCCATTCTCCACCACCAATGCTCTCAGTATCCCTCCTACCACCCCCACCCCACCCCCCACCCCCACCTCTTTGGTGGGCAGATTCCCTTTTACTCTCTCTCCTTTAGGGTATTGTGGTCTGCAATGCAGGTATTAAGTGGCCATCATGTTCTATTAGTCTATCATCATAGTCTATTTTTGGTACACATCTCCCATCCCGAGCGGCTCTTCCAAGCATCCTTTACTTGGTGGTCCCTTCTTTATCTGAGCTGCCTTTTCCCCCAGCATGTAAGGCCTGATTCCAAGCCGTGGAGCAATCCTCCTGGTCCTTATCTCTACTATTCTTGGGTGTTCGTCTCCCATTTTGTTACTTAATATTCCACAAATGAGTGCAGTCTTCCTATATCTGTCTCTCTCTTCCTGACTCATTTCACTCAGCAAGATACTCTCCGTGTTAATCCACTTATATGAAATTGCATGACTTCATCTTTTCTAACAGCTGCATTGTGTAGATGTACCAAAGTTTTTTTAGCCAGTCGTCTGTTCTCAGGCACTCGGGTTTTTTCCAGATTCTGGCTATTGTAAATAGTGCTGCAATGAACATATGAGTGCAGATGTCATTTCTACTATACCTTTTTGTATCTCCAGGGTATGTTCCCAGAAGTGGTATTGCTGGGTCAAATGGGAGCTCAATTTTTACTTTTTTGAGAAATGTCCATACCGTTTTCCAAAAGGGCTGAACCAGTCAGCATTCCCACCGGCAGTGAAGGAGAGTCCCTTTTTCCCCACATCCACACCAGCACTGGTTGCTTTTGTTGTTTTGGATGTGGGCCATTCTCTGTGGTGTGAGATGATCTCATTGTTATTTTGATCTGCATCTCCCTGATGATTAGTGATGAAGAGCATTTTCTCACGTGCCTTTTGGCCATTCAGATTTCTTCTCTGAGAAAATTTCTGTTCATTTCATCACCCCATTTTCTGATAGGGTTGGATATTTTCTTCTTGTGTAGTTCAACCAGTGCCTTGTATATCCTTGATATCAACCCTTTATCAAATGGGTATTGGGTAAATATCCTTTCCCATTCTGTACATTGTCTTTCTATTCTGGTCACTGTTTCTTTAGAGGTACAGAATCTTCTTATTTTAAGGTAGTCCCATTTGTTTATCTCTGTTTCCACTTGCCTGGTCAGTGGTGAATCCTCTTTGAAGATACCTTTAGCTTCAATGTCATGGAGGGATTTTCCAACCTTGTCTACAATGTACCTTATGGATTCTGGTCTGATGTTGAGGTCTTTAATCCATTTTGATCTAAGTTTTGTGCATGGTGTTAGGTAGAGGTCTAAGCCCATGTAGCTGTCCAGGTTTGCCAGCACCATTTGTTAAAGAGGCTTTTCTTGTTCCACTTCACATTTCTTGCTCCTTATCAAAGATTAGATGATCATTTGGTTGAGGGTGTGTGTAAGGATATTCAACACTGTTCCATCGGTCTGTAGCTCTGCCTTTGTTCCAGTACCATGTTGTTTTAATTATTACTGCTTTGTAGTAGAGTTTGAGGTTGAGGAAGGTGATGCCTCCCATCTTCTTTTCCCCAAGAATTACTGTAGCTATTCGTGGGGGGTTTGTTGTTCCATATGAATTTCAGGAGTGTTTGATCCACTTCTTTAGAGAATGTCATGGGCATCCCTATAGGGATGGCATTGAATCTGTATAATGTACTGGGGAGTATTGCCATTTTGACAACGTTAGTTCTCCCAATCCATGAGCAGGGGATGTGTTTCCATTTCCTCGTGTCCTCTTTCATTTCGTGAAGTAACGTTTTGTAGTTTACTTTGTACAGGTCCTTTACCTCCTTAGTTAAGCTGATTCCAATATTCCGAGATATTTGATTTTCTGAGGCATTATAGTGAATGGGCTGCTTTTTTCTATCTGAGACTTTTTGAAGAGGCCTCACGTTCTCATCTCATTTTATACTGGGTCCTGCAAAAGATGTCTTGGATGAGAGGAGCAATTTTAAAAGTGACCTCATGGGTTCTAGCCAATTTTTGATGGAGACTCAAAGCGCCGAGCTAGAAGCCTAGAGGAGGGCTGCAGGAAACAAGGAGAAACCAGAGAGTGATGTGCCATAGAAAACAGGAGGTCAGTACAGGTATTTTTAGTTCTGGTGGAACTAAAAATTTCCATTCACTCAAAAGCCTTTTGAGCTGATTTAGTGAGAACAGGTCTGGGGAATTCAGGTATCTTCAATTTAGTAGAGAAATACATCTGGAGATGCCATGCTGGACACCCAGGACTGGGGAAGGGGATTGTAAGGGAAAATAAGTGATATTTTAGAGATTTCCTGCTCCAGGCACAGAGCCCCGTGTAACACAGCTGGTCTACATAGTGGGACTGCTCCTCAAACCATGGTGGGCTAGCTCTGAACATCTCCAAGTCATTTTATGAGATTCCTGTTGTACAGTCAACCTATTCCTTCGTAGGTTCATCTGCTAGACACACACTGAGATAAATTTTAACATGTATGAGTACACACACACACACACACACACACACACACACACACACGGGATTCCAGATATAGATCCTGGAGTTATAATGGAAAACAGGAGAGACAAAGTCTTTAACCTCTTAAAGCAGATGGTGGAAGATGGATATATGCCTGGCAGGCAGAAATGAGAGTCACAGTGTCACAAAACATGGACTAAGGTGTTGATTGGACCATTTCATGCTCAGTTATCCTCTGAAATCTTGACCCAGTCTTTTCTTTTCTTTTTTTTTTTGCCTTTTGGGTCACACCCAGCAATGCACAGGGGTTACTCCTGGCTCATGCACTCAGGAATTACTCCTGGCAGTGCTTGGGGGACCATATGGGATGCTGTGAATCAAACCCGGGTTGGCCTCATGCAAGGCAAACACCCTACCCGCTGTGCTATCGCTCCAGCCCCTCCCAGCCTTGAACAGTCATACCACTTTTGTTTCCATCATTTAAAAATATGCTAGAAAATGGTATTTAATTAGAAGATACAGGAACAAACTTCATAATAACCGAATTAACCTGGGGACATTACTGTAGAGCACAGATTCTCTAAGTGAAGTTCCTGGGTCAGCAATGTTGATGTCACCTGGGAATTTGTTGGATGTATGAATTCTTTGGCTCTACCCAGACCTCTGGGACTTTCTACTAATGAATCAGAACACATGGGGGTTAACAGTCTATGTTTTAAGAATCCTCTGGGTTATTCAAATGCTCGGTAAGGCAGAGAACCACTGACCCTTGGACCTTGAACTCCAGTTCACCATGAATAATTTCTGCTACTTTCTCATCTTTGGAAACCTGACTATTTGCAAAGAAAGGCCATTCATATCCATGGTATAATGCACAGTCTGATGCACTCACAACTGTGTGCTCAGTCCTCTAAGTTACTTATCTCTAGCTTTTGAAATCTACCCTTTGGGGTGTACACCGAGTCACTGTTCTGTTTAACCAAAGAGCAGAAGGGTAAATGTTGGAGGAAGAAATGAGTCATAATAAAAGGGGCAAAAGGGAAGAATGATGAATTTAGGTGTTTTATTTTGTTGTTGTTTTTTAGGTTTGTTTGTTTGTTTTTCTTTTGCTGGCTGATGTATATCATGTGTATGTCAGCCTCTCTCTGTCTCCCTCTCTCTCTCTCTCTCCTCCTTTCTCTCTCTCTCTCCCCCTCCCCCCAACAAAAAGGAAAGAAAATGGAGGGAAATGCTTGAGTCAATTTGTTTTTCAATGAAGTAATGAAATTCTATTAAAAGGGTGTGTGTTTGGGGGGGGGGTTGAAGAATGGGCCTTAAAGATTAAGGAGGTTAAGGTGCTTGCCTTGCAGGTGGCTAATCCCACTACAATCCCCAGTACCGCATATGGTCCCCTGAGCACCACCAAGAGTGATCCCTGGGCACAGAGCCAGGAGTAGCCACTGTGTACCACTGGGTATAGCACAAGGGGCGGGGGAGGGGAGAGAAAGACAAGACACCCCCATAAAGTAAAAGAAAGGAATTACATATGCAGGCAATTCCAAAATAAAATGTGCCTTGAGTAAAATATTAAAGAAGCTACGGATTCTTCAGATGTGTGCATGTGTGTACACAGACACACGCACACACATACACAAACTCATAGGCACAGCCTGCATGGTTGTGTGAGTGTAAAATTATTTCAGATGGGCCCAGCATTTGCCTTGCATATGTTTGATCCCTGAGATTCCATATGGTCCCTCAAGTGTGTGGTGAGAGCAGCTGAATCCTAAGGGAGGGGAAGCAGGGTGAGGAGGAGGGGCGGGGTAGGGAAGCCTGAGGAGTTTGAGGCGCAGAGGGCAGGAGGAAGGGGATGCAGAAGAGATAGGAAAGGTTTTTCTGTGTCTCAGGGACACAGAGTGGGGAGATGAGGCATGAGGGAGGCAGGCCAGGCGGCAGGGGGTTGTTAGGTGTAATGGTAGGGGAACCCGGCTGGCTGAGCTGAGTGACAGTCGGCGTCTTGGAAACAGGACGGAAAGCACCTTTGTGACAGCAGTGGCAGCTCCTCAATGAACATGCCTGCAAATGAATCGTGTGTTTATGTTCTGGGGATGGAGATGTGCCAAGATCGCCTGGGGATGCTTTTCCCAGAACTTACCCACCCACTCCCCACCAAGTTGTGAAAATATATACCTGCCTCTCTCTCTCTCTCTCTCTCTCTCTCTCTCTCTCTCTCTCTCTCTCTCTCTCTCTCTCTCTCTCTCTCTCTCTCTCTCTCTCTCTCTCCAAGTCATTCCAGCAGCTAATTATCTGTAAAGATTCCAATCATGAACTGAAACTCCAAAGCTTTTTATGGGCATTAGGGGAGTATTAAGTAGGAAGACTGGAAGCAAAATTACAGTTCCCCCAGTAGATTTTGGGTTGGGGGGGGATTGATAAAAAATCTGCTTTTAATTAAAAATATAAAACAACGAGGTCCCCTGTTCACAAACAGGGAAGTCTTTGGGGTTTAGTCTCGTGTGCAAATGTCTAGGGATGCCTCCTGGGATCCCTGCCTCTAAGCCTGGCCCAGGGGCCTCTGGGAGGAGTGATTGATGGGTTGGCTGGGTTTTCGGCTGAGAGGCCTTGCTAATAGATACACGAAAACAGAGGCTGTAACGCAGTTCACAAGCCGAAGTAATGGGCTTGTCTCTGTCGAGGTAGGGAATTCTGCCAAGTCCTGTGTTTTAAATAAAATGAGGCTTTTGTGGTTCTTGGCATGGGGCCGTGGGTGCAGGCTAACCTTGGCATCTGCATGCTAGGCTTTCTCTAGAACGTGGCCACGGGGTTGACACGGGCTCAGGGGCTAATTCGGGGCAAGGGGACAGGGCTTGGAGCTTTTCCCTCCCAAGCCCGTTCCTTCCTCGGAAAAGACGCCCGGGTATGCCATCCGCTATATCCTCAGTGACCTAATCACAAAGCCTCGGATTAGCCTTGGTTCCTCCCAAATCTCAAATCTATCCGGTCTATTCATTTGTCGCTGCCTGAACTGTCTGCCAGCACCCAGGCCTGTCACCAGCATCTCTTCACGGGAGGCTCTAGGACCCCTTAATTAGTCTGTCAGTTCTCACGCTCACCCCTTTACAACCCACACTCCTTCTCTAGTCAGAGTTTAAAGATATATATTGTACATATTTTTAAAAAAAACCCTGTGTAAATAGCTTGCTAATTTTGGGAACTGAGTAAATCTCCATTATATCAATGTTTCCCAAAGTGGGTGATCCCTCCCTCCACCAGAGAGGCCCTAGCACAAACCACAGGGAAGGTAGTAGCCTGGAGGGCAACTGGGGGGACTTTTTGTTTGTTTGCTTAAGAGGGAAGATTTCCAAGGGAACATTGAGTAATTTAATTTTTTTTTTCTGCAAAGGGGCAGTAAGCCAAAGGAGTTTAGGCTATTGTAAGAACATACTTTAATTTGTTGATCTTTTCCCATAAGGGGAACATTGTTTCCAGGTTTTGGCTACTATGAATAAATAATGACACTCACATGCAATTTGCTAGTCTGCTGGGAGTATGTATGGACCAGTCTTTGCACTTTGCTAGGGCAAATGCCTAGGAAGTAAAGGAGCACGTCATTCGATTAGGCTTAATCTGTGTCCTATTACAGACCCTATTTCTTTCGGTCTTAAGGTCCATACAATTAAAAGGAGGGCACAGAGATCTCTCTTCTATCTCCTCCCTGCAATATACAGCCTGCCATTCTCCACACCCCCCACAGAGCGTTGTGTTGTCATTGTGAGCCATGATGCCTTATTCTTTTTTTTTTTTTTGCTTTTTGGGTCACACCCGGCAACACACAGGGGTTATTCCTGGCTCTGCACTCAGAAATTACCCCTGGCGGTGCTCAGGAGACCATATGGGATGCTGGGAATCGAACCCGGGTCTGCCAAGTGCAAGGCAAATGCCCTACTCGCTGTGCTATTGCACCAGCCCCAGCATGATGGCTTATTCTGATCATCACCACCGCTATCGCCCACCTGGCACTTAACCAAGGGGAGTTTAGCGGAGTGGAAGGCTGGGAGGAAAAGTGGATGCACTGAAGAAGAAAGACGGCAGTATTAGACCTGTTCCTGGGATCTGAGAGAAACCCGAGGCTTTCTATTCCCTTGATGGTGTATGTGGCATGTCATGGTAATGCAGTCATAATAATGCACACCAAGGCGTGTATGTGTACGATCACAGCGTTTGGGGACTCTTATCTCACATGCCTGCTGTAGCTGTGGTCCCTCACTCTAAGCCTGAGGCCTGGGAGATGCTCCAGCAAAGGTGACATCTGGGTGGACATACGATTTCAGCGCCACGTGAGAAGAGGTCAAATGCATAGGAGGGGCAGCCCTGCCAGGGGAGGGGATGAATGCCCCACTGTGGCACTGGGGAGTGGACTGAAAGATGAAAGGTAGGAAACCTGCCTGAAATTGCCTCACCAGTAACTTCATCCGTCTCCCTTGCCTGCTCAGTGCTTGCACACAGTAGGTACTCAGGAAGTACTTCGGAATGAGTGGATCAGAGGACTTGGCTACTGACTGAACCGAGGGATAAGAATAAGAAAAGAGAGCGAGGTAAGGAAGGGGCTACTGATGATAAGGCTCAGGAATGAGTCATAGCCAGGGGACACAGCAGACAAAGCCAACCAAACCCAGAAAGCAAATCACCATGTGGTAGGAAAACACAGCTCCCAGTTCTGCCTGCACCCCCGTTCCAGACCACAGGAACTTGGAGAGCTATCTGCTTGGAGGCTGAATGTGTTTTGGAGTTGCTAAGAACCGCAGCCCTAGAGTCAGACTCCTAAGCTTGAAATCTCAGCGCTACCTCTCCGAGCTGTCCCATCCTGTCCATGTCTGTCTCCTGGGGTCCGTGTGAGGAGGAAACAAAGGAATACATGCATCGGCTTCCACCCTCCCATTCATGACATGGCCAACACCATTATTAGCAGAGAAGGCAGCTGCAATCTTAGCTGGAGATACAGGGAACAGCTGTGTGGGGACAGGGGTGGCCTGGGAGGAGCCCACGGGCCATGCCTCCAGAATGTAGCCACTGTATCTGTCTGCCTTCAAACTAGGGTCCCGACACAGAATGATGGGTCTAGGAGGCAGCTTCTTGGCACAAGTGGAAAGAAAAGAGGAAAAAAAGAGAGAGTGTTCATTAACTAAAGCTATTGGAGATGGAAAAAGCATCCTCAAAGAGTTCAGAGTTCTGAAGACACACAAGGAAAAGGGCCAGGCTCCTGGACCTTGGGTCCTGGAGGAAGAGTGCCAAGCTAAAGGGAGCAGAACAAATGTGCCCAGGCAGGGCCACTGCTGGCTCCACATCCTGAGTGCCTAAGGGGAGCTGGGTGGAAGCACTCCAGAGCCATGATTCCAGCCAATCGCCCAAGCAGATGGGTTTAATAAAGCCAAGGGTTATTTACATCAATGTGAAGACTGCGTGCGTTTATTTCTGGCTCCTGGGGTGTGGGAAGGAAATGACTGAAATGAGGAACGTGCTGAAAGGGGGGAAATGGACAATTTAACAAGAGAAAAACGTTCTCGTGCTTTGCACAAGTCCTTCCATCCTGGGGGCACCTCAGTGAGGGGCTCTTGTCAGCTCCCCAGAGATGGCTGTCTTCTACCAGCTGGGACCCAGGCTCCCCTGGGCTGCAGGGACGAGGAAGGCATGGAGTATACAGAGGGATACCTTCTAGAACTTTCCACCATTTTCCACTGGTCATGCCCAATGCTGCCCACCATTTTCCAGCTGGTTCAGCACTGGGCAACACCAGAACCACTCTCATCTTGAGTTCTCGTTTGTAATGAAGGCAGGAAGCTGGGAAGCTTCACTGGGTTTCCATGGGCATTGCTTCCAACAGCAGCAGACATTGCATGACCACGTGTGGGTGGTCCCACTGGGTACTCTTCTAGAGGGATCTTCTCTGTGTCCTTGACTTTTGAATCACAGAAACATCTCCAGGGGAATGCAGAGCCCTTTCCCTAACATGATCCCAGCTTGGCATTAGATAGGAATGAACAGGCTCTTTCCAGGGGGTGTGGCTGTAAGTGAATATAACTGATTCGGGTCCTGGTGGGGAACCAGCCAGGGACATCTTATCCCTTAAGGAACATGCAAAGCTATTCAGGACCCCGAGGCAGTGGCAGCGTCAAACAGGTTTCATGGGAAAGGAACCCGCCAGGGTGTTAGTCCAAAGCAGTCAGGTACTCGTATCATTGCTTGTGGCTTTAGAGAAACGCTCCATGATTTCTGCTCAGTGCTTGCCTGTGTATTCAGGGGAAACCCTCTCCAAGGCAGGAGGGTGGTTCGCCACCTGCAGAGAACCCCACAGGGCCAGAGGGCTGAGAGCCCCATCAACCTCTTCACTTGCATTTTTCTCAGGGGAGAAAATATTTAAAGGGTGTTTCAGGTTGTGCCATATGGGGCTCTTCCAGGGTCAGGTTTCCTGAGGTTTCATTTGCCCTCAACAGAACGAACATCTCAAATGCAGCAGCTATGTGTACCTAGGTTGAGAACTCAACATGACAAATGACCTGGCACCTGAACTGCGCAGGAGGAAGAGAGCAGCGTGGAATGCCTTCAAGAGCATTGAAGAAGTGGTTAAGAGGACAAAGAACCTCCAGCTTTGGGCACATCTTTTCGACTCCACCGTTCTTCTTACACTAACATATGCTTCAGAGACCTGGGCCCTACGCAAACAGGATGAGAACGCTATTCGGGTATCCCAAAGAGCAATGGAAAGAACTATGCTTGGAGTATCACGTTTCGCTCAAGTGAGAGAAGGAATCTGGAGTTCCGAGCTCCATCGACGATCAAGAATCAGGGACGCTGTGTCATTTGCCAAGGCATCGAAAATCATATGGACCGTACACATAATGTGATTTAGAGATGACCGCTGGACTAGAGCTGTTACCAACTGGATTCCACGGGATATCAAAGGACCGCATGGCCACCCACCTACAAGATGGTCAGACTTCTTCATCAAAACCCCGAATGAACGGTTTGAGGCTCTTTGTGTTCCTGGAGCAAGTAGATACCATTGGGCTACACTAGCATGCGACAGGAACGAATGGAGACATTACTGGTGCCCGCTCAAGCAAATCGAAGATCAACAAGATGACAAATGACAAGTGACATATCTGCCTCACCCTTGAGTTTTTAACACTTGGTTATTTTCCCCTGAACTCTGAGAAATATTTTCAAGCTTGCATTCTACCTCCCCGTGAATTTTAGGCTTGACCCTGAATATCACTTTCCTTGATTGCTCTTTTGAATTCATGTGTCTGCCCATGTTTCCCATCTTGGACACTGGTCCGCAGGTCCCTGCTATGTTGCCTCATGCTTCCTGGAACCACTGAGACCTGGGAGCCATGCCAGCAAGCCAAGGCAGGTTTCTTCTCTCGGTTGGCCTCACCACAGTCTGGATTGCAGAAAGACTTGTTTCTCCTTTTTCTTTCAGTTTTGAGGCCACACTCAGTGATGCTCAGGGCTTATTCTTGGCTTTGTGTTTGGGGATCACTCCTGGCAGGGCTCTGGGTACCATATGGGGTGCCGGGGATGGCATCTGGGTTGGCTACTTGCAAGGCAAGTGCCTTACTTGTTGTACCATTACTCCAACCCCAAGACTGGTGTTTGATTTTTTGCTGGGTGAATATATTGACTCCTCTCCCCAGTGCCAGTTAGAGTAGCAGTGAAGCCAGCAGGCAAGGGTCCTCGTATATGAATGTTCTGTGTGGGCTTTCTTCTGCTCTTTCCAGAGCTTCCGAGGGGCGTGCAATGTGCTTTCTTTGCTGCTCCTGCTTCTCAAGTCATGCCAGGCATTGCTAGCAGGGACAGAGCAAAGGGGCTGCTTGAGTTTGTCTGATGCAGACACAGGCATTTTCTGTAAAAGGCCAGCATGGAGTGGAAAGCTGGGAAAGAACTACAGGTCACTGACCCCATGGGCCTGGATAGGGACAGGACAGTTTATTCCTCCAACCACAGAGCCCAAGGGACGGGCTTCCAGGGACTAGTGGGCTTTTGTTATCAATGCCATATTCATTCACCATTGAGGGCAGCACCTGGACCTCAGAAATACGAGTGTGCCCAGAGTTCAACCAGGAGGGCCAGACACGTCAGGATGGCTGGCATTCAAGGTGGGGGTCTTATGCCCCCAGCCGCCCATGCAGGTCTTGAAATATTAGTCTCTAGCACCAGGTTCTATGGAGATAAGAGCTTTGGAAGTGCGGTTGGGGTGACATGAGGCTGTGAGGGGGCTTCTGGGGTGGGATGGAAGCCCTATTGAGAAGCTGAGTCTCTCTGGCAGGTGATGTGACAACAGTCATCATGTGTGCCCAGGCTTGTATCCCAGATGCCCTAACCATAGCAGGAGGAACGCGTTCCCGTGGCTCACATCCTATTGGTGGCATCAGAACATAGCAGCTGATCAGCAGGGAGTGGTGGAAGTGTTTTGGGGGTTGGAGGCCCCCTGGACACTGGGGAGGCAGTTGTGTGAGGTACAGCTCATGGACTAAGGCGGCCGAGGTCTTTCCCATGAGGGTTTCCTGATGCCAGACCCACTCACATCTATACACAGGGCCTCCCTCGTGAGTAAATGAACCCCCCGTGGAGCAGGGTTCACCTTGTTTTCCGGAGCAGTGTGCCTCCATCTGTGAGAGACTATTTGTTCCTCCTTGCTTCCTCCCTGATATGAACCCCAGTCCCCATCTATGAGCCTGGTGTTCTAGACACCATGATTTCAGGACTGGCACCCCCTTGGCCCCCTATAGTATGGTAGGCACCCCCTGCTTCCTTCTTCAGCAACTTTCCAGCAAGCCCGGATAAGTACCTCTGGCCCCTCATCCCACACTGTTTTACAGCTGGGCTGTGTGCTGGGGGTAAGGCAGCCACTGAGCGCTTCCATTTCTAAACCACTGCTCTTGTTTACCCACTCCTGAAAGGGCCTTGCAGCACCCACTGAGGCATTGGCACCAGCTGGGCATTGGCTGAGGACCTGAGCAGATGTGAGCTGAAGCTAGTCTGAGGGATGGAGTCGTGATGAGCGAAGGCATCCCAGTGTGGATGAAGGGAGGCATGGAGGACGTGGCTCTCCCTGCAAGCTAGTCCAGAAGCCCCATCAGCACCCAGCGGGTAGGGCGTTTGAGCACCACCAGGAGTAATTCCTGAGTGTAGAACCAGGAGTAACCCCTGTGCATCGCCGGGTGTGACCCAAAAAGCAAAAAAAAAAAAAAAAAAGAAAATAGACACAAGGGCCAGGAATATTGCCTCATAGTTGGAAGCCTGTCTCATGAGCTGAGGGATAAGGCAGCTGGAATAAAGAAGGGATCACTAAGTTGATGATGGTTGGAGGAATCATTAGGGATGGGAGATGTGTGCTGAAAGTAGGTAAAGGACCAAATGTGATCAAATGTGATCGCAGTATCTATATTGCAAAACATAATGCCCCAAAGTAGAGAGAGAGTATGGAGGAAATTATCTGCCATAGAGGCAAGAGGAGGGCTAAAATTGGGGGTGGGGGGTATACTGGGGACACTGATGGTGGAGAATGTGTATGGTGGAGGGATGGGTGTTCAATCATTATATGACTGATACTGAAACATGAAAGCTTGTAACTCTATCTCACAGTGATTCAATAATAAAAAATTAAAAAAAAAAGAAGTCCCTTCAGCTCCCACCTCTCACATCTGATTGCCAAGTGCTGTTGAGCCTGTGTCCACTGCCCTTTTCTCTATCTGCGACCCTGGGTTCAGACTGTCCATGGACCTCCCCTCCTCACCTCAACACAGCTTCTCCAGTGCTCTGCAGTTCTAAAGTACAGCTGATCAAAAAACACAAGCTCCAAACACTTCCTGATGTCTCTAGGCCTGTAGTACCGTAGCACTGTCATCTTATTGTTCGTCGGTTTGCTCAAGCAGGCACCAGTAACGTTTCCATAGTGAGACTTGTTGTTACTGTTTTTGGCATATTGGATACGCCACAGGTAGCTTGCCGGGCTCTCCGAGAGGGACGGAGGAATCGAACCCGGGTTGGCCATGTGCAAGGCAAATGCCCTACCTGCTGTGCTATCTGGGCCTACAGAAAGGCAAATGTAGCCTGACATTCAAGACACTCATCATTTCCTAACACCTTCTAGCCACAGAATCCAGAAGTTATTAGGTAGTTTCTGTGTTCTCTGGAAGTTTTCATCTGTTTTTCCACTGGCTAGCATATCGTCTATACTTTAACAACTTGCCAGAGACCTGAGACTCCTCCTCCTGAACTCAGAATCCCCTCCTGTATAAAAATAAAAAGAAAAGGCGAGGGTGCAGGAAGGGACGCCTCACCGCACCGAGCCAGGCACAGGGCCTAGGGCAGCAGCTGTCTCTCCCGCCACCCGAGTTCGGTAGCCTCCAGCCGCTTCCCCCACCCCGGGGAGGTTGATGGCGAAGATGTGGCAGGCGAAGGAAGGAACGGAGCCATGATGGTTGGTCTCACTTGCAGTTTATTCCAATCTTCTCTCTATACACTCTCCCTGACCTATACACTTCCCGCCCCCATACACTTTCCGCCCCCTCACCTTCTCTCCGAACCCCTTTTATTGATCATGGCCCTTCCAAAGGGCGCAATACATTGACGTCACCAAAGGCACCAAAAGATCTTACAGGAAGAACGTTGAGGCAACATAATTCTCTTGTATCTGCAGGCCGTTAATGTAGGCCCCTGGAAAGAAGATACAAAACCAAAACGAAGCCTTCTTTGTGCTGAAAGCACTCGGATTTACATCCCAAAGACTAGGCTGGGCCAGAGCCTGGAATCTACAATGTCAAGTCAAACCTGGCTAGCACCTAAGATCTGCGGGTCAAAGATCAGCTAGGTTTCTGTGACAAAACTCCAAAGGCAGCTGGAAAAGGGGAAATATTCCAACAACCTCCCATGTCTGTCTTTGCCATTACCCGCAGGTCTGTGTTTGTACAGCTCTGTCCGAGGTCTCTCAGCAAACTTCTCCCATCAGCTTCTGTCGACCAGGTTGTATGTGTTTTGTCTGTTCCAGTTTCCAGTCTGCTTACTGGCTTGTTCTTTCTTTAATGATGAAATTGTGAGTTTTATAAATAAGTGGCCCAGGCCTTCCAGCACCTTGGTAGGAGATGTGTGGTGGGTGTTTAGCAAACCTTTGTAATGCAAATTGTGCTCAAAGGAATTGGCTCCTGGGCAAGAAGAGAGTCACCTTGTGCCTCACCTCATCAGCTTTCTCTGCGGTGGAATTCAGTATCAAATGCACTTAACGCTAAAGCACTGCTGAACATAATTTAATCTTTCTTGGATGATTCAAAAGCTCTCCAGGATCTGTAGAGCTGCGGGATCATCAATGCAAGCATCAGCTCTCATTGTGAGGGGCTAACAGTCAGGGAGTTCAGACTGATCAAGTTCGGGAGAAATCATCCCTCTTCTTTTTTTTAAACCAACACTTCTTATAAGTGTTTTAAAAGCATACATCATAATCAAATCCCTGATTAAAAAATTCTTTTTCTTTTTTTTAAAAAAAAAACAGAATAGGTTAGTTCTGGTGACTTAATTCTGGGTGGACAAGAGAATAATTAATAATGATTATCTTCGCTCTTCTATTACAGTCCTTTCTCTAGTCAGTGGCTGAAGTTTCTGTACCAAAACAATTACCATGGTGTGGCTAGGATTGAAAGCCTGCAAAGGCAGGGACTTAGCCTTCCTTGTAATGTCTAAGTAATTGCACGAGAGTCCTCTGGTGACAAAGATCTCTTACTTATGTCTCGGAAGCTGTTCTCTCTCTGCAGCCCAGAGATTGCTGGTGCCTGACTGCAGGATGAGGGTCTGGGGGCTCAGAGTCAACCACACAAAAATCATCTTCGTGCTGGCAAGCACCCACCGGCCCTTTTCAGTTTTCGCTCCAACATGCACCCAGCTCAGCAATCATCACTTTCACTTGAAACCCAACGAAGAGTGGAGCACACTGAAAATTCCTGAATTTTCTCTGAGCCCTAGGAGAACAGAGGTTGTTGCAGGCAGAATGTCTCCCTGGAAACTGGAGAGAGAGACCAATCCAGAGAGCAAATCACAGTTGAGCTGTGTTTCTCTGAACCCGAGGCCACAGGACTCAAATAATGGCAAGAGCAGTTGTAGCTTTGAGTGTGCCCTTGGAGGGGTGAAGGATAGTTACACCATAAAGAAAGCATCTTGTAACTAACTGGGTCTCCACATCTCTGGCAGAAGGCAACTGTACTACCTGTGAAGTGACTGGTATTTTATGGGTGCAGTTGGATCCATTCAAAATGTAGATTGGAAACTCTTGGGGCCAGCACTAAATATTCTCAAAATGTATGGTTGATCAGCTAAGATAGACTACAACTAGTGCACAATGGAAATCATGGAAATCAGAGAAGATAGGAAAGGAGGTAGGAAAAGAATACCTAAAGCAAGCAGGAAGCAATAAAGCAGTTATAAACATGATCAATATAATCCAGCTTTATCAATAATTGTTTAAATATACATACATATATATTTGTGTGGTGGGGGAAATTAGGGGCCATGTCTGGCAGTGCTCAGGCTTACTCCTGGCTCTGTGCTCAGGGATCACTCCTGGTGGTGAGATTAGGGGACCATTTGGGATGCCAGGGGTTGAACCTTTGTTGGTCACATGCAAGGCATGTGCCCTACCTGCTGTACTAACTCTATGTCCACTCAATCATCACATTAACTGTGAAAGATCTATCTCAGTGATTGTACCCACAAAATCCCTTTCCTTACAAAATCCCTTTTCCTCCATCATAGCTTCTGGGTGTTGGGTCATAGCTTTGTTGGAGAGTCACTCTTTAACTCACCAAACTGGGGGTTGCATACACTTCATAACATATACTTCATAACATAACATAAACTTCACCTCTTTGACAGGTCTTGAGTTTTCAGACACGAAGAAAGGAGAGTCATCTCTGCTATAAGGAAAATTCACCCCCACCCCAGAGTAAGAAGAACATCGTCACCCATGATGTAAATGGACAGTCCCTAATATAATAGGACAAGTCTCCAGTAAGCATATACACAGGGAATGTCTATCTTCCTCCTATTGGGGGAAATACGAAGATGAGTCTTAGATATTGTTGAGTGAAAGAACACTAAAACCCAGCGCTGGCAAGGCTATGATAAAAAACATGAGTACCATTTGATTTAAATAGGTGCCCGGTACTGCTGGATGCAAACTCAGGCCAAAGTCCTTAGGGAAAGAGCATACTTGGAGAGCCTGGAAAATATGGGTGACTATTGGTTGAAAACATGTGATCATCTAAATACCCCAATTAAAGGACAGTTGGCCAGAGTGGATTTAAAAAGCTGCAAGCCCTCCAATACATGCTTTTTACAAGAATCTGGACTTTAAGTTCTAGGACTCAGGTCCAAAGTGAAGGTATGAAAACTAATCAGGTTAACATTAGTAACAAGAAACCTGGGATGGCTACTTCAGATGAAAGTTGACTTTGAACTAGGAAAATGTTTGGGGAGAGAGCTATTACATGATAGAGAAGAGAAGTCTCCAGGGATGGCTATGTTTTTAATAGCCTACCAAAATCACTGTATCACTGTATCATTGTCATCCCGTTGCCCATCTATTTGCTTGAGCGTGCACCAATAACGTCTCCATTTTGAGACTTGTTGTTACTGTTTTTGGCATATCAAATACACCATGGGTAGCTTGCCGGGCTCTGCCGTGTCGGGGAGATATTCTCAGTAGCTTGCCGGGCTCTCCAAGAGGGGTGGAGGAATTGAACCCGGGTCAGCCGCGTGCAAGGCGAATGCCCTACTGCTGTGCTATCACTCCAGCCTATCAAAATATGTGAGGAAAAATCTGATAGAAAAGCAAGGAATAGTCGGTTCTTTCACTATTTCAGCGGGGGCGCTCAATGCCCCTCTCACAGAGATTGGTAGATCAAGCAGGCAGAAAATCAGCAAGGATACACTTGACCTAAAATAACCTGCTAGGTTACAAGGGAAAGATATTTTACTATGGACTTGTATTTCATTAACCTCTTTATTTTCTTAACCTCTTTGAAATGTCTGAATTGGAATTTAATTTGTTTTTAAAAAAACTGGTTCTATTAAAGCAAATAATGATCCCATCTTTGGTTTATGAGACAGAAAATAATGGCATCGACATGACCTCCCATTTATATAATCACTGCTTTATTTCACAGTACCTTTATGTGCCTGAGTTTGTTGGAACCAGTGTAGTTGCCTGCCTTTATCCACAGGGGATGCCTTCTAAGACCCCCACTGCATGTCTGAAATCACAAATAATACAAATACCTGTATTTTTATTTTTACCTACAGTTTTTTCCTATGCATGCACACCTACCATGAAGTTTCATTTATAAATTAAACAGAGGAAGAGATTAACAGCAGTAACTGCTAATTAAACAGAACAAGGATAACAAGAAGCTCGATGTAATCACTCTCAAATATCTTATTTCTTTTGTTTTAGGGGCCACCCCCCAAAAACTTGGTACTGAGGGGCTATTCCAGGCTCTGGCTCAGGAGTGAACCCCGGCAGTGCTCAGGGATATTATGCAGTATCAGGGATCAAACTGGGGCTTGGCTGTATGCAAGTCTAGTTCCTCACCCTCCTGCACTATCTTTCTGGGCCTCACATATCTTCTTATGTGTAATATTTTGGGACAGCTGGAGCTGGGGGGTTCTGAAATCTCCGAATGTGAAGCTGCAGATGGCCGGTGTCAGTAACACTGAAGGCGGGTTGACATGGCGTTTTCCCTGCCATTTGCTGGCTCACAAGATCCAAGAGCTAAAGAGATAAACTCACTTGGCTGCATTTTATCCAGCCAGGAAAGGATGGATCTGGATAGAAAACCCAAATTATTTCCATTCTTCCCACTCCATGTCTTCCAATTTACTAGAGCGCCTCTCAAAATAACTGGGTTTGGGAGAGATTTCTTTGCAGGATGCTATTTTGGATGTTATAGTCACAGCATTAGGGGAGACACCCCCCACCAACACACTCTAACATCTGTACAATGTGCCCTTCCAAAGATGTTTTTTGAAAACAGCAGCTAGTGTTTATGAAGTCGTTGTGGATTTGACAGGGTGCTGTCATATGTTCACTGCCTCCCTCCCTCCCTCCCACCCTCCCTTCTTTCCTCCCTCCCTCCTTTCCTCCCTCCCTTTTTCTCTCCCTCCCTTCCTCCCTCCCTCCCACCCATCCTTCCTCCATCCCTCCCTGTCTTCTTCCTTCTCATCCTCTGAGCTACTCCCCCCACCCACAGCTCCCATAGACCCTCCCTCCCAGCCTGCACCACCCACAGAGCCTTCAGAGAGAATGTCAGACAGCAAACTTCAGACGTCTGCTTTTAGGACTCAATCCTGGGGTAACGCAGATGACTTTGGGAGCAAAGGTACTGTCATGTTGGGGATGGGATTTGTACCCATGTCTAAGAGATTTGGAAACAGAGTTGGTTTGGTGAGGATGGTTTGCCCGGTACTTGGGGAGGTACCAGCACTGCACCTTTCCTCTTGGCACCCCACTGCCCATAGGAGGTGGGTGGCAGGCCTCCTCTTCAGTTGGATCAGAGAAAAGGTACCGGCTCTGTGGGGGCTGACCAGAGGATGGCCCCGCAACACTCACAGAAACAGTTCGGGAAGAAGATGAGAGAGCACCCAGCAAGGCCAGAGCAGCAGAAGTGTCGAGACTCCAAGAGCAGTAGCAGGTGGCTGTGGTGGGCCCTGAAGGATCCTCCTCACCAAAGGGGGCATGATGTTGTGGTGTGTGGAGCATTAGGTCGGGAGGGTGGGGCGGGAGGGGAAAGGAAGGCTGGTTACAGCATCAATCACTTCCATCCACGTTTTCTTCTGCTGCCACCAGGGAGTGTCTGTGAAGGGTTTCCAGCAAGAACCCAGTTGATATCCTTGCTGCTAAGCTGGGACCAGACATGGAGAAGCACTGTGTCACTTGGGGAAGGTCTGAACAACATCATTTGCAGTGAAGCACAAGCCTAATGGATACCAACATGTGTCTGAGACCATTTGGTGGAGGGAGCCTCAGTGACATCAGCACAACAGGGTGACTGACCCTGGGCCTCCAGCCCAATGATCTGTCCCCCAATGTCCACACATGGGCTGGATGGGGCCACAGTAGACCTTCAGTGAGTCCACCAGCCGTGACTGTGTTTTCAGCTAGAGGGAAATGAAGTTCAGTTTGGAAAAGCAAAGGTAACTTCAGGTGTGCCTCAGGGCCTTCTGATCTGGTGGGGAGGGGAACATGGGAAACCAGGGAAGTGGTAAATTAGAAATGGGCAACTTAATTGACAAATAAGATTTTTGGGTGCTTGGCTGTGGGCTGTGGCTGGCAGTGTGGAGAGTGAAACATTCCTTAAAGCACACCAGTGCTTGGTCCCTGGCCTCCTAGCTTCCTGTTTTAAACTGATATAACAGAGCTGGGGTACCTAGAAGGTACATGCATCTCCCTTCTTTTTTTTTTTTCCTTGGGCCACACCCTGCGGTGCACAGGGGTTACTCCTGGTTCATGCACTCAGGAATTACTCCTGGCGGTGCTCGGGGGAACCATATGGGATGCTAGGAATTGAACCCGGGTCAGCCGGGTGCAAGGCAAATGCCCTACCCGCTGTGCTATCGCTCCAGCCCCACATCTCCCTTCTTATGTGGGCCACACTTAATGTGTGTGACAAACTTTCTTTATAGGGTGTCATTTGGGCCATACCCAACGGAGCTCAGGGTTTACTCCTCCTGGCTCAGGAGTCACTTCTAGCAGAACTTTAGAATTGAAAGGAGGTAAGCTGTTTGCAAGGCAAGTGTCTTACCTGCTCTGCTATCTCTCTGAGCCGGAATACACTTTAGTAAAGGAAAACAGCATGTAGTAAAGCACAGAAAAATGAAACTTAAGTAACTTATCTCTTTACTCCTGTTAAAAAGCTGCATGCCAGGCCTATTAGGACGTGCTGCATGGGGACTGTGGCATTTCCCCCATTGTAGATTCGAAATTCTTCAGGGAGATGGAAGGCAGATCCACATTTGTGTTTAGGAATAGGGAAGATGTGGCCAACACATCCAAGGAGTTATTTTTAAAAAGGGAACTAAGCTTATGCGATGTTGGAACGGCTGACGCTTGTAGGGGATTGAATGCTAGATGGAATTGGGGATGGTGAGGTCAGATGTTCTGGCATTTCAAAGAGACCCAAGAGCTCATCCACTCGTTTAAGGATTCTCTTTCTCTCCCAGCATGTTTCCCGGTAGGCATTGTGCCTGGGCATCTGCTCTGCTCACTCCTTTGTTCATTCATTACATGTCTGACCAGAGTCTGTGAGCAGAATATGTTCAGAGCTGGGGAAATGAGGAGAATGAGGAAAAAGGGACCAGATTCAAACACAGAGGCCATCCCTGCCCTCCTGCAGAGGTGCCCTGGGTATGCGGGCAAGACAACAAACAGTGTAGCAGATGTACCAAGTGCCAAACTGCAGGGAGCTAGAAAGCTGATCTCCTGGGATGCCATCTGAGCTTGAATGAGGGCAGCAATGCCCAGGGGCAGGGTCTGTGCTCACCTAGGATGGGAGGGACACCAGGGAACAGGAAGGGTGGAATAAACCCCTAGATGGGGGGGCTGGAGCAATAGTACAATGGGTAGGGCTTTTGCCTTGCACGCGGCCAATCCTGGTTCGATTCCCAGCATCCCATATGGTCCCCCAAGAACCGCCAGGAGCAATTCCTGAATGCAGAGCCAGGAGTAACCCCTGAGCATCTCCTGGTGTGACCCAAAAGCAAAAAAAAAAAAAAAAAGGCAAAAAAAAAAGAAAAGAAAAAGAAAATTCAGTAGGGGGCTGGAGCGGTAGCACAGCGGGTATAGTGTTTGCCTTGCATGCAGCCAACCCAGTTCAAATCCCAGCATCCCATATGGTCCCCTGAGCATCACCAGGAGTAATTCCTGAGTGCAGAGCTGGGAGTAACCCCTGTGCATCGCCGGGTGTGACCCAAAGAGAAAAAAAAAATCTTAGATGGGGACCAGGTGGATCATGAGGTAGAACTGTTGAGGATCATTAGGGTAATCTCCAAAATGCTTACCTGAAGGTTGTAATTTCCTGCTCCCCACAATTGGACTCTGGCTTCCCTTCTCTCTACTCTTGCCCCAGACTCATCTTTTTATTGTTACTGTTGGTCCTTCTCCTGGGAGCCAGGCACGAAGCCAGGGTCTCGCACCTCCAAGGCATGTATTCAACCAGGTGAGCTACAGTGGGACCCATCACTTCTTTGTGAGATTAGCTGCCCCGCCGGGATATAGAGGAATATAGAAGATAGAATGCAGGCTCAGTTGTGCATTTTTCTGGTGCTGACAGTTGGTGGGAGATGAACTTCTGGTCTGGCCACACGTTTATGGCTATTAGTATACTGGACTGTTATATACTGTTTGAAACCAACATCAACTCCAAACAATTTTATTTTTGAGAAGGAAATTAGGTAAGAATAAAAAAACAACAAAGAGAGGGGAAAAAATTCCCTGATAGAGTAACTGCTTGGGCAAAGGCCTTGAAGGTGGAAATGTATGCTGAGAGGTTCCAAAGGTGCAGAGGGATTCTGAGGAAGGAAGAGGAGGTAAAGGCAGAATGGGCAGGCCTAGAGGAAGCACAGTCATGCATCTGTGTCTGAAGGGCTTTGGGAAACCTGAAAGAGGGATGGGAGCAGGGGTTTGGGTAGGGAATGTGCAGTGGGGGATCCTGGGAGATTGAGCGAGAGAGCTGTTGACTGTAAAGATAAAATTGAATGCAATAGAAATGCATCACTCTCTGTCACTGGGGGCTGTTGTATTGGTGAGAAGATAATTGCTTACAATAGACCACAATGCTGGGCTGGTCAAAGATAATCGGCATGACCCACCTTTGTGGAGGCTCAGTCCTCCTTCCACCAGTCTCTCATCTGACCTTGCCTGTATTTTCCTTATCATGAGCCCTCGTGACCTGCAGGAATCTGGCCCCTGGTGTGTGTCACTCCGAACCAACCCAGAATCACATCCTGGACTCATGGGGATGCATGTGGCACTTCTCTGATTCTCGAAGCTACACTTATAGTGCCAGCTACGATCGTGTTCTTTTTTTTTTTTTTTTTATAGTCAGGTCACACACTGACCTGCGCTGAGCTTCCTGACAATGCGAACTCCCCACGCTTTCCAAGGAACTGCAGCAGCAATCAGCTCCCTCTTCCCACACATGTACCTCTTGGACCCAAGGGCAGAACCTTACATTTGTTCTAATTAAATTTTATCTTGTTAAACTCAGTTTATCATTCTGTTCTGTCAAAATTGCCTGGAGCCCTTATTATCTGCTCCAGGTTCCCCCAAATATCTGCTGTGCTCCCACAAAATTTCCCCCATCAATCCACACAGATGTGAATGCCTGTTCTGTGCAAGCTCTGTGCTCTTACTGAGGAGGTAGAGACGTTTAAGACTCTGCCAATGCCTTCGGAGCGCACAGTCCATAGAAGAAGACTTGCACAACTGAAGTCCATTTGATTTATAGTAGTGAATAGAAATCCCCAATCTACTTGCTTGGTACCCAGGAATAAAAAGAAAATCCTTTCCCACTTGTCTGCAGGGCAGGGGCTCAGTAAATCCTGCATATGAAGTACAAGAGCAAAAGATGTAAGATGCATTAGGCATTCCAGGCAGAGGATGAGAGCTCAGAGGCAAGAAAGAGTGGTATCTTCTGATAGTATGAGTGCCAGGTACAGTGGGAAATAATCAGAACACTTATGAAAGACTGAAGGTTTTGCACTTCACCCTCATGGCGTTGCTAATCATCAAAGGGGATTGACAGGGAAATACTAGAAATCATTAAATTTGAAGAAGTACCTCCCAGCTGCAGATAGAAGGTGTGAAAAATATTTAGAGATGCAGAGGATTTTAGGGTTCTTATTGTGCGTCTGATGAGGGCTGATGGATGTAATATGGACTGAGTAAGATATATAGGTCTGGGATTGAATCAACAGGTCTTGGTGATATTTGGGAGAAGGGAGAGATAATTAATGTTCAGAACTCTAGATTTGGCACCTGAGTACATAATGACAATCTTTCAACTACAATTTCAATTATGTGAATAAGAAATTAAGAGAAGTAAAAGTTCTAAAGTTGATTTGCAGTTGATTGGCATTTGTTTGCCATGTACAAGGCAGCTGAATTTCATGGGAGAGATTTGTCTGCGAAAGCTGAGTTGGATATGCAGATTTAGAAATCACCATCCCAGATACAATAGTTGAATGAAGAATGAATGAAAATGTTCAGAGACAACATATGGAGTAGAAATTTTTGGATGAAGTTTTATGAAGCAACATCCGTCCATTCATCCATCTATCCATGCAGAAAACTAGTACTTCTAAAGGACAGGAGCAATAATAGATGTTCTTATGATGGTGACTAAGGGAGAAAGATCATAAATACACAGTAAAAAAAGAAAGAGCTTAATAATTATTATTTTAATTTTTGGACCACACCTGACAGTGCTCACTGCTTACTTCTGGCTCTTCCCTCAGGGATGACTCCTGGTGGAGTTCAGGAAACCTTATGTGGTATCAGGGATCAAGCTCAGGTCAGCTGCATGCAAGGCAATTGTCCAACCCACTGGACTGTTGCTCTGGACCCATTAGATAATTTTAATAAAAAGTTTGACTAAGATAAAAAATAAGGTATTGGAGAAAAGAATGACTAGATGAGATGTTTCAGCTAAGGTTCTAAGTAAAAAAGGAGGAACATTTTTACTAAGTGAATGAGAAGGAGGAGCCATGTGGCATTCTTGGTGGAGATCTTAGGATGGAATAGCATGCATTCAAGTCCTGAGAGGCATAAGCATTGCATTTGTTGGGGGATATAAGCTAGATAGAGTAAATAAAAAGCACAAGAAGTGGGAGAGTGGGGAGGATGTGGAAGAGGTGGGTGCCTTCGAGGTTATACAGGATATTACAGATATTTCCTACGAGATGAATTTTTCTTCTTTCTGGTGTCAAGATATGATCTGATTTGGAAAGATCATCCTTGATATTCTGTGGAAATATTTCCAAAAGGCAGGAGGTCAACTTGGACATTGCTAGTGGTGCAGGCAGAAGTAGTCCAAGTGGTTTGACTAGGGCAGTGGTAGAAAAGAGTGGGAGACATGGTCATATTTGATATGCATTTGAGGGTTTAACTGAGAAAACATGCTTATAGATTGGAGGTGGGGCATGAAGAAAAGAGGAATCAAGAACATACCTGGATTTTATGTATCTCCATTTGGATGATAGAGATGCAACTGGAGGAGATAGGCAAAATTTGAGATCAAGTAATGTTTTCTTTTTCTGGGGGATGACCATAAATGGTTTTGCGCTGGTCAAGTTAGAAACTGAACTTTCTTTGGAAGGATTTCTCTTCCTAATTAAAATTAAGATGTTGGTCAGGCACTTAGAGATAGGAATCTGCAGTTAGGGAGAAGTAGGTTTGGGCAGAAGTCAAAACCATTACATTAATTATGATGCTAATAACATAATAATTGGTTATTATTCTACAAAGACATGATGTTAAGTGAAATAAGACAGTCATAAGTTGACCTGGTTGTAGGAGTTGCATAGATGTCAACCCTGAAGGGAGAGAGAGAGAGGAGATGACCAGGAGCAGAAAATACCTGGAAAATGACTGGAAAAGGGAGCGAGAGAGCAGGTTTTGAGAAGAAAGGTCAATTCCAAGGAAGCCTGAAAAAGCATTTGCTGCCTTTGCTGGCTTTAGCAGAAGAGAAAACAGTGGTGCTCTTTGCTGGAATATGTCAAAGGGCTTGTGGGTTCAAGAGCAGTGTGAAGTGAGTGAATAAAAGTAGATTTTTCTCCATAACCTCACTTCAAAAGCAGAGAGCCAGGGTACTGGATCCCCCAGTGAAGGAGGACCAGTAGATGTGAGAGAGCTTTTTTAAAAAATAATATTACCCCCCAGCCGGGGCCGGTGCTCGGTTCCGGCCGGCCGGGTTTTCGGCCCGGGTGCCCATGCCTCTGCAGAGCCAGTGGATGTGGAACGAGCGGGAACCAGAGACAGCTTTAGGATTTGGGGTTCCAGCAAGTGCTTGCACCCATGTATGGAGACTGTGAACTAAGCTTTTGCCCCACGCCGGCTAACGGAGGAAATAACCTTCCCTCTTGGTTTCTCTCCCCTCTGGGAGAAGGCGTGGTGTCCGACATTTTGTGGGTCCGTTGAGAAGGTATGAACTTTTGGCGCGAAAAAAAAAAAAGTGTGCTTTGAACTTGAAACAGCCGCGGGATTCCGGGATAGCCCCAGCCGGGGCCGGTGCTCGGCTCCGGCCGGCCGGGTTTTCGGCCCAGGTGCCCATGCCTCTGCAGAGCCGGTGGATGTGGAATGAGCGGGAACCAGAGACAGCTTTAGGAATTGGGGTTCCAGCAAGTGCTTGCACCCATGTATGGAGACTGTGAACTAACTTTGGCTACATGCTGTTCCAGGAAGGGAAATGATTCATTTTCAAACTTAAATCTTTGCGGACTTAATTACTATAATACAGAAATTGTAAACCGCGCGGCCGCGTGCGCAACACTTTATCTCTTCATTCTCATCAGTGGAAAACTTATCAAATATTTCCCTGTTAATAGAGCTGTATTCTTAGGGGATAAATTCCAACAAAAATAGTGAGTCTCCATGGCTTCGAGGCTGGCCTCACGTTCCGGGGAAAGGTCAACTCAGAGAAGCGATCACCAACTACATTGTAGTCGAAGGCCATGTGGGGGAAGGGAGTTGCGGGCTGAATGAGGGCTAGAGACTGAGCACAGCGGCCACTCAACACCTTTATTGCAAACCACAACAGCTAATTAGAGAGAGAAAACAGAAGGGAATGCCTTGCCACAGTGGCAGGGTGGGGTGGGGGGGAGATGGGATTGGGGAGGGTGGGAGGGACACTGGGTTTACGGGTGGTGGAGAATGGGCACTGGTGAAGGGATGGGTTCCCAAACTTTGTATGAGGGAAGTATAAGCACAAAAGTGTATAAATCTGTAACTGTACCCTCACGGTGATTCTCTAATTAAAAAAAAATAAAAATAAAGAATTATTTATGAAAAAAAAATAGTGAGTCTGTTTTGAAACTCTAACAACAATAGTGAGTTATGTGTTGAAATCTGGAATGTAATCAAGGTAAAGAGAAAAGGAAGTGAAATTATCACTCACCTACGGGGTGGGTTGGGGGGTGAGGGGTGGGATGTATACTGTTTTTTTGTTTGTTTGTTTGTTTGTTTTTGCTTTTGTTTTTGTTTTTATTGGTGGTGGAATATGGGCACTGGTGAAGGGATGGGTGTTTGAGCATTGTGTAACTGAGATATAAGCCTGAGAACTTTGTAACTTTCCACTTGGTGATTCAATAAAATAAATCTAAAATAATAATAATAATAATAATAATAATAATAATAATAATAATATTACCCCCAAACTCTAACAGGATGGCCCAACCCCTCCCTTTTCAAAGATAGATAAGGATAAAGATAAAGGATAATGGGGAGAGACTGTGAGTTGCAGGAGATTGAGGAGATAGATGATGGAGTGAAGACTCTGAGGAATAGGGAGAAGGAAGGTTCAGAAACTATCAGCAGGGTAGTCTGGTATGGATGTGGAAGAGTGCACCCACAAAGATGGAAGAGAGAGGCACAGGGGACAGAGGGAAACACACTCTCAGGTGGACTCTGTAAAGTGACTTGTAAAGTCAAATTCCTCAGAAATCTCTGGATTTATATTTGTAAGTGAAATATTGCTTTTCTCCTTCCCTTACATTCTTTGTGTTGTTTATTTCAGAACAGTGTCCTTTTTTGTGTAGACACAGGAAGACAGTTAAATTGGGAGTTAATTAACTCCAAATAATATTCACTCCTGGGCATCTGTTTTCTCCGCTTAAGCCTTAGTTTCCCTTAGTTCCTAGCACTCAAAAGCAGGGTCCCAACAAGGGACTGGATGGATCCAGGGCAAGCTGTGAGCTACACTGTTATAGAAACAGGCCAGGTCAAGCGCCATAATACTTAACTATAAATTAAGAGCACGGTAATGGACAAATTCTGTCATGATCCAAAGAGTAACAACTGGATTAGGACCTTGCAAGGGTTAGGAAAGACTGATCTGGCCTGAGCACTGTAGTCTGAGATCTATAGCAAGATGTCCCCAGGAGAGCCACCCTACAAGCTTAATGTACCTCTTACTGTGTCCATACAAAATGACTATTATTAAGAAGTAGAATTAAGATGAATGTTTAAATGGTTGCTGGACTAAGGAAAAAAAATTGTGTAAAAAATACACAAAATACCTATGTGGCATTTTGACCTTGAGCAGATCTCCTGGCTGCAGGAGATCTTTGTCTTATCTTAGAAGAGTCTCCCTCAGAAGGAAGGACTTTCATATGTTGATTGTGCTATCTGAACTGGGTGTAGTGGCTACTCCAAAGCTTGGAGGTTGGGGCATGAGACCAAGGCTGTGCAGAGACTAGCATGGGGGCAGGAAGAGACGGGAATGAGGGGCAGTGTGAGACAGAAATGCGGTTCTTAGTGAGACTGGAACAGGCACGTGGGGAGAATGGAATAAATGGCAACTGATCACCAGCCAGCCTATCAGCCCTGTTCCCTCCTTCATGCATCTGTTGGTGGTGGCTGCAGGCCGGGGTGGGGGAAGCACATGGGCTAGAGAGAGAGACCACCACCACCAACAGGCTCACTTATTTATATTGTGATTACACAGACTCCATTTCTCAATGGGAGAAGGAAAGAAGAAGGTGGTAGGGAGATATGGAGGAGGAGAGTTTACAGTGGAAGAAGTTCTGTTTCACAATGTGGAGTCTGGTTCTGGATGGAGGACACAATCCTAGGGCCTCATACATATTCTTCAGTAGCATGTGGCAGGTAACAGAGGGAGGTGTAAAATAAGTTAGAGAAACTGAAGAAGACTCACTCGATGTTGAGTACTTTGAACAGGTCATGTAAGGAATAGCTCTCTGTCATATGAGTTTTCCTTTAGACTTATTTAATCACAAAGAAATTTTCTTACCTAGTCTAGCCATTTCTCAAGTACTTAACTATAGAGTTACTCAACTATTCTACTTCGGTAGGACAGTTGAAAACATATGCTTATATGAGAGCATGTATATGGATAGTCATAGTATATTATTTAGGATAGCCAGAGAATTAGAAGCAACCCATGAACAGATGAGTGGAGATATGGAGCATGTTCTTACAATGAAACCACTGTAAGCTGTAAAAACAAAGTACTAATACATGCTATAGCACAAGTGACCCTGAAAAATATGTTAAGGGAATGAAGCTAATTACATAAGGTCACATCCATATGATTCTATTCATATGAAATTTCCAGAACAGATACAACTATAGAGACAGAAAATAGATTAGTTTACTATGGCTGAATGGTGTGTGTATGTGTGTGTGTGTGTGTGTGTGTGTGTGTGTGTGTGTTTGTGTTTGTGTGTGTTAGGGATGGAGAGCTAATGGGTAAGAAGTTTATTTTTAGAAGGATAAAAATGTCCTAAAATTAGGGCGGTGGTTATAAAACTCAATGAATATTCTAAAAGCCATTGAATCACATACTCTTATAAATTGCATGGCAGGTGAATTATACCCTGATAAATCTTTTATATAAGGAAGTACTCATCCATCACCCATTTAAAAAAATTACTCAGTTTTTGTTCAGATAACTAGGCTGTCTTATGCACTAAAGGACTTTATAAGAGAACTTTGCTGAGGCCACATTTCCCTGATGTTCCAGAATTTTGACCAGATATTTGACCATATTTCAAGTGGCTTGATCACTTTTACAAGATTTGCAAGAGTAGAGAAGGGTTAAGACCAAGTAACAGCACAAAACCCTTAGTCCCATGAACATAAGACACTTGGATTTAGCAGCAAGTCACAAGTTTCCTAGTGGTGGCAATCTGGCCCAGTGATTGTGATGGAAGCTGAGGTCCCCATGGAGAGGTGATCATAGGTACAAATCGAACTCTCCGGAAGGAAGACTCAGATGGGGGTAGCATGGGGGTTGACTAAAGTTTATCAGGCAGCAGAGCCCTAGTGAAGCTCTGTTTTTCTGATAAGTGGGGATTCTGGTCATGGCAAAACCAAGTAAGCTTAGATCATGCACCTGGCTAAAATAATTATTTTGGTTGTAGGCTGAGACTCCTCCGCTCAGTTGGGGCATAGGGAGAGGGCAAGAATACAAACTTGGGACCAAGGTCCAGGGCAGATCATTAATAACGTGTTCCAAAGCTAAATGCAGGAGGTGAGACTCTTTCTTGCCTCTCTGGACAGGATTGGCCTGGCGTGGACAAAGGTGAACAAATGGGGAGGAAGTGGACTGAGGTGGGTGACAAGAAAGGACCAAGTCCACATGATGTGGATATCAAGGAGCCTAGTACCCAATGGGAAAAATGCTCAAGGGGCTAACTTGGCACAGCAAGCTCTCACTGAGAACTTCCATTTTATTAGTGTTCAAATTTCATCCCTTCTAGAACCATATAAAGCACTCATAGTCGATCACCTTGAGTTTAGAGGCCAGATCCCAATAGTTTATTCTTCTGTCAGAAAACTGGCAAAAGTGAACCATGTCCTCAGTTCTGGGAGTAGAATTGAGGGGAACTTTCAAAAAGAGGAACAAGGAAGCTCTAGAGGGGTCCTACTCACACCCCATCTTGGCTTGCCTGCCCGTCCATCAACACCTCTTCCCATCACAAGTTTTCCCAAGTTACAGAACCCAAAACCTTAGTATCAGCCCTCTTCCCGCTTCCAGTGCTCTGGGCTTCTGTTTTTGATTTACAGTTGTCAAAGTTCCATTTGGGGGAATGGAATTCACCCATCCCTTCTTAGCGCTGCTTTCTGCTGCTCCTGCTCCTTTTACTGGCTCAGCAGTCTAATGAATGCATTCTTTGGACCCTTGGGGATTTATTCCGTTCCAGAGACCTGCACGGTTCCATGCCAGAGTGTTTGTTTACAGAGCTTGCCTGCCTCTTTTCACTGTCCGTCCTCTCCAACATCCTTCTGGTTGCCTCAAGACTTTTTTTTTAAGTGATGTAAAACAGTTTTTATTGAAAGAAATATGCACCCTCTTGAGCAAATCAATGAGCAACAGGACGACAGTGATACAGTGATACAGTGAAAGGAATACGAAGAAACATGAAGGAGAGAAAGAGAAATGTGTGATCAAGGGAAAACATGGGGGGTGGTTCTTGAGAGGGGTAACATCAGAGGATGCCCTCAAGAACTCATGATTCTTGGTCTGTTGGTTTGTTTCAGGGCAGCTCTGAAGCAATCCTTGGGGCTACTCTTGGCTTGATGCTCAGGGTTGTTCCTGACAGTACTCGGGGAACAAAAATGAAAAACACTCTTGATGTGCTTGGAAGCTGTCTGGAAGCGAAGTGTCCTGTGTCATCAGAATTTATGGAAACTCCTTTAGAGCTCCATCCAGACACAATACTCAGTTGTGGGAATGGGGGTATCTGCCGTGGCAATCGGTCATCCTAGGGTCTATGACCCTCCATGGCTCAGGATATCATTATCTTTGTGCAGTGGAAATTGGCCCTGTTGGTAGGCATGCCAGGGAGCGGTTGTGCAGCCGCCCTTGGCCCTCTGCCCCACCCCTGACAGATGCCAGAGCCCCGTGAGTCCCCAAACACTCAGCGTGGCAGATGGCCAGATGGGCACAGCTGCTTGAGCAACTGAGAGGCGGCACAGTGCATCACACCCACCCAGAAGAGACAGGATGGCTCCTCCTGCTCAGGCCTCCGTGCTCTGAGTCCTCCTCCTCGTCCTCCTCCTCCTAGGCTGGAAAGTCTTGCTGCTCTCCTTCTTCCTCTGCAGCGGCAACTCTGCTCCTTCTCGTAGCTGTGGTCCCTGTAGCTCTATCTGGTGCGGATGGCCTATCCTCATAAGGGGGTCCTCGCCAACCAGGCAGGAAGGGCACCTGGCATATTAGGTGTCTGCCAAGCAGGCACTAGATAAGCATGCATCTCTTCCTTGCTCATCCTAGGAGCGGTGTGCTCCCAAGACGCTGGCAGCAAGGCATTTGGGTGGCGGCCAGTATGTGGCAGCAGCTTAGGCAGAACAGCGGGGGAGCTTGTGGGCTGGTTCTGGCCAGAGGTGGCCCTGGAGCACTTGGTGGGGCTTGTAAGCCAGCTCTTCAGAAAGGGGGGTTCCTGGGAGGGGAGAGAAAGCAAGGTGGCTGCTTGAGGAGGCACCCAGCAAGATTAGCTCCAGTTCTGGTTAAAGACCCTGGGAATGAGGGGTGGTGTTGGGGTGATGGGAGAGAGGATTCAGGGAACTAGGAATGGGTGAGTGACTTCAGGCTCAGCTGGGCGTTGAGGTTACTGACAGCTCCTGGTCTACTCAGAAATGAACCAACGAGAGCTTCAGCATCGCGGTGGGACCTGAGGCTCAGAAACTGGGGGAAGCGGAGGCGAAAGGATGAGGCAGGGCTTGGACTCCCCTCCCAGGGAATGCCATCTAGGACCTTTGAGTTGCTATTTCCTTCTTTTTTCAGCCTCACCCTCACCCCCGCCACCTCATTCAGCGCCGTTCCGCCCCAGATCACCCCCATCCCCACAGTCAGTCCCTGGAGAGGTTGTGCCATGCTGGGCAATCATGAAGAGAGGATTTCAAATCTCAGCTCTGTGACCTTGGACAAGAGGCTAATCTCATTATGCCTCAAGTTCCTTTTTCTGTGAAGGTGAGAGGTGAGCCAAAAAAATAGAACCCACGTGACAGGGTTAGTAGGAAGGTTCCATACAGAGGAGCTGGCACATAGGGTCACATGCTTGCTGCTGCCCATCAGCTCCTTCTGCCTGACTCCTACTCCCCTCCCTCACCCCTCCCCAAAACCTTCCTCTGGCCCCCAGATGCAAGTACTCATGCCCCAGACTGTGGTTTCCTCTCCGTAGCGTTTCTTCTGCTCTATCCTAACCGTCTCCAAGTCGTTTTAGCTCTCAGCACCTCTTGCCTCCAAATAGCCTGTAGATCAGCCTCCTTTGGTGGCAATCAAGTCACCCTTTTGCCCTTTCTCTCTCTCTCCGCCTTCAGGAGGCATTTTAAACAACATGCCAATCAGACCGTGTCATTTGTTTGGCTTGCAATCAAAGCTCCGTCATCTGACTTCAAGTCCTCTCCTGCACTCTACTTGTGCCCCCAAATATGTCCAGATCATGCTGTTTGTCAAACGTGTTTTCATGCACATTTCTCCTCCATCCTGCAATTAAATGATTTTTTTCCTCCTCCTTCCTCCTTTCCTCTTTTCTTTCTCCCTCGTTCAACCAAGCAAACCCTTCTACAAATTGCTTCAATTGAAGACACAAGGGCATTATGTCAGTTTCAGGTGCCTGGCACCCCTGTTGTCAGCCCTGACAGTTCATTTCACACACCACTGCCCTGTCACCCACAAGAGCCCTTCCCCTGAGATTTAAGAGCTTGTTTTTCTTTGATTTTGTTTTGTCCTTCACTTGGTTTCTTCATATTACATGCCTGTGTGAAGGTCTGTGTTTGTCTCTGTTTGACTTACTTAGCTTCACACTCTTCTGGTACATCTACGTTGTAGGAAATAGAAAGATTTCATCCTTTTTCAAAGCTGAGTAGTATTTCTCTGCAGAGTTCAGGTGGCTCAGCGCCTCTGGTCATCAGACTGCAGCTGTTTCAGGTAAGAGCAGTCTTTCTCACTGTGTGTCTCCAAACTGACATGACCTCCACTGGGGGCAGCTATGGGGTGGCTCATGGGAAAGTCCTGTTTTGTCACCACAAGCTGTATGTCTGAGGAAAAAGCTGTGGGAAGCAAGATCATGCCAGAGAGAGAGAGGCTCCCCAGGGAATTTTCCGGTTCTATGTGCGATTTCAGGTCCCTGGCATCACAGAGCAACAGGGCATGGCAAATACAAGCCATGGGGATGAGGAGACGCTCCCAAAGCTCTGCTTTGTAGGCCACATTCACTTTTAAGTTAGAATGTCCACAGCAAGAGACTCAGAGAAGCAGACACAGGCCAGCATCAGCTCCAGCTGCTGGGAGCTGAACTGCTTGCTCAGGGGCAGAGATTCTGCAATCATCTGAGGGCAGGATGGTAGTTTCCATAGGGAAAAAAAAGGTGCCTCTGCTTGAATGAGTGGAAGATGTAAGACTGGGAATGGACAAGTCAGAGCGGAATTGCTAAATCAAAGTGCCAAGGGCCTGAGCAGGACAGAGCTAAGTTACTTTACATACTGACTTTGGGTTCTTCTCATTTCTTTCTGCTCTCAACTTTTTTTAATTAATTTTTTAAATTTTATTGAATCACCGTGATCTACTTACAACCTTTCATGTTTGGGTTACAATCTCACAATGATCAAACACCCATCCCTCCACCAGTGCACATTCCCCACCACCAATATCCCGGGTATACTCCCCCCTTTCCCGCCCTCCCCCTGCCTCTATGGTAGACAATATTCCCCATACTCTCTCTATTTTTGTGCATTATGGCTTGCAACACATACACTGAGAGGCCATCATGTTTGTTCTATTATCTACTTTCGGCACACATCTCTCATCCCAACTGGTTCCTCCAGCCATCATTTTCTTAATGATCCCTTCACTATTCCATCTGCCTTCTCCTCTCCGCTTGTGAAGCAGTCTTTCTGCTTTCAACTTTAACAGGTACTTGAAGGCATGCAATTTTGTGTGGTCATCTGCAATAGGAGGATTCAGCAGAGGTGGTCTTTATAACATGGGGTGCCAGCTGGGGGGAGCCACCAGGGATGGTTCTCAAGTGGCAGGCTATCAGCCAGGGAGTCATCAATGACTGAGAGCCAAGGGCCTTACATTTCCCCATGTGGGTCTCTCATGGGTTGTTCCTGCCAGCATGACAATGGGTCTTAAGTTTGAGCACCATAAGACAACTGTTTGATGCTTGTGGAATGTGTGGCAAAGATCTGTGTGTGTTGATTTCCCTGGTGTAAACCTTTCTACCTTGGCCAATTTCAAGCCACCCAACCTGGAACTGGGGAGAGATGTACAGAGAAGGCCAAGGAGCTAGCAAGTTCTGGCTCTAGCACTCACAGGTGGAAGGTGCGCTGGCCTTACAGGTCCCATCATGCCACTTTTGTTTCAGTCCACAGATATACCCACACTCAAGAGGGAAGGAATGTAGATCCTATTTCTTTGTCGAGGGAGTATGGAAGTCAAATTGTAAGAAGAGACAAAAGTGGGTCACGTACTTTTGCTCTAGTGTAGAAAGCACAGGGGTGTGGATTTAGAGAGGGTTATCACCCTTGACTCCTAGTGTTTAGTGAGGAGAAGGACAGAGAATGAAGGAAATCAAGGGGGAAGAAGAGAGTGGGAAGTAATGGGTGAATAGGCATCAGGATTTCAGTTATACCAGTGATATGCGTGAGTGGTATAGTCATATATACAAAACACAGAGTCAGCAAAAATGAAAACATGAGATCTAAACTGCAAGTGAAACTTTGTAATGTGCCTGTCAAATTGACAGGCAGGGATAGGATGAGGGTTCAGGTGGGGAGGGAATATGAGAACACTTGTGAAAGGAAGTTGACACTGGTGGGTGGGATTTTGGTGTTGAAATTTTATATGCCTATAACTTTGTAAATCACAGTTCTTTTAATTAAAAATGAGAGAGAGAGAAAGAGAGAGAGACACAGAGAGAGAGAGAGAGAGATTGAATGTGACTCAGCAGCAGAGCTTAGACTTTGCATGTGTGAGGCCCTAGGTTAAGTCACTGGCATCACAAAGCAAACAAACAAAAATAAATGAATAAGTAAATAAAACAATGGACGAATTTGGGTTTAGGAAAAAGTCTAACAGACCACAGATGCTAGGGGCAAATACCTAGGAAGATCAGGAGGATGATGCAAACCATTCATGAATTAGGTGTGAGGTGACAAAAGCAATTAACCTGTATCTTCAGTGTCAAGGAGAAGTAAGGGTGCAGGCAGCACTTGTGAACTGGAGAGCACCCACCCCCGCTGGGGGAGCCAGACTAACAAGGGTTCCCCAAGTCAGTCCTGAGGAGCTTATTGTCAGCTTATAGCTTCCAGAAGAAACCCAAAGGAATAAATTCATCATTGAATTTTTTTGGAAACATGTCGGATTTTAAGCCTGGATTGAAACATTAACAAACTGCTTCTGATCATCCTTAGAGGGGCTGCCTGAAATGAACAGACGCAGTGTATTCCGGACTGTGGAGGTACTGTCCAATGAGCCTGTTTTATTCTTGAGTCACTCTCATATCTCAAAGGCAGAGTAACTGCTTTTGGATATATATATACATGGATACATGGATGCTTGGATGCTTATACATGGATGCTTATAACTCACACACACACACACACACACACACACACACACACACTGCAGACACAACTATGCATAGAGGGCACTGACCACAGCTTATAGTCAATCACATTTGCTAATGAATGATGTAGCTGGGCTGGGTGGTTCTTGAGCTATTTGCCTGGAGAGTGTCTCTCTATCCCAGGGTTTCTGCCTTAGTTGCGGATGGCATGCTGGCAGGGTTAACCATGCTCCTGTGTGGTTGGCGTGTTCTGATAGCTGGGATGTAGGGAGTGGACCTCTAATTCCATTTTATCCAGGACCACTGTGCAAGCAATGCTTCCTATGAAGCAGAGCCAGGTAGTAGATTTGCCAAGGCAGAGATCATCTGGGATCCCTCTCCTTGCCATGCTGATGATCCCTGTGGCAACCTCTGCCCCTACCAGAAAGAAAGGAGTGGTGGACAACTGTGCCCCTCATCATGGACATTTTCCTGCCAGCTGAAGCAACTACTAGAATCAAATGTATGAATTATCTGAGGGTTTCATTATTCAGACAATTCCTGTTCCCCACTGACACAGATAATTGGAAATTGACTAGACCAGCTCTGTGAAAAGATTACAGAAATACAGCGAATGATTTATGGAACTGAATAAATGGGAATGCAGGTCTTTCTGATTTTGCATGTGTAAGGAAATGTTTTCTGGACAAGCATTCAATTAGGCGATTAATATTTACTGGGGGCTTGGTCCCCTAGGGATTTTGGAAACATCAAGATGTAGGACACCGTCCCCGATCTCCCGAGAAACACCCAAGAGATATTCCAAAGCAGAACCTTGAACCAGAGACCCTGGGCTTCGTGGTCAAAGCTGAGGAGAAACTGTGGCTTCTTTAAGCTCAAGACCACACCTGGCCAGATTCTTTTTTTTTTTTCTTTTTGGGTCACCCGAGCGATGCTCAGGGGTTACTCCTGGCTCTGCACCCAGGAATTACTCCTGGCAGTGCTCAGGAGACCATATGGGATGCTGGGAATCAAACCTGGGTCAGCTGCGTGCAAGGCAAACACCCTACCCGCTGTGCTATCACTTCAGCCCCTGGCCAGATTCTTGAACCTTCCTCTGTCCTTTCACACTGCTTAGTGACCTAGAAGAATGATGCCTTTTATTTGAGTGATATAGACTCAGAAGTGGGAAGGACATGGCTAGGATACCTCTATCAGTAGACTGGGACCTCAGCTGTTACCAATGATTTCCTGTCACCTGTGAATCTTCAGATCCTGTCTACATGGACTGAACTGGCTGATAGAATAATGCGGCAAGTTCCTTCCAGCTTGGAAAGGCCCAGATCTGAGGTAGATTGAGATCACGAGGGCTGAGAGGAAAAAGAGAGGTGGTCTGGGGCTTTCTGAGGTTGGGCAAAGGAGGTGGGCATGCAAACCAACTAAAGAGATGAGAACAGCCTGTACCAACTAGAATTGTGGCAGACAGTGGGCTGGGTTAATCTTGGGGTGCTTCAGGGAAGAAAAGTTTCCTGCTCTTGTTTTGAGTCTGCAAAGCAAAGGGTGGGGCTCAGGCAGTAAGGACAGTGGCAGAGGTGGAGAGGACATGAAGAGTGGAGAGAGCAGTAAAAGCAAAATTCTGAGCAGGAAAAGCAGAAGATGCTCTGAGTATATTTAGCTGTTGGTTATCTTTCCCCACTTAAGACATTTTTAGACACTAAGTTGATTGGGGCTGGAGCGATAGCACAGCGGGTAGGGCGTTTGACTTGCATGTGGCCGACCCAGGTTCGATTCCTCTGTCCCTCTCGGAGAGCCCGGCAAGCTACTGAGAATATCCCACCCATATGGCAGAGCCTGGCAAGCTACCCGCGGTGTATTCGATATGCCAAAAACAGTAACAAGTCTCACAATGGAGACGTTATTGGTGCCCGCTGGAGCAAATCGATGAACAATGGGACGACAGTGCTACAGTGCAGTGCTAAGTTGATTTACTTTATTGACATATCAATAAAAGAATACCACATGATTAAGAAAAATAAAAGGCAAGTTTTTATCTGGAGACCACAGTGGACTGAATGGAGTGTTCTAGAAGGTAGGAAGTTGGCTGCAGTATTGGGTATGAACTGTGGTAGATCAAGTCACCAAGTCAGATAATAAAATGTTATTCCAGGACAAAAGGCTGTTTTCAGGAGAAACATGGATCAAAACCAACTGGTCCGCATCAAGAAGTTCTGTCACTGTCACTGTCACTGTCATCCCGTTGCTCATCTATTTGCTCAAGTGGGCACCAGTAAAATCTCCATTTTGAGACTTGTTGTTACTGTTTTTGGCATATCGAATATGCCATGGGTAGCTTGCCAGTCTCTGCTGTGCGGGTGAGATACTCTCTGGAGCTTGCCGGGCTCTCTGAGAGGGACAGAGGAATCAAACTCGGGTCAGCCACATGCAAGGCAAAAGCCCTACCACTGTGCTATTGCTCCAGCCCCAGGAAGTTCTGGCTATGGAAAATATTTACTTGTTTTTTCCATCTGCCTCCAACAGGTAGGAGAGGTTGGTGTCAGTTAGAGTCTCTCCCCCAGCTGGTGTCTCTCTTGCCCCTTTTCTTCCTGGACACAGCCTCTTGCAAGGAGTTTTGGTTCTGAGTTGTTTGCTAAGACTAGAGGCTTTCTGTTTCAGACAGAGTAGGTTTACCTGCATTATTCCATGCTGAGCTCTTTTTATAATTCTAATCCTCCACTACAGTCGAATATCTCTCAGGGCCAGATGAACACTTGGTTGCATGAGCTGTCAGCATGACTCATGTGGCCTCTTGCACAGGAGGACACAAGGTTCTTCAGGGCTTTTGTGTTTCAGGTCCAGAACAGAATCAAATCAGCTCAAAGCTAAATGGTCTATTGTAAAGATATACAGATAGCTAAAAGGTGTAAGAAAAAAATTCTCTCCTTTGCTTATCAGCAGGGAAATGCAAATCAAAACAACAATGTGGTGTGACCTCAAAATAGTGAGAGGGGCATACATCAAAAAGAACAAAAGCAACTAGTGTTGGCTTGGATGTGGGGGGAAAAGGACCCTCACTTGCTGCTTGTGGAAATGTCAACTCGTCCAGTCTTTACGGAAAACAATATGGACACTCCTAATAAATCTAGGAATTGAGCATTCACGGACCCAGAAATTTCACTTATTGGCATTTACCTCAAGGGCCCGGAAAAACTCTATTCAGAAAAGGCATATTCATTGCAGTACTATTCACAATAGCCAAATTCTGGAAACAGTCCAAGTGCCCAAGAATAAACAACTGGTTGTGGGGGACCCTATGGTACACATATAAAATAGAATCATATGGTTATAGAAAAAGATGAAGTCATGTGATCAGCCCCTATTTGGAGAGTATCTGTGCTGAGCAAAGCTGGTCAGAAGAGGGACAGACACAGAATGATCCCTCTCACATAAAGTAATATCGTAGGGAATAGCAAATGCCCAAAGACAACATAAACTGAGAACTAGTTGTCAGTAGGAAACTCACTGCAGTGGTGAGGCAGGAATTGGTGGGGGGTGGGGTGGGGAGGAGTATAAAATAAGATGGAGGGGGACACTGGGACAATGATAGAGGGAAGCTAACACTCAAGTGGAGTGTGTACTGCTGGAATGTTTCGTGCAGAAAACCCTACTCGTAACAGTACTTTAGACCATGGTGCCTAAAATTTAAAAATAATTAAAAAGAATCCCAGTAAAGACATCCTAATAGAAGCAGCCCTTCAAAAAAATTACAAAGAGTCAGGAAGACCACTGACATTTTGTTCTTAGTAATTCTTTTTCACCAGTCCTGCTGAGTTGCCCATTTCTGTTCTTTCTAGAGATAAACCTTTTCTGGGAGATGTTCGTTCTTATTCCTAAATTAAAATGACCTTTCAACACCAGTGCTTACCACTTCTGTTGGCAAAGGCATATATTTCTTTATTTTTTTAATTGAATGACTGTGAATTATAAAATTAGAAAAATATTTATGATAGCGTATCAGGTGTACATTATTCCAACACTAATCCCTTCACTAGTGTCCACTACTTCCTGCTGATGTCCTCAGTTTCTTTTAGTGTGAATTCTGAATTCTGGTGACAACTGGATTGAACCAGTGTGGGTCCTGAGTTCATCCAAGTCAAAGGTCACTGTATGTATGTACGTATCTTTTTCTTTTTTCTTTCTTTCTTTCTTTCTTTCTTTCTTTCTTTCTTTCTTTCTTTCTTTCTTTCTTTCTTTCTTTCTTTCTTTCTTTCTTTCTTTCTTTCTTTCTTTCTTTCTTTCTTTCTTTCTTTCTTTCTTTCTTTCTTTCTTTCTTTCTTTCTTTCTTTCTTTCTTTCTTTCTTTCTTTCTTTCTTTCTTTCTTTCTTTCTTTCTTTTTTGAGTCACACCTGGCAATGCTCAGGGGTTACCTTGGCTCTGCACTCAGGAATTACTCCTGTGGTGCTCAGGGGACCATATGGGAAGCTGGGAATCGAACCCGGTTCGGCTGTGTGCATGGCAAACGCCCTACCCGCTGTGCTATCACTCGAGCCCCTACATATCTATTCTTGTCTCTTGAGCTGTCTTGGAGGTAGGAGAGAGGGTTCACATGGCAGATGGGTGTCCTTTCTGAGCAGCGAAGACTTTATGAAGTCTTATTGGGGTTTTATAGTGTATCCACCATTCTGTATGATCTTCAAAGGGGCAGAGACCCACAGAAATCTGGTCTTGGAGTTCAACACATACTTGGATGCTTGGTAAATATTTGTTGGTTTCATTGATTTTTCCCCCCTTGTTGGAGGATCCTATCCTTCAGCAAGGACTGAGAGTCTGCATCTTAGATATTTATTCCAGCGCCATTAAGGAGTGTGGTGAAGCAGAGAAGACTCAAAAATTAGTTACTGCCAGGAGGTAATGATTTGGAGCTGTGTGCTCCTCTTATGAACAGGATCAATAGATTATTTTCATTAGAAAAACAAGACAAAAAAAAATCCCACAGAATCACTGCAGCCCAGAATATGTCCTCTAGATAGAATTTAACTCTGTGGCTACGTAGCCCCTGAAAGTGTGACAGAGTAATAAACTCTTAATTGGAATATCTTGGAGGGTGGCCAAGCCTAGTGAGTGAAAATTGTGAAATTATGACAAGTGCTTAGCCAAGTACAAGGCCTGCTTTAATGACTAGATAAGAATCATTGATAAGCACAGTGTTTACAGGCAAATGATGCTGATAAAGTGATTGCCAAATATCCAGAGTTAATTTTCTTAAGTAGATTAAACAGCCCCCTTCCCATTTTGTTAGAGTTGATAATTTGATTTGCAAATATATTTCTAAAATCACTACAAATCCCAAATGAGCTGATTCTAATGTTTTGCCATTTTTTTCTTTTTTTTTTTTTAAAGAGCATTTACTACCAACTTGTGAATTTATAATTGACAGAGATGGTATTACATTCACATTGTTTTCTGGAGAGATGCTGTGCCAGGAAAACATGTCGTTGTGCATGAAACACTGACTCCTGCTAAGATGAATATACATGCTCCACTGGGCAAGTACATATGGAGAGAGATTGTCTGCCAGGTGTGGCAGGGAAATAGTATTCTAGAGTCAAGAACCTGGTCTGCCACAAAGGCACTCAAGAGCCACCGTCTCTCAGCTTTGTGACTACAATGTGACTTTGAAACCAGAAAAGGATCGTGTCCATCTCCTGCCTGTGAGTAACCCTATGACACAAGCAGGCGTGATTCTATCTATGCCACTTCTGATCTGGATTTTGCTGTCCTCTATCAGTTCCCTGCCTCTTCCCAGTTAGATGCCAGAGAGGGTACCCATGAGGCCACAATGTTGGGGAAAGCCCAACATTGCAGGGATAAAGACCCTGAAAACGTGATATCCTTGACTTGAAACTGTCTCTGGACACCTAGGTACCACATGTGAAAGTGAAGGCACCAACCAGATTCTCAGGGCTCAGCCTCCTTAACCGGTGCCACATGGAGCAGAGCTGGACAAGAAGTCAAGACTTGTTGACTCACAAAATTGTGAGCAATAGAAATAGTGGTTGTTGGTGTTGGAGGTAGTAAAGTACTTTTTCCTCCTCTGCCCCTTCTGGTTCATCAGAAAAACGACCGAGCTCTCTTTGTATCTGTTCTTCAGGGCTTGTTCAGAGCTTTGGAATGTCCTTGCATCCGTTAAGAATGCTTTGAGCTGGTAGGCTTGGTCATGAGGTGTGCTCCTTCCCATGTGCTCTCTCAAGGCAAGGGGTGCTGCTTGCTTTCACAATCCCCACTCCAGACCACTCATGACACATCCTTCATCTCTTTGAGAGCCCCTAGAATAAGACATATGTGTTGGAATTCACTCAAGTTGTAGTGACATGTTTTGACCTTCTGAAGGAGAAGCTGTGGTAGCACGCGTTTTCGACTGTGCATTTTGAACTGGAGGCAGTTTGCTGTCATTTCAGAATACATTTGGGGTCTTGCTCACCTTCAGGTGTAGGTCTAGCTTCCAGGAATATCCAACCTCAGGAGAGCTGACCCACCTGCTAAGACGCAAAGAACAGGCCAGAGTCCTCTAGACACATGAATGTTTCCAATAGAAAGTGGAACCAGTGGCAAATGGAGGAGAAACAAGATTGGAAATGTATGACATCATAACCCAGTGTCTGCGGAAAATTCTGAAAATATCTGTAGCACTGTAGCGCTGTTGTCCCATTGTTCATTGATTTGCTTGAGCGGGCACCAGTAACATGTCCATCGTGAGACTTGTTGTTACTGTTTTTGGCATATCGACTATGCCACGGGTAGCTTGCCAGGCTCTGCTGAGCAGGCGTGGATACTCTTGGTAACTTGCTGGGCTCTCCGAGAGGGACTGAATAATCAAACCCGAGTCAGCCATGTGCAAGGCAAATGCCCTACCCACTATGCTATCACTCCAGTCAAAAGTAAAATGTTAAGGGGAGGATTGGTTCCCATGCGCACAGATGGCGAGAAGACATCAGTTCTGCTGTTCCCTGCAGAAAGGATATTGAGGACCCAGTGGTCAATGAGAGTCACCTGGTCCAGAGTACTCAAGATTTGTTTCTGAACAAGAACACACAAAATATCCCCAAATCCTCCAGCTATTATGGGAAATAAGTGGAGACACAGAACATTGCTATTAACAAGTTGTGAGGCTCAAGAAAATGTGTCAAAACTCTTATTAACATGAAATAAATGTTGGTCAACCAACCTTGTTACTGAAAACAGCATTACAAAAATTGTATAACCTGAAAAGACAATTGTGTTCTGCACTCCCTCCCTGTGCCCCATTTGGGGATTAGAGTAATAATAGGAAGTTAAATAAAATCATGTCATGTTCCTGCTTTGTTATATTTTTCAGTTTTAAGAATTTGCATTTTAGTTTGAGTACCCTCTTCATTTTAAATATTCTCTTGGTGCCTAATCTAGTGTTTATAATTTTATATAATTCATCTTAGAGCAGTCCTCCCAAATAATATAAACTCTAGGACCTGCAACTTCCACCCTGAATGGTTTCAGGAAAATTTAAACAGGGATGTGGTCAGTATTTAGCCCAAGAGCATTGTATTGTTTTTTTAAATTTTTAAAAATTTTATTGAATCACCCTGAGATAGTTACAAGCTTTCATGTTTGGGTTACAATCTCACAATGATCAAACACCCATCCCTCCACCAGTGCACATTCCCCACCACCAATATCCCAGGTATGCCCCCTCTTTCCCACCCTCCCCCTGCCTCTATGGCAGACAATATTCCCCATACTCTCTCTCTACTTTGGGGCATTATATCTTGCAACACAGACACGGAGGGGCCATCATGTTTGGTCCATTATCTACTTTCAGCAAGGAGCATTGTATTTAAGGAAAGAAAAGACCCAATCACCCAAAAGCACTGGCGGGCATGACAAGGGCCTCAAGAGAACCATTTGCCAATTGTTCTAGGGTTTGGGCCTCTCTGGGGACACCTCCACCATCTCAGCTCCCCATCCTGCCTTTCAGTCAGCTTTCATCCTAAAGAAAGATTATTTTTAAAAAACAAAATCAATCAAACAAAACTCAATCAATAACAACCAACTCTTCCCTTACAAAGGCCCGGGGCTCCCTCCTACTGTTTACTTGACCCGGAAATCTTTCGCCTGAGAGTCTCAGGAGGTCAGTGCTAGGGGGCCAGACTCGCTTGAGTATCTGACCTTGGCACAGCCTTTTGAGCCTTCCTCTCCTCCAGGCAGGGATTAAAACACCAACTTCCCGGGGCCTCTGGAAGCCTCTAAATGAGTTCCTTCGTTCGTTATGTAAAACATCTATCAACCTCAAAGCTCTGAACAAATGTTAAATGTTATTACTTCCAGTCCTTCAAAGCCCAAGTTCTCTGCGACTTCCACTGGCAAATCTCCTGCTCCCCATTTGGCTGACTCTTCCTTCCTCCAGGTCTGGGGAAAGCGGCTGTTTCTCTTGCTCTTTCACAACGCTCTTTTACCGGGCACTCACTCATTCCCCCATTCATTTCTTCCATAAGTGTTCAGCAGCTCCCTCTGTAGTGGAAGAGGCATTTTGAAATGGGCAGAGGCTGTCTGATTCTGATTCGTATCCCTTAAGAGCACTTAGCTCATTTCCTCACTCCCACTTGGGACCCAGTAATGGCTGTTTTCCTGGGTGACATCTGAGCTGCCCTGGGGAAGGTTTAGAGGGGGTGAGGTTGGAGAGTCTCCGGAGAAAGAACAAGAATCCTGCTTCCGGCCAGGTACTGCTTCCACCTTGTACTCATTTGGGGGAGCTCTCACAGAAGAGGGGGTGCACGATCCCCTCCTCAAGTATTCTGCTGTCATTGGCCACAGCTCCAAGAAAACTGCCTCCCGGGGAGGGGGCACACTTGTAGCAATGCAAGTCCTATTGGGGGCACAGCTCTGGGTTCACATGTCTTCCTTCATGTCCTTGTGAGGTCATTGTGGGTTTGGGTGCACTTGCTAAAGTCCTTTGGGCGGGATGCACTGCCAACAGCTTTTTCATTCACTGATCCATCAAGCCGTAGCTTCATTGAAATAGAAGTGGGTCAGGAAGATATCAGAGGTCCCTCATCCTTCTAAAACATTCTTCCTTCCATTGCCAAAGGTTGAAAAACAAGGACTTTAGTCCCATAAGAACAAAGGACTCTTTCAGGAGTGCTCCCCCCTCCCCTTTCAGCTTCTCCCCTCATGCTCTCTCCTCACCTTCCCTGGCTCTATAATCGAATCTTTACACTTCATTTGCGTGTTTTTAGTCAGCTCATTCTTGTGTTTTCTGCCTTTTCTTCCCCCATACAGCTTCCCCTTCAGATCTACCACCTGCCTCCATGCAGGGAGCAGCGTTTAATAACAGGGCAGGTGCTGAATGGGCTTGATAAAGGTCTTGGGGAGAGTTTCGGTGGGGTGGTGCCCTGTGCCCACTTGCCTGCTCTGCAGACAAAGCTTTGCTTGTGTCACAAGCTGAGCATTGCATTGCTCCACCCATAATTACACCTTCTCAATCTTACCTATCCACCTCCCTTTCAGAAGCAAATTATAGTGGGTGACATTCACCTTGGGGTGGAGGTGAGCAGAGCCAGAGAGTTCAGGCTGGGGAATGAATATTTCGTTCTTTTTCTTCCCTGCAGGTGCTATCAAATGCCAGAGGACAGGATCTGCAAGGATCACTAACCCAGACAAGGACAACTCACTTTACCTTTGCTGGGGGCTTGCTTCTAAAAGGAACTGAATTATGCCTTCGTCTAGGGTATTTTAGACCAATAGTGACATGTTAGCCTTTCTGCAAATTTATTTACCGTCCCACATGTGAGAACCTAATCAATCCTGGGCTAGAGTTAGTAAATGATCAGAACTCAGGATTTTTAGCTCAAGGAGACATGAGGTAGGGTTTGGGGTTGCATTTCAGTCGCTCCTTGATTCTGTGAGTGCCTCTCATTCTCTTTTCTACTCCTTAAGTGCCCCTGTCTGTCTGGGCTGGCCTCCCTGGGTGTGAGAAAATTCTAAATAAGGAAAGGCTAGCACACCTTCCAGAAGAGACACAATCTCTCTCCCAAAACTGAAGGTTACCATTCAGATCCTCACCAAGAATCTTTGTGTTTCTGTTTTGGTGTAGTGATCCCTAGGGGACTCCTGCAGAGAACAGGTAAAATCCTGGGCATTTAAAACCAGAGTGTGCATGGCAGAGCTAGGAGCTGATTAATTTGGATGTTCTTTCCACTCAGTCAGTGTACAAGAGTAGGGCTCAAAGTTGTGTCTGGGTCAGTCCCTTCCCCTCCACTGTCCCTAAGAAGAGACCAATGAAGAAGGACACAGAGCACTCTGAAATCTTAAGCATCACAGAAAATTAGTATTTGAATGACTCCTGGGGCTGGAGAGATAGCACAGCAGGTAGGACATTTGCCTTGCACGCACTCGACCTGGGTTCGATTCCTCTGCCCCTCTCCAAGAGCCCGGCAAGATACTGAGAGTATCTCGCCCGCACGGCAGAGCCTGGCAAGCTACCCATGGCATATTCAATATACCAAAAACAGTAACAACAGGTCTCACAATGGAGACGTTACTGGTGCCTGCTCGAGCAAATCAGTGAGCAACGGGATGACAGTGATACAGTGAATGACTCCTGGATGCAGCCCAGTCCACTCTCCCACCTGCTATAGAAATCGCTCCAATCATTTCTAATAGGACACGTGCTCACCTTCTGCTCAAGACTTTCAGGGACAAAAAATTCTCTGTTCTGCTGGGATGACTTTCAGACTTTGAAAGTTCTTATTAATATTGGGCTTCAATGGCTCTGCTGCAAAATTTTGACTTACTGTGTATTGTGGTGGGTTGGGTTGAAAACAGGTCACATGCATGGAGAATTGAAGGGGAGGCCTCATCGTGTTGATGAATTGCTGAGCAAAGAGACAAAGACACACTCAGAGGAACAAGGAAAAACAAACAAATGAATTTATTTAGCACTAGTGCTGACCACGTGGAGTTAGCCTCCAAAGTCTGAGTACCAGACCCAGCTTCAGGTTACATTTATACAGGTACATCCCCAGAAATGGTCCGAGCTGGGAACTTGCAGCTGGAGAGGATGTCAGACAAAATTACACATGACAAGGTGATATAGTACACAAATATGATAAAAGATAAGCCAGGACTCAGGCTTCCTGTGATAGTGGTAATGAGCAAATTATAGGGGCAGGAACCAGACCACCTTTTACAGGAGCCAGACTTCTCTTAAAAATGGTTGTAGGCCTCATAAAACTGTTACAGGATTTTACACTGGGTCTTTTTCAACCCTAAGTGACTCTGAATCTCCTCCAGTCTTTACCTCATTCACAAAATAGGGAGAGATATTATTTATCCTGACTGCCTCACATCCCTCATAAGAGGGCTTGCCTGAGGTCACCTCGGTGTAGAAAGTGCTGAACATTATAAGGGTAGTATTAGCCTTTGTCCAGCATGCTCAGCTCAGTTTTATCAGGGCAACTCTTGGGATGATTTATGAAAATTTTCTAACACAATCCCCAAAGATATAGTTTGATGAACTCTTTCACTTAGCTTCCAGATTTACTAATTACTGTATCACTGTCATCCCATTGTTCATTGATTTACTCAAGCGGGTGCCAGTAATGTCTCCATTCGTCCCAGCCCTGAGATTTTAGCAGCCTCTCCTTATTCGTCTTTCCTAATGATTGGAGGCTTCCTTCAGGGTCAGGGGAATGAGACCTATTATTGTTACTGTTTTTGGCATATCGAATATGCCACAGGGAGCTTGCCAGGCTCTGCTATGCAGCCGGGATATTCTTGGTAGCTTGCCGGGCTCTCCAAGAGGCATATCTATTTATGATGATGTGTGGCTCATGTGTGAGGCTCAGCCCGAGTGTGTGGAAAGGGGCCTAGAGCTTGGGGGCGGTTGGGTAGTGGAGGTCGGCTGCCAGGGTTGGGTCCCTTGGGACGGGGAGGACTCTCACGCACCCCCCCTCTGGGATGCCCCGAGTGAAAACAGCCTGGTGAGTCCGGTGGTATGGTTATGGGGGCCTCATTTTATGCTCCCTTCCGGGAGAAGCAGCCTTGAGTTCTGGAGGTTCTTTTAATTTTGTCATCACAGTTTCTTGAGTTTGCCCCCATGCACTATCCTCCTGGGTATGTTCTAGGTACCAGCATACCTATTGCCAGTGAGTGATCCTGCTGAAATGGGGAGAGTACAAAGCTATAATCTGGCAGGCGTAGGGGCTATATGCTTGTCCTTCCTTGTCACTTTAGTGCTTGGTGATGCTTTGATCTCCGTAGACTCATAATCAAGAATTATTAAGCAACTAAATCCAGGAAAGAGAAGCAAGGGTTCTGTCTGTAATGTTCTTTAAGTAGCATATATTCTAGGATAGGAAGGAGGTTCTTCTTGCACAGCAAAGGATAATAAATTGTAACTGATCACAATTACCTAGCTAATGAGCTACAGGAAACTTTGGCTCCTAGATGGCTGAAATTTGGAGCAAAACAGACTTTATTGTGTCATCAGTTCAGAGAAAAATTATCTGGGAATCTTGTGCAATAATATGTATTCCGGAGTTTCCTAAGAACAAACATAGGTGGCACCTTGGTGCTTCTCCTTCCTCCAACATGACCGTGGGATCTTCCAGTGCCCCTGAAATCTCCCCACAGTCCTGTGGAAACCTTAGTGCTACTTACAAGAGGAACTGGAGAACCTTAGAGATTGTGCATTTCTTCATTTCTGCACTATTTATGCATCTGTACATAATCTACCTTATGAGGCCACTGGGAAAGAGAAGGTGATAATGGGTGTAAAGTGTCTTTTATCATGTCTGGCATAGACTCGCTGTTGTCTAAATATTGTATTTTTGCTCTCCAAGTAGTATACAACTAACCAAGAATGAGCTTGTGACTTTCTTTAGGCCACATGGTTGCCTTTAATGTCACCGCTCTGCTATTTCCTGGCTTCATCTCTCAGTGAGAAGAGTACGTGCTAGATATCAAGCCAGGAGCAGCATCCTGTCTCTACTAGGTTACCAATGAGAACTTAGAATGTTGAAGTAGTATTTGTGCTTGGCCTGTTCTTTCTCTGTGGCATTTTTCACAGTGAAATCATCAGTCTGACCTTGAATAGAAATTCTTCAACATTCATTATATCACCTAGGACGGCCATGAAGAAGTTCATAATGTGTCTTTTTTTATTATTGAAGAACTGAATCGCATTACATATCTGGCCCATCTTATTTTTGACGCCTTGGCAAATGAGACAGGATTCCACTGACTGGATTCCATGGGACGTCAAAAGACCATGTGGCCGCCCATCAACGAGATAGACAGATTTCTTCGTCAAAACCCTGAATGAACGATTTGAGGCTTTTCCTGTTCCTGGAGCAAGCAGATATCATTGGGCTACACTAGCACGCGACAGGAATGAATGGAGACATTACTGGAGCCCACTTGAGCAAATCAAAGATCAACGGGATGACAAGTGATACAAGTGATTGAAAAACTGTTCTTCACTTGTTTGGCATTCAGTGGGTGCTCCACTGGTTCTCAACTCATGGATAAATTTGTAGTGTGGTTAGCCCATGCTTTTTCAAGGAGGGGTGACTCTTTCAATAGAGGAAGACCTTTAGATATAAGTGGTGAAAGAACAATTATTTAGAATTCAAGACAAAGAAAATCACATGTGAGAAACACAAAATATTGCCTACAAAGAAAAAAAAAATGTTTTAGAGGGTAAGCTTTTCAAGTGGTGCTTTGGAAGCCCAGGAGCTCTTCCTGGAGATTCTCAGTCAACCAGACCTATGGTTCAGTTCGAGGGCTGAAGAGGTGGTGCCGCTCAGACCCTGCCATGTTTGAGATACTTGTGATACTCAGGGGACCATGTGGTGTGGGGATTGAACTGGGGTTGTCTGCATTTAAGGTATTGTCTTATTCTCAGTACTAAGGGAAGAAGTTTTTAAAAGTTCTTTGAATAAAGCATTTTCCTCCCACCACAAATCTTCCTAGGGATTTCGACTTTAAAGAACTACTAGAAAGTTATCAAATAATCAATTGGAATCTTGACTACAGAGAGGAATTTCTCAATGCTTACAAGGAAGAGTTCAAATTTGCCTTGGATTTTGCTAGTTGACTATTGGGATCACTCAGCCCCATTGTGTTGATATATGCCTGGCCCCGACCTCCCAATTTATTTTCTGACAAATTTTCTAGAGCCTTGCTACCATACTCACTTTCATTATAATCGTGCTTTTTGCACAGCACAAGCTCATCTACTTTTAAGGAGTGGAAGACATGGCTCTAAACTTTTCTAATTAAAATTTCTTTTCTCCTTCTGGGGCCAGAGTGATAATACAGTGAGTAGGACATTTGTCTTGTACATGGCTAACCCGATTTTATCCCTGACATCCTATGGAGCACTGTCAGGAATGATCCCTGGCCACAGATGCAGGACTAAGCCCCAGAATTGCCTAGTTTGGCCCCAGAACTAAAATAAAATTACATAAAAAATTTTAAAAAGTTGTATTCTTTCTGATCTGTTACACGGTACTTAGATAATTCAGTGTGCTGAGACAATGCAAAAATGTTATCTGATATCAGAGAAAGGGATGCTCTCTCTCTTTCTCTCACCTGATTTCCTTCCTTCCTTCCTTCCTTCCTTCCTTCCTTCCTTCCTTCCTTCCTTCCTTCCTTCCTTCCTTCCTTCCTTCCTTCCTTCCTCCCTCCCTCCATTCTCTCCTTCTCTCCTTCCCTCCTTCCCTTTGTTCTTCCCTCTTTTTATGCTTTTATAGGGCCAAGAGACAGTACAGCAGTTAAGAGTGTATGCTAGACACCCGATCCTGGTTCCATCTCTGCCACCAATTGGTCCTCCAAGAAACCAGGAGTGATCTCTGGGCCCCATAAGTACAGGTTGGGAGATCCTCTCAAAAATTAAAAAAAAAAAATTTTAAGGATTACTTCTATAGCAAATGAATCATTTAGTCTAACACGTGCGAAAAGGGAATTTTAGACAGGAAAGAATGGCTTAGAGGAGGGAGGTAATTTGATAACAGATTAAAACATTCAACTCTTCCTCAGAAAAGAATTCCAGGCCAGAACTGCCTCCACTGTGCTCTGGGGACCTCGGCCTGTGGATGTTGTGCCGCTGCTTTTTACAAAGCTCAGTTTGCATGCACTAACCTAAGCACAGAGAGGAAGTGGGGCTAGGGCGCCCCGGGCTTCTTCCTTCCTTCCAGGCACTTGGGATGCAGGAGCCGAAGAGTAATGCATCTCAATCAGCAGCCTATCGACCAAGGAGGAGTTAAGTGAACCTGAGGTGCTCTCCTTATGGCTCCCTCCCTCGCTGCCCTATTACTGGGCTGCATTTGTTCCCATTGCCTCAGCTTCTCCTGGAATCAATAGTCAGCGATGACTTCCACTAACCAGCGTATATTATACATAGGCATGATGTATAATATCTAAGGGGAGGCGGTGGGGGTGGGGGGTGCTGTGGCAGCTGGGCAGGCAGTTCCCAGGAAATCTGTCCCTGAGGCACTTGCATTATTTGAACCCTCCTGGGGGCTCTGAAGCTGGATAATGTGACCCAGAGCCTGGGGAATGGTGACAGGTGTACCGGTTTACGAGGGCAGTCTGAGAGTCTGTGCTCTGGACTGGCAGGATCCTGGCGGCAACATGGGAGAAAGAAGTCATACCCGTGAGATGGGGCTCACTTTATTGATGGAGTGAAGCCATTTCCTGTTTGCATTCCGGACTTTTCTTTATCAAGGGTGGGGGAAGCACTGCCTTCTCTCTCATCTCAGCAGGGTGTGTCAACAACAAGGCAGACCTCAGCTCAAGTCAGGCCCTGATGTCAGCCACTGCATGAACTCAGAAAGCTCCTTCATCTCCCTAAGCCCGCTTGGTTCATTTGATAGGAGAATATCTCACTGTGGGGATTCCATGAGATTAAATACTTTGTGTATTATACTTAATCCAGTTCCTGGTGCTGTTCTCCATGAATTAAAGCCCATCGGCATTGCTATCTGTGCAGCTTTCTTGCTGGTGTCATGCCTATGCTGTTCTATTTCTCTTTCACGGATAAGGGTCTAGTGGAGCACGAGGTGGAAAATAGAACCATATGCATTTCAAGAAAGTAAGATTAGTGTATTGAAGATGTTTATTTTCTGTCCATCCGTGTTTATTTATTCTGCAAGAATGAGCTGTTTTCTCAGATTATTGCATCTGAGAGGAGCAGAACAACCTCAGGTTCCCCTGCTCAGGCTTTGAGACTGACTTTTAACTTGTCTGGGGTCCCCCAGCCAGTGGGAACCCTGGTGTTGCCATCTTCCCAGGCTGACCCCCTCAGTGTGATAGCTGGAGATATAGATCTGGGTCAGGAAGAAGGATGGAGCTGGAGCCCTGTGTTTGGGAATTATTCACTTAATGGCCTACACCATGACCTTGACTGCAAGTGCACAGTAAGTGAGTTTGGTGGTAATAGGACTCAGTGAAATCACCAGGAGCACTGACATTTACAAGATCAATGGGAAATAACTGGCAAGTGAGAGAAAATGAAGCTGCGAGGTCAGACAGGGAAAATGTACTGGAGAGAGAAATGCCTGGGTGTCTGTGGTTGGCCCAATATTGACCCCCAGAGAGGCCCACATCCTAACCCCAGAGCCTGGAATACGTATGCTCACATGGCCAGAGGGCATTTCAGATGCCACTAAGATTACAGTTTAGTGGTGGGCCCAGTAGAATCACATGGGTGCTTATTGGGACGAAGAAAGCAGGAGAGAGAAGGAGATGGGGACAATGAGAGAGAGTCCCCATGCAATTGGACTAAGGTGCAGACTTGCAGGAACTAAGGAACAGACTTGCAGGAACTTGAGTAGGCAGGGGGTGGATTCTCTCTCTCTCTCTTTTTAAAAATTTTATTGAATCACTGTGAGATAGTTACAAGCTTTCATGTTTGGGTTACAATCACACAATGATCAAACACCCATCCCTCCACCAGTGCACATTCCCCACCACCAATATTCCTGGTATTACCCCCCCCACACCTTTCCCACCCTGCCCCTGGATTCTCTATAAGGCTTTGAGAGCCAGATGGCTGATACCTTGACTGACAGTAAAATATATATATTTTTAATTTTATTGAATCACCGTGAGATAGTTACAAGCTTTCATGTTTCGGTTACAATCTCGCAATGACCAAACACCCATCCCTCCACCAGTGCACATTCCCCACCACCAATATCCCCCGGTATACTCCCCCTTTTCCACCCTCCTCCTGCCCCCATGGCAGACAATATTCCCCATACTCTCTCTCTCCTTTTGGGCATTATGGCTTGCAACACAGACACTGAGAGGTCATCATGTTTGGTCCGTTATTTACTTTAGGCACACTTCTCCCATCCTGATGGATTCCTCCAGCCATCATTTTCTTAGTGATCCCTTCTCTATTCCATCCGCCTTCTCCCCTCAAAGCACATGAAAAAATGCTTCACATCGCTAGTCATCAGGGAGATGCAAATGAAATAAAATATTTTTTTAAATTTTTTATTGAGTCACCATGTGGAAAGTTACAACGTTTTCAGGTTTAAATCTCAGTTATACAATGCTTGAATACCCATCCCTTCACCAGTGCTCATATTCCACCACCAAGAATCCCAGTATAGCTCCACCCCGCCCCCTCACACCCCTAACCCCCCCACGCCCCTAGCCCCCCACCCTAAGCCCCCCCCGCCTGTGTAACTAATAAATTTCACTTTACTTTCACTTTGATTTCATACAATATTTCAACAAAACTCACTAGAAATAAAATATTTTTTAAGGAGATAAGATGTGCATTGTTTAGATCAGTGTTTTCTGAATGTAACCTCCTTCCAAACTCGTTTCCTTCCTGTGTCCCCCCCTGCCATACCAGCTGGCCTTGCAGTTTTATGCTGTCACCCCCATTCACATGATCATCACCTGAGAACTCTGGAATATCAGGCTTGATGGAGGCATGGGGCTGCATTTACAGGGACAGCAAACTGGACCAGAGGGGTGGGCCTTGGCACCAAGCTTTATCTGGGGTAAGCCACTCTCCGGGGCCATCAACACTGCTGGAGGGGTCGAAGGAAGAAGGTGAGATGATCTAACTGTTGCCCAACAAGCACTGGCACTTGGGCAATGCGCTGCAAACAAAGTACTGAAGAATATGGGGCATTTCTAGATGATAGTCCTGTTGGCTGCAGGCCTGTAGAATGCTGCTTATAAGGCCACGTTGCCGGTTTGACATCAACCCAAGATGAGGCCTGGACTCTGACATGGTTGTTGCGGTGCTGGAGTAAAGCAAGAAACATGTGGAAAGAAGAGAATGAGAAGTAATGGATAAACACAGTAAATCACAGTTCTTTCATAGTAGTAATAAGAAAAAGAAAGATGAGATTCCAGAGAGAAACTGACTGGGTGAAGCAGATATCACTCTGGATTCTCTGACTTCTCGAGAAGCTTCCAGAAAAGGAGAGCAGAGGAACCAAGGATGTGACTCCCAACGCAGCATGTCAACATACTGGCCTGGAATGGCTCAGTTCTCTGGCCAGCTCCAGCTTGGCAGGGGGTGGGGGTGGGGAACAAGCAAATTGGTGGCAGAAGCAGGGGGTCGGGGAGAAGTAGAATTACATCAAGATTTAGGGTGGCAAACCTTAGTAATGCCAAAAAGTGAAGAGAGAGAGAAAGGGAGAGGGAGGGAGACAGAGAGAGAAAGAGAGCAGAAAAGGGGGTGGTGGTGGGAGAGGTACTGAGGACATTGGTGGGGGAAATGTACACTGATGAAGGGATGGGTGTTGGAACGTCGTCGACTGAAACCCAATCATGATCAACTTTGTAACTGTGTATCTCACTGTGATTCAATTTTAAAAAAATCAGGGTTGACAGCAACCAGGAGAGAAGATCTGTCTCCTCTACAAACTCTTGGATGCTCTGGTTGAGGCCTGGCATCTGAGAATGGAGCAGATAAGAGTCCAAGGCAGAGACAAAGGAAGGGCACATAATTGCTGAAGGAAAAACAAGTGAGTTGTTACAACACTGTTCAAAGGAGGTGGATGAGGCTCCCAGAAAAGAGACATTGTTCAGAGCCTCAAAACTGCGAAGTGACAGTGGCAGAAACAGAGTGTCCTCTGATATCCGTGGTTCGATATGTGCATGGTCTCCTGCATGTGACCAGCTCTCTACCTGGGACATGAAATGGATCTGTGCTCACATGTGCCTAGTTTATAAGACCCTAACAATCAGCTCCCCAGCTCTGGGGAAAACCTAGAGTTGAATTTATTTCAACTCTTGGGACCTGGAAATCAGACTTGGTAAAGTGATCGTCTTTTTCCATCTTAGAGATGAATTCACTGGAGTTTGGCTGAAATGGGAAAATACTGGTGATGGAGTGAATGGGTACCGTATGGCAATACAAGGCTGGCATTCTCTCTTTCTTTAAGTTTACAGTCAGATGTCAGCCCCTGTAATACTACTCTGAAGAAAACTTCTCCAAAGAAGACATCACTCATGATCACAGATGGTAAGTGTAAGATGTAAAAATATCAAAATGTACAGACTAGTGTTGGTTGAAGAGGGAACAACTCATGCAGAGTTCAGTCAAGAATTGTGCATAGCTGGTCTCAACCTTGAAGATGTGGGCTGGAGAGGTTTGTATTTGGGGTACAGGTGCCCAAACATTGTGGTTCTCTTCAAAAATCAAGACCCTTGAAGGTGGAACAACTTTACCTGGAATAATTTCACACTGGGGTTGAATTCTCTATGGATGGTCCATCTCTGGGGTTACTAAAATCTGTGCAGAGGCAGGAATTGGAAATTCTGTGTCTTGCATTACTTGTCATTCCGTTGATCTTCGATTTGCTCGATCGGGCTCCGGTAACGTCTCCATTCACCCCTGTCGCGTGCTCATGTAGCCCAATGACATCTGCTTGCTTCAGGAACAGGAAGAACCTCAAACCATTCATTCAGGGTTTTGATGAAGAAGTCTGACCATCTCGTTGGTGGGCGGCCACGTGATCTTTTGACCTCCCGTGGAATCCAGTCGGTAACAGCTCTAGACCAGCGATCATCTCTGAATCGCATTATGTGTCCTGCCATCTGATTTTTGGCACCTTGGCAAACGAGACCGTGTCCCTGATTCTTGACTGTCGATGGAGGTTGGAACTCCGGATTCCTTCTCTCACTTGAGTGAAATGTGATATTCCAAGTATAGCTCTTTCAATTCCTCTTTGGGATACCTGGATAGCGTTCACATCCTGTTTTTGTAGGGCCCAGGTCTCTGAGGCCTATGTTAGGGCAGGAAGAATGGTGGAGTCGAAAAGATGTGTCCTGAGCCAGAAGTTCTTCATCCTCTTAACCACTTCTTTGATGCTCTTGAAGGCTTTCCACGCTGCTCTCTTTCTTCTGCGCAGTTCTGGCGCCAAGTCATTCCTCATGTTGAGTTCTCGATCCAGGTATACATAGCTGCTGCATTTGAGATGTTCGTTCCATTGAGAGCAAATGGAACGTCAGGGACTAGTTCATTTTTCATGAGCATTGTTTTGGTGATATTCAACTGCCAACCTTTCCACACTGTGTCTTGTGTGAGACCTAACGATGGCCGAGTGACACGAGAGACAGACCAGGAAGCCTCTCCAGAGTGTGTGCTCTACTCTTAGACTCTCTTTGTCTAAGGTGAGAAATCCATAGTTATGCCCCGTTTTCTAGATAAATGACACGACTGCTTAGTATTCATGGATTTGGAGATTTGAGTGTTCTGCCTGACGATATTATACGCTTGTCTCTCCAGGTCCTCTCCTCCGTCACTGGGCACTTGTAGATTTCCCCTTCAGAACTCACCTTAGCCCAGGCTACTCCCACCAGCTGGTTGGTTTCCTCTGGTGGGATGAGCCTGGGGATGCAGAAACACCTTCTCCCTTTCTTATTTTACCCGCCAGGCACGGGAGGGAAGGAGCAGGGTGCATGCAGGTTTAGGCAGTGCTGATATGGACTATTTCCAGACGCTGAGTGTATAATCCCTTTGGTTCTGCTGTGCCAAGCAGGAGCGTAACAAGCGTGCGCTGCAGAACAGAGAGTAGAACACAAGTGGAACACAATTCCGTGCACACGCTGCGCGCGAGGAAAAGGAACCTGATGCCATTAGCATGCCTGACAGCTGGCTGTCCCCCTTTGTTGAATTTTAAAGAATTTTTGAGGGGAAAGGGAGTTGAAAGGAAAAGGCAAAAGAGTAATTGAATAGAGTGAAAAATATCCATGGATGCTGGCTTTGAAGGTCCATTCGCTTCTTTTCCTATGCAAGGAGATGCTTTTGCAAATTGTTGAGCATGAATAGACTCACGGGGAGCAGACAGGCGGGGTGCACAGTCCCTTGGGAAGGTGCTGGGGGAGGAACCTGATGATCCCACTTCAGGCTGCTTCTACAGCTCTGAGTGACGTATGTCCTTTCCTGTTCCTCCATCTGGTCTTTGAAGAGTTCTGAGTCATTAGTTCCCACCCTGGCAATTTCACTGAAGATTGTTCTAAGGCCGGTAGTAAAATTGACCAGTGTTTCTCAGTGGGTTGGGGGGCACAGAACCTCCTGTGGGCCCCCAGGAAATCCCAAGAGAGCCACAGGTGAAAATCATGTGAATTGAGGGGGACATGGCATGAGACCAAGAACAGAGTTCATGTGGGGACCCCTTTCTCAACTGGGGCTTGTGTTAGATGGCAAAACACGTGGGAGAGGGAAATGTATGCTGGTGAGTGAATCTTCCTGATCTCTGACTTCAGAGACGGTTGTGGCCAGACCACTTGTAACCCCACAGAAATTAGACCCCACTGAAGGGGCTTCCCTGGTAAGATGGTTGCCAGATTGCACCCAAGGTGCTCACCGCTTGCATGACCTGTTCTGTCCCACTGCTGTCCTTCTGACTGCCGGTCATAGCTGTTCTGTATGGTTCCTGGGTCCTGGTTAGAGTCACTCCCAAGTGGACATTCGGTGGCTATGTCAGTTCCCCCATCCAGCTTATTTTATTTCCTGTTACACCACTCTTACTCACATTTCTGCCTACTTTCATAGACAGCCACAGAAGAGTCTTGGGACCCTGGGCTACCGTTTGGAATCTTGGGGATGTGTCTTTAAATGTTCTCTGGATCAATGATTTCACCCCAGAGAAGGGTTGGTAGAAACTCTACCTTTGCAAACGGATAGAACAAATAGCCAACTGGTGCCTTATGTTCCTGTGTTGCACCAGCATCGACTGTACTGAATGCTTGCTTCTCTTTTTTCCAGAGTGGACTTGACTTCTCTGTGAGGTTTCTTGGGAGTGAGGCTCAAGTTTGGAGAGAATATCACAAGATGCCACCTGGCATTTTCTTAAGTGAAACAACTTTATTTCAACTTTTCCCCCATGTGTCATGGCCTGGGCTCCTTCATCATAAAGCAATACTGGGAGTCAGACAATCAAAAATTTCAGAGCCGGTTCTCACCCGTGTCCAAACCTTGATGAATGCTGGTGGAGAGAGAGTGAGACTCAAGGGTAAGAGGTCGAAGAACCGTTTCTGGGAAGTGCAAGCAAAATGCAATGTGAGGGGCTGGAGCTATTATAGCACAGTGGGGAGGGCGTTTGCCTTTCACGCAGCCAACCCAGGTTCGATTCCCAGCATCCCATATGGTCCCCTGAGCACCATCAGGAGTGATTCCGGACTGCAGAGCCAGGAGTCAACCCTGAGCCAGGTGTGACCCAAAAAGCCAAAAAAAAAAAATGCAATGTGAGATGCATGAATGTGTTCCTGGGTGAGCAGCAGGGGTAGGAAGTCTGGGGTTAGAATCAAGTGCCCACTCTTTCCGGTATATAAGAACATAGTGAAGAGAGGCAGGATGAGGACCACACAATGCTGGTGTCACCTGTGCGTAATTCTCTGGAAGAAGGAAGCTGTGTGTTTAAAATTCTGCTTGTCTCTTAAACTTGGAGAACTCACCCTCTTCTATTTTAGCTCACACCTTTAGTGAAAATAAAGCTGGCAACTTATAGTGCTTATCCCATTAGTATTCAATTATATTTCCCAGATAAACAGCTGGAGGCCATCTCTTCAGTGACAAATGTGTTTGATTTGACTTAATCACCACCACAAGGCACATCATTTACCAACATTTGCTGTAGTACAATTTTAACAAGTAGGGTGATTCACCCTGGGAGAGGAGAAAAGAAACCTGCAAACACTGAGAGACAAGAGGAGAGGAAAAAGGGGAGCACGGAATTAGCAAGGTGTCTGTAACTTTAAATACTCCCATAGAGCCTGTAATCAGACTGATTGTGGTGAAAACCAGGCAGCATTGACTGATGTGGCTCTGTAGGGATGGATCTGGAAACTTTATCATTTAGCAAGCCAATGTGACTTCCATAGAAATAATCAAGAAAGGGGCAAGAGATATAGTACAGCAGGTAAGTCACTTCCCTTACACATGGCTGACGCTGCTTCGACCCCCAGCACTACATTTGTTCTCCTGAGCACTGGCAGGAGGCATCCCTGAGCCAGGAGTAAGTTCTGAGCACAGCTGGTATTAGCTGCTCCCAAAATTAGTAAATGAAGATAAAATGTAAAGGAAAAGCCCCACATTTGCTGAGGCCATACCTGGATGCAGGAAAGCGCACGCCCAGAAACCTGATGAACATCACAGTTTGCTCTGACTCACATGGCAGCACCTGGGCAAGCCACAGAACATCCCACCACACAGAACCACCCTCTGTATCCCTGAGTGCTCCCTCCCACACTGCTCACGTGTACATTTGTTTTTTTAAGGCTCATGACGACTTGACACTCTCTAAAAGTACTTTGGCTGGGCCTTCGTAAGCAGTTGATTTGCTCACTGATGAAGCTTCTGAGAGTGTAAGACCAGGCGTGAGCCCTGTTCTAGAGTTTCTTAGTGGGATTGAGGAGAGCAGAAAGAGACTGCTATGTTGGGAGCTCTGGGTTTGTGGCCTTTTCCCTCTGGACCACCGGGAAGCCTGAACTCCCCCCGCTTCAGCATGGACACAGGCAGACACCTGATCTACTTCCTTGCGGGTGGCTGCTAAGCTCTAATGACATAATGGATGTGAGAACACTCAGAGCAGGATAAAGTGCTGTACAATTATTGCATCCTTTAACAAGTGTGATGGAGAGACATTGATAGCATAGGGAGTTATTTTGAACAAGAGCAAGACAAGTGCTCATGTATTGAAACCGAAAATGACGTGGGTCCTAATGGTTTTAAATGGTCCTGAAAGTTTCTCTGACTTTGGAGAAGTGCCTTTAATTTAACTCTTTAGGACAAGGCTCTCAGAAGGCCAGGGTGGAGGAGGCCCCCCTATGCAATATTCCGGTGGCTCTGACATTAAAGATGAATCTGGCATCTTTAAACAGCATGAAAGGAGTTCTCATCATTCTGGAGACTGGATGCCCAAGCTTAAAGCTTGGTCAGAGATGCACATTTGGTGACTGCCAGCTTCCGGGTTCACTTCTGACTCCACCCTCCAGGGTCAGATCTCCCTGGGGTCCCCTTTGTCAGGACATTAAATTCCATTCAGGAGACATCTTGCCCTCCTGACCTTACAATATCCCCGAGGTTCCATTTCCAATACCATGACATTGGGGATTAGATTTCAGTTCATGGACCAGAGGAGGCAAATATGCTCTGAAGAGCTATGTTCTGCGGAGCAGGTGCTTCTGCTTTCCCAGGTGAAACCCTTCATCAGAAAATGGGGTTGTGGATTACCAGCTGGGAGAGTGTGATTAGGTTAATTAATGGTCAGGGAGAAAACCATAAACATTACTCGTAGAGAATTTTTTTTTTTATATGAAAGGCTGCATATGAAAGGTTTCTGCTGTGAAATCATAGTGCTCTGCTACTTCGGGGAGGTTTCTGGCAATTTGTGAGATATAAGCGCTGTGTTAGACGTGGGTGACATTAAGGTGAATGAAAAAGTCATTCTCTTTGCTGGGTGCCATTTTCAATGTTTTAAGTAAGTTCTCCTCCTCCTCCTCCTCCTCCTCCTCTTCCTCCTCCTCCTTCTCTTCCTTCTCCTCCTTCTCCTCCTCTTCCTCCTCCTCCTCCTCCTTCTCTTCCTTCTCCTCCTTCTCCTCCTCTTCCTCCTCCTCCTCCTCCTCCTCCTCCTCCTCCTCCTTCTCCTCCTCCTCCTCCTCTTCTTCCTCCTCCTCTTCTTCCTCCCCTCCTCCTCCTCCTGTTTATTGATTTAAACCCCCCTTCCCATTCCTTTGTTGTTATGAGGTTTGGGGGTTCTTATTTTCTTTAGGTTCAGTCTGATTTTGTCACAGTAGCATGAGGTGCTTCTTGGGGGTCTCACTTCTGGTTGCAGTGCTTGCTCAACTTTTAGTTGTAGTGCTTCCAGCAGCGGATTCACACTGTTCTGTGACACCAGGGGTCCCAGAGAGCAGAGCCACCAGGGCTACATGTAGGCAGCATCAGGGATCAAACTCACGGCTTTAGTCACTGAGTCATTTGCCCTCTCAAGAACTTTCTTTTCCTTTCTTATTCTCAGAGGCGGGGGGTGGGGGGGGTTGGGGCCACCCCCAGTTGTGCTTAGGGGTTACTCCTGGCTCTGGCCTCAGGGATCACTTTTGGCAGTGCTCAGGGGATCGTGTAGGGTGCTAAGGATTGAATGCAGGTCAGCAGAGTGCAAGGCAAGTGCCCTGTCCACTATCTCTCCAGCTCCAAGATTTTTCTTATTTCCTTTAGGTTCAGTCTGATTTTGTCATATTTTCATTTTGATCTGTTCTCTTCTTATAGCTTATCGTTTCTGGAGCATAGAGGTTAGATAAAGCCTATCAGGATTAAGTGTTCAATTTTTTTTTCTCCTTTATCTCAGAGAATTGCTTCTCTGTTGATTTAAGTACTAAAATTCTCTCCCACTTGTTCAGCATTTATGCTTCACAAAGCTTCTATTTTTATTCCTGTTCATTGATTTAGTGGGCATTGATGGTGGCATTTCTCTTTATCCTCCACGGAAGGAATGTAGGGCTATGTTGGATTATGTTAGGCTGTTTAAACCACCTAGGTTCATAGGTGGCCAGGGTCAAACACATACTCAAAGGTATGGAGAATGCAATTCCTGAAACCAATCCCTTTGTGTAACAACTTTCCTCCAGGGAGGTTTTGCAAGCTAAAATGTAAAATTTTAATTTGCACAGCCTAGGGTTCGAACAAGCATCCAGGAGGTGAAAACCCACCAACAACTTGGAAACTCACAAGCTCTTCCATTAGCTCTTCTCTGGAGGTTGTGTATGCACGTCTGCCTGGGTATCATAGTCGGTACCTTCTATCAGCAGCTTTGGCTAAAGAGACCACTTATGGGGCTGGAGTGATAGCATAGCGGGTAGGGCGTTTGCCTTGCACGCGGCCGACCCGGGTTCAAATCCCAGCATCCCATATGGTCCCCTGAGCACCGCCAGGAGTAATTCCTGAGTGCAGAGCCAGGAGTAACCCCTGTGCATCGCCAGGTGTGACCCAAAAACCAAAAAAAAAAAAAATACCACTTACTTTCTGGGTGTGGCAAGTTCTTACTGAGTTTTAAAAAGAACCCTCAGTGTGGACAAGGAGAGATAGAGTTTGGAGGAGGCATGAAGATACTTCAATGAACTCAGAAATCAGGTCTCATGTATCAGAGTTCTCCTCCTTGATTTATGATGATCCGTACCTTCAACCAGTGCATGGAAAGTGCCAGAGAGAGGTGTATCTGCTGGCAGTGAATCCTCACCGTTCTTTCCCTTCCTGGTTCTATCTAGAGATGACGGGTGGATGATTGGACCCGCTTCTCCACGGAGTTATGGATTTCCACTCTTTTCTGCTTTTGAAGGCATTTTAATTAAGAGATGGGGAAGGCTCTTCCGGGGCAGCTAAATAGATGATATTTAAAACGCGAAGCTGAATGCTGCCTATTACTGCTTAATGTAATAATCGTCACATTTATCCTTTTATCCCTCAACCTGTCTTCGTTTCCATTTAATGAAGTTCTTTGTTTTCTCTCATCACAAATATTATTTCTGTTAAATACTTTGAGCTTTTCTATGTCTATTTAAATACAATCAGATGGAAACTTCCCCCGCCAGCCTAATATTGTTTTATAATTAAACCTATTTAACTCGATCAGTGTGTGTGTGTGTGTGTGTGTGTGTGTGTGTGTGTGTGTGTGTGTGTGTTCTAGTCCTGCTATATTTGAGCCTACAACTTGACTTTGAGTTTTGGTTGGACTCATTCCCCTCCTCCTAATTTCTACATTTGGTTATACTCTGGGGCCTTGGAAATTGCATCTTAATTTTTTTTTCTTGTATGCCTTTAAGTTCTCATGGCAAAATGGCAGTGTGATATTTCAATGATTTATTTTGGGTAGCCCTCATCCTTTCAGTGTGTGGTCAGACACAGCCAGTGACAGAGGCTAGATTCTAAAGTCTCCTTTGAGAGGGATATGTTGGCATCTTCTCCATTTGTCCTTATTCCCAGGAGCTGTCAGGGCGAGGGGAGGGTTCCATCCATGCAGGCAGAGAAAGGCTGACCCAGCCTCTTCCCAGGCTTGTGGTCTGGCTCTCACACCTTCTGAATCAGAGACATCACACAATTAAAGGTACCCAGGTAGAACTCTTGATTTTCTTTCTTTCCCCACTGCAATCTTCCCAATGACATCTCCATATCCCAACACCACCCTCCTACCAGTTATCTAGTAAAGAACTTTCCAATTACTCTAGACTCTTCCCCACATCAGAAATCAGTCATTAACAAGATCCCATCCCAGTTATAAAATACATCTCAAATCTGAGCACTTTCTCCCACTTCCTTCTCTTCTACTAAGTCTCTACCATTACCTCCTAATTGATCTTCTTATTTCAGCATGCCTGCAGTTTATTCTGCACCTTCTGCCCCCAACCAGAAGAATCCATCTAAAAAAACCATCTGAAACACAATTGTTTCTTGTCCCTTTCTGTTCCAATCCCACTTCACACAAACTGGAATGTGTAGTCCCCTGGGGACTAATGGACTTCTGGAGCCTGGCCCTTCCTTGCTCCTTACCTCTCCTAACCTTCTGTCCTGCTGGGAACTTTCTTCCCCCAGATGCCTGCCTGCCATCCTTCTTAAAGATCTGTCTAAACATCCCTTTAACACCAAACAACTCCATTAAAACAACACTTACCTGCACCCATCCTCTGAACATCATTTTGGGTTTCACTTGACATGCTCTGTATTCATTAGTTTATGCATTTACCGACTGTCTTTCTGATTCTGTTGCTCATGCTAGATCCTCAGTGTTCAGAAGAGCTCTAGTCACAATCCCACAAGCTGTATCGGATAAATGAATGAACGAAGAAATGCTACTACATTAGGTTTGCACTATGCAATTCATCAAATATCTTCACTGTAGTTAATAGTTTCAAGCTCTTTCCTTCAGTATAAAACATAAGCCAACAAAGCCTTAGGAAGAAGACTAATGTGCGCAAGTAATATAATTGGGGTGACTTGATTGAGTGGAAGGGGGAGAGCCGAGACAGGAAATCACCTTCTGTTCTGAGCTCCTAATGTTCCTCAGCTCTCCATGGCAGTTTGAAAGGCACCAGCCTGTGTTCTCTCATTCAATTCTCATAACCACTATAAGAAGCAAATAATTACCCCCGTTTCATCAGTGAGGTAAATAATGAGATGGAGTGAGCTGGCTAGCATAGCAGAGTGAAATAAATAAGCTTACCTGGTGCCCCATGGCAGAGGGACAAGAATTTAGGTTGAGTAATTCCAAACCAGGGTCCCTTGCTTGTTTCCTGAACTCTCTTCTCAATTAATTATCCTTTATTCTTGGCATCCTGTTTTCTTTCTTTCTGTTTATACTGTTTATAATTACATGCTGTGGGCTTTTCTTTTAGGGACATTTCTGGCCAGAATCTGGAGAATTCCTTCTATTTGAAGGTCTCCTAATGGATCTGGGAAATGTTTTCCCAATTATTGACTTAATTATGATTTCAAGGTTACTTACCTTTCCTATTCCTCTAGAAATTCCTGTTACTCAGAGTTCAGAGAATCTCCATCTATTTTTAAGTCCATCACTTTTTTCCCTCTTGATGAAGGGAGAGCTCTTTGTTGAAATCTATTCTCTTGATGTAGAAACTATTACTGACTTTTGGCATTGCTGCTTTCTTTCTTCATTGTGCTCATTATTCTTGCCTCCACCCACCTCATGACCTTACAGCCTCTGCCCTTGTTCTTGCTCAACCTGCTCCTGGGGGCTTGGGAGTATGTGCATGTTTGCTTGGGTGTGGACTGAATGTGCGCCTATGTGGAAAGAATGGGCTTCAGATAGAAATTAGCAAGAAAATAGATAAAATTTTTTACTCCTTTATTTTATTTTTCATTTTTATTTAAAATTTAAAAAGGTCACACCTAGTGATGCACAGGGGTCGCTCCTGGCTTTGCACTCAGGAATTACCCCTGTTGGTGCTCAGGGGACCATATGGGATGCTGAGAATCGAACCAGGGTCGGCTGTATGCAAGGCAAATGCCCTGCCCACTGTGCTATAACTCCAGCCCACACTCCTTTAAATTAGAGATTATTCTAGATGCTATGGGGTTATCTACCTATTTATTTCATTTTGGAATTACAGCTTTTCTAAATGTCTTGTGCAATTTCTTCTAAAAACGTATTTGAAAAAAGAGTTCCCATCTTTTTTTTTTTTTCTAAATTGAATCATGGGCTGGAGCAATAAGCACAGCGGTTGGGCTTTCCGCCTTTCACGCGGCCGACCCGAGTTTGATTCCTCCGTCCCTCTCAGAGAGCCCGACAAGCTACCGAGAGTATCGAGCCCGCGCCGCAGAGCCTGGCAAGCTATCACTGCGTATTGGATATGCCAAAAATAGTAACAATAAGTCTCTCAGTGAGAGACATTACTGGTGCCCGCTCGAACAAATCGATGAGCAACGGGATGACAGTGACAGTGACAATTGAATCATGGTGAGATAGCTACAAGCTTTCATGTTTGGGTTACAATCTCACAATGATCAAACACCCATCCCTCCACCAGTGCACATTCCCCACCACCGATATCCCAGGTATACCCCTCCTTTCCCACCTTCCCCCTGCCTTCATGACAGACAATATTCCCCACAATCTCTCTCTACTTTTGGGCATTATGGCTTGCAAGACAGACACTGAGAAGTCATCATGTTTGTTCTATTATCTACAGTTTCCATATTTCTTTTGGTAGTATGTCAACTCAGAAAAATGTCATCTTTACATGCTCAAACCTCAACCCTCTTCTTGGATGTCCTGAGGGAAAAAGTGGTTTTTTTTTTGGAGTAAGGGTACTTTCAGCAGTGCTCAGAACTCACTTCTGACTCTATGCTCAGGAATAATTCTACTCAGAAAGGCTCAGAGGATCATATATGCTGCTGGGGATTGAACCTGCATTGGCCATATGCAAGGTAAGTTGCCCTACATGTTGTATGATTTCTTCAGTCCTTGGGAAAGTAAATGGTTAAATCTACATACAATCCTCCCTACTACACTAACAGAGACCTATATAAAAAGCTCCAAGTTGGTGAATTGTAAACTTAAAATATTTAATAAGTGTTTGGACCACAAGCGGTCCAAAAAACCAGTCCATATCACTTCTGGTGGTGCTCAAGGGACCATATTCAGTGCCGGGGATCAAACCCAGGTTGGCTCTACCCACTGCAGGGCCATCTCTCCTGTTCCAAACTTGCAACCTTTTTACTTCCATAAATTTGGTCTCTTGACTACAAAGACTGAGTCTGCTTCAGATTTCCTAACATTTTCTGATGGATGATTTTGCTGTTGGAAGAATTTTACAGTGAACATACATGTAAGCATGACTGAGATTCTATGATGAATCTTTTTTTTCTACCCCCTTTATTACCGATTCAGCATTCCTGGATGAATTTTTAAGTATTAGGAGTAATAACTTTCAATAAAGGAGGAACTTCTTATGAAGACTTTGAGCAAATGGCTTTTTTTCCTAAACTTAAATTTTCTCCTTTGTGGGCTGTAGCAATAGCACAGTGGGTAGGGCATTTGTCTTGCACGCGGTGGACCCAGGTTCGATTCCTTCGTCCCTTCCGGAGAGCCCGGCAAGCTTCTGAGAGTATCCTGCCTGCACGGCAGAGCCTAGCAAGCTCCCTGTGGAGTATTCAATGTCCGAAAAACAGTAACAAGTCTCACAGTGGAGACATTACTGGTGCCCACTTGAGCAAATTCATGGACAATGGAAGTACAGTGTTACAGTGGAACACGTAAAAGGGCACCACACCCTGTACTATTGCAGGGAGCTTTGTGTGTGTGTGTGTGTGTGTGTGTGTGTGTGTGTGTGTGTGTGCATGCGTGCGTGTGTGAGTATGTGTGAGTGTGTGTGAGTGTGTGTGTGAATGTGTGTGTGTGAGTGTGTGTGTGTGTGTGTGTGTGTGTGTGTGTGTAGGGGGGTCAGAAGTGTCTTTATGGATGCAAAAAGGAGAGCATGAAGTGATGAACTCTGAAGAAGGTCAGGCTCCGAGCTCTTCCAGGCTTCTGCCCCAGGGCTGCCCAGCTTCATTTGTTTTATGTTTTGAGTATTCGTTTGTTTGCAAAGGAGATTTGTGCAGCTGAATCCATTTTGAAAACTCCTGGATGGCAGGACTTTTAAAGTCCTTTTCAACTCTCAGAAAGAATGTGTCTGGTCTTTCTAACTAGCTTATAAAATTTTAGAGAGGATAAATGAGCCATCATATTTGAGATGCCTCCTTTGTGCCAGGCACTTTGCTAGATACTTCCGCATGTTATTGGATTTACTTCTCATAACAACCCTATAAGACAGGGGTTGTTAACCCTCTTTTACAGTGCAAAAAATCCAGGGCTTAGAAGGTTGACTTATTCAAAGTTGCTTGGCCTGCATCTGGAAGAACTGAAGGTATTGCGATGCACGTGATGCCTTCTAGCAGGAAAGCACGCACCAGTTGGCCTTCAGTTACGGAATCGGCATCTGACAGTCCTTTACCGTGAGTCATGCTACTCTTGCTCAATGAATCCTCTGTGTCATTACCTCATTAGGTTGTGAATTCAGAATTCCCCTTTCAACCACAAAAAAAGAATTCTGTTATAGAAGAACTCTATGGTAGAAGAAGATGAGGCTAAGAATTTTAATTGTGAAAAATAAAATTAGCTGGAGGGAGCAGGGTCAAATTCTAAACAAGCCTTGATTAGCCCTTGATTGAGGTATTTGATATCTTGATGTTTTCTTTCTTGCAGATGCTTCCTGTGTTAGGGAATTCTCGCAGACAATGTGATGTGGGAGGAATAGAGGCACTCTTCACAGGAAACAGAGGCCCTGTCTCTTTGCCCAGGTGGTAGCAGGTGACCTCTGCTCAGCCAATTAGTGCCCTCTCCTGGGTCTTTGCCTCTAAAAACTAGGGAAAGAGAGATGATGATTAATTAGAGTTAAGCTGCTAGGGCTACATCTGATGCAATGACTCTAACCAGTAGGGGTGGTATCTTGATCATACTGTCCTGTTCAAATATGAATGCTTTGCCTATATCTTAATTCTCAAGGATTTGATTTTTTCCTTTCCATTTTCCTAGGGATGGTGCCCTCTGCTACTGCTTTCCTGCTTTTTCTATGCTCTGATGTGAAAATGGGGGAGGATGCTCCCTTACCTATCCCATGTGGGTTTATCTCCTATGTGATAATAGCACATATATAAATATATTTAAAAAATTTTACCTTTCCTTTAAAGGAGAAAATCCTTGCCCTATAGTCTCACAAGTACATCGGTATGAACCCGTCAGTTTAGTTTATCTTGCAAGAACCAATATCCCCTAGATTCCAGAAGTCCAGGCATCAGAGATTAACAGTTCTCTCACTATGCATTCTTCATAGATAATTATAGGACTCTGCTATAATCAGACAGGGATCAAAAGGATGGGGTGACCACCATCTTGAATTTTGCTCCTTCCAATGGCAGAAGGAAAGATAAATAAAATATAGAACCTGAATTGTGAACATATCACCTTTACTCCATGTTCAATGTCCAAAGATCATCATATGGGTCCACTCAAACAAAAGGAATACAGAAAGTACAGTCCAATTCAAGCTGTGAGCTGTGAGATGCAGCTTGCTAGAAGCAGAATTTTCAGCTTGCAATTCTCTGTCTTCTCTTCCTAAGGGATGTTTAGCCTGGTAGGGCCTGTTCCCACCTCCTACTTCTCAATATTCTCCTTGCCACATACTTCTCTACAGGAGAAATTCAACAATGTCCTTCCTTCCTATCAAAAACACAGCCTCAAACCCCTACACTATACAAAGCAACTTGTTTACAAGGCAGCCTGGTCCAGTTCCAGAACCTCTATTGCCAGACACTGAATTTCATTTTGAGCTCATTCAGAAGAGCTGCTACAAACACAAACATAGTAGTTTGTCTAAGCGATGTACATGATTGTGTGCATATGGTTAATGTGTGTAAGTTTGTGCGTGTATGTGTGTATATAAGCTTGTGTGTGTATGTAAGTGGTTATTGTCAGCTTGCAAATTATTCCTTGGCCCCTTAGATTGATTTTTCTGCCCAAGTTCAGTGACAGAATTTTTAGTTTACTCAGAATTTTGGGAAGCCATATAGACGTTAATAGAGATTTTATGAGAGGAATGGGGGCAGAAAGTTAGGGAGACATTTTGCTGTATGATCTTCTTTCCACAGTTAATGAGTTCTAAATAGGGAACTGACTTTACCAGATTTGCTTGGATTCAGGGAAACACATAAGTATTGTGTTTGTTTGTTTTTTTTTTTTTTTTGGAGGGGGGGCTGGAGTGATAGTTCAGCTGTTTAGGTGCTTGCCTTGCATGCACCTGATCCAGGTTTGATCCTTACATCCTATATGACCCCATAAGCACTGTCAGGTGTGGCCCTCAAACAAGAAAAAACAAAAACAAAACTAAAGAGTTGTTTTTGCTAGTGCCATGTGATTGAAAGTGACATGTTTCCTTACCAGAGCAATAGTATAGAGGGTAGGGAGCTTTGCCTTGCGTATGACTGACCAAGGTTTGATCCCTGGAACCTCATATGGTTCCCCAAGCTTCTCCAGGAGTGATTCTTGAGCACAGAGCCAGGTGTAAGCCCTGAGCGTTGTGGGGTGTAGCCTCCAAACCATTTAAAATAAAAAGAAGCAGGTATGTCTCCTTCAATGTCTCCACTAAATGAGTCAGAAGAGGGACAGGCATAAAATGACTCCACTCATTTGTGGAATATAAAGTAACATAAAAGAAGACTAATACCTAAGGACAGCAGAGATAAGGTTCAGGAGGATTGCTCCACTGCTTGGAGGCTAGTCTCATGTGCTGGGCGAAAAGGCAGCTGGAATTGAGAAGGGACCACTAAGTAAATGATGGTTGGAGGGGCTGGAGTGATAGCACAGCGGGTAGGGCATTTGCCTTGCACACGGCCAACCTAGGTTCCATTCCCAGCATACCAAATAGTCCCTGAGCACCACCAGGAGTAATTCCTGAGTGCAGAGCCAGGAGTAACCTCTGTACATTGCCGGATGTGACCCAAAAAGCAAAAGAAAAGGAAGAAGGAAGGAAGGAAGGAAGGAAGGAAGGAAGGAAGGAAGGAAGGAAGGAAGGAAGGAAGGAAGGGAGCAAGGGAGCAAGGGAGCTAGAGAGAGAAAGAGAGAAAGAGAAAGAGAGAGAGAAAGAGAGAGAAAGAGAGAGAGAAAGAAAACGATGGTTGGAGGGCTCGCTTGGGATGGTAGATGCGTGCTGAAAGTAGACTATGGGCCAAACATGATGGCCTCTTAGTAACTGTATTGCAAACCATAACACCCCCAAAGGAGAGAGAGTAAGAGGAAATGCACCTGTTACAGAGGTGGGGGGTGGTGGTGAGAAGGGGTGGGGGTGGCGGGAGGGATACTGGGAACATTGGTAGTGGAGAATGGGCACCGGTGGTAGGATGGGTACTTGAACATTGTATGACTGAAATCACCAAAGTTTGTAAGTCTGTAACTGTATCTTACGGTGATTCATTAAAATAAATTTTTTTTAAAAAAATTGTCTCCTTCATTATATACTAGATAGAAGCAAAAGCTTTAAGAGCTCCTGGGATGGCCAACCTAGCTACAGAGGAGAAACCTGGCTTCCTGAATCTCCAGCGGTAGAAGCCATCCACTCTCTGGGAACATGCTATTTGTTCCAAAGCTCTGCTTGATTTGCACATGCCTTTGGTGATTGATACTGACACGGGAAATCGGATTTCTGAGATAATAGGATGAAAACAATGGAAACGTGTGAGAAAAGGGAAGGAAACTTTTAAGGAAATGATGGTTGTCTCACGGGGGCTGGGTGTTCTTGGGGATAGCTGCAGGGCTGCATCTTTCACGGAGCCTCCTGAGCTTGGTGAGGACCCACAAAGCACCCTCGCTAAATAAAACCTCATTTCATCACTTGATACAGACGCAACATGAAAGGCTCTTTCTGCTCTCACAAAACGGAAACATTAGCGGCTTAGAGTTGAGAAGTGCTACCTCTAATCATTGGATTCATGTTTTCCAGCTCTACCTTGATCCTGAGTAATGATCAATGGATCCAGAGGCATTTGCTCATTATGGAAGGCAATTTCTCACATATCTCAGGGAATTTGCAAAATCATTTGTCTGGAATCTCAAGCCCTGTTCACGGGGTCTCGGAGAGGTGTGACACCTTGGGAATTCTGCCTCTTTGCTTGCATTCACTGACTCCAGTGTTTTATCTGCTTTGTGATCGATCCTGAAACAGAAACTCTGAGAACCCCCTGGAGCTGTATTAGCTTCAGTGGAAGGTAGACTAGAGGAAAACTGCAGGGGGCTGGTAGAGAAAGTATAGAACTGCTTCTGGTTGGTTTCCTGTGGACCTTCTGTCTGCTTCTTATTCTTGTCAGTCCACCCAGCAAGCATGGTTCCTTCTCTCGAAACCACATTGCAGTTTCTCTCTGTTCCTGTAGACTGGCTTCATCTTGTCTCCTCTAAGATGCCTCCAGCAGCCTTCCCTCCTCACACGGTGGGTTTCCCTTGATGGTTCTTATGTTTTACTAATTCCAACTTCAACTTCGCTCTTTGGTCCTCTAGCCTAGACATGGTAGCTGGTCCTATTTTGCTGTTTCTGTGATAACCTCTAATAAAGGTCCCTAGCCAACAAATCTATGTCTAGTTAAATTATTTCTTCTTGGGGCCTGGGCAATAGCATGCAGGTAGAACAGGTAGGGCTCTTTCCTTGCACATCATGGCTGATCAAAGTTTGATCACCAGCACCTCATACAGTCCCCAGTACACTGATAGGAGTGATTCCTGAGTCCAGAGCCAGGAGTAACCCCTGAGCATCACCAGGTGTGGCCCCCAGAAAATCAAATCAACAAGCAAAAAAATTTTCTTCTTTTATACTTAGTCAACTCTCTGTGTTTAAATAGCTTCATGTCTATAACTGGGAAGTCACTATTAATTAGAAATCTCTGATTCCTACTATGCATCTGTGTACAGATATGACAGATATGCCCCATAAACATGTTTAATCAGAAGTATGTGACTTTTTCAAAAAACAAATATGGAACCACTATTCTGCAACTTGCTCCTTTCACCAAATTTTAAATGTGAAGAAACAAGAAAAAAATGCATTCTAAGAAATTCCTGTGTAAGTCTATATGAAGGTTCTTTGTAATTTTTCATGTCTTCATAGTATCTCATCATTTGTTTAATGATAAAATTTCTGATTGTTTTTAGTGACTATATTTTTATTCAAATACTACAAATGATTCTTTAGTACATGCTTTTTTGTATCTATCTTTATAATAGGCTTTTATTATTTGAACAATTTAAATAACATGAACTGGAGTGATAGCACAGTGGGTAGGGCATTTGCCTTGCACACAGCCGACCAAGGTTTGATTCCTCTGTCCCTCTTGGAGAGCCCTGCAAGCTACCAAGAGTATCTGCCTGCATGGCAGAGCCTGGCAAGATCCCTGTAGCATATTGGGTATGCCAAAAACAGTAACAACAAGTCTCACAATGGAGACGTTACTGGTGCCTGCTTGACCAAATCGATGAGGATGACAGTGCGACAGTGCTAGATAACATAGTCATTTCACTTTTTTTGGACATAATACACGCATCCAAGGTTTTAAAAATACTTTTACATGTGATATTACCATCACCAGATGTGATTGTGCCCATCTGTTTTTTCTCTATTACAAATTCCTCCCAGTTTCTGGTCTGTTGATAGTACATGTTCTTATACCCAGTGATTGATTATCTGTTTTGTTTCAGGTAGAAGGAGAGACCAAGGCCTGTGTTCATCTGCCATCTTGATCCAATTTTCCCAAATATTCGTTTTCTCCAATGGCCTTGAGAGTCTCTTTTTCATAAATCTTAAATAGTCCATTATCTTGCTTGCAGGACAATCATGAAAATGTTTTCAACATTTCAACATTTTCCCCTGCCTCGGAGGACCTATTTTTCTCTTCTTAAAGAATGGACCATCATACATGAATATTGAGGAACATATGACCAAGAATTAATGGGAATGCTTGCCTCAAACAAAAGCTGTTAGTTGCCTCAACTACAGAAAAGGTAACAGAAGAAAAGAGTAAAGATTAGAGAGACCCTTCAAGACAGTCCCACATCCCTGATTCAAAAGCTGACACCCGCTCTCTGGTCTGTAGGATCTCCCTCTCAGTTCCGCCTAAGACTTATTCTTCCCATGGGATAGGTCTGGCTGGCTGGGTCCTGGAGTTTGCTGATTTCTGCGTGGGGTAGATACTCTTTAGTCACCTTCAATCACTGAAATAGGATTTCTGTATGTAAATATACACAGTAAGTACACTGAAAAAAATATTGAACACATTACCATTTAATGCTTCACCTCATCTTAAGTGCTTTTATGTTGAATACAAAAATGACAACTTACAATTTCTTATGCTTAGACACCAAGGCTTAGAAAAGTTAAATTATTTGACCAAACCATTATAGCTAATATCACAGCCAGAATACAAATGCAAGAAAATGAAAAAAAAAAAAACCAAAAATCAAGACCCAATTTGATCATGCTTTATTCACTGAATACTTAGTGTGGTGACCAGCTTCATGGACGTTCCCTAATGATATCTTCCTCTTGGTATTCACCAAGGGGCAGTTCTTTCCCACTGCCAAAAGGACTGAACTCTTCAACTAACAGCATCTGATAGGAGCAAAAATTTGTAACTCCAGAAACTACATCCTCTAAAACATTGTGGCTTTTGCCTTAGTCTGTCTTGGGCCAGGTCTCCTGCCACCAGCTATGATAGCAAGTTATCTTAGAAGGTTCCTGTCAAACCTTCAAGGCACTACAACCCTGGTTGATGTCTAGTCTGCTCTCCCCGCAAAGAGTTTTAGCGAAACTACTCAGCTGAGCGGCTCCTACATTTCTGACCCAGAGCGATGTGGGAGAGTGGCATGTCTTTTGCCGTTTTATACCTCTAAGATTTGGGATAGGTTGTTCCAGAGCAATAGGTAACTGTTGCCTCTGGGATGTGCCAGGTATGATCCTATGAGTGTGGAGGATAGGTCCAGTCAGTAACAAAGAAAAGGTTCTTGGGAACTGATTAACTCTGTGGGTCAACTTGACTAGTCCTGAGATGGCCAAATTTAATCTTGTTTTGGGGTGTGTTTGTGGGGCATTTCAGATGGGATCAACATTTAAATTTGTAGACTCAGTGAAGCAGATTGTCTTCTTTAATGAGGGTGGAAAGTTGTTGGTATGTGCTTTTTTCAGTCCTTTGAGGCCCCACAAAGGACTGAAGATGGAGAAAGGAGGTATTTGTTCCTTGTTTCTCAACATTAGTTGGTTGTTTTACTTCAGATTTTACTCTCAGATGGGAATGTAGTTATTTGGATTTAGTTATTCTGGTTCTTGGTACTTTAGACATGGGTTGAAGTACACTCTGAATTCTCTGGGTCCTTAGCTGTAGGTGACAGATAATGGGACTTTTCAACTTCTTGAGCTAGTTCCTCATAGTAAATAACTCTCTCTCTTTTTTGATTCTTAAAAATTTCATTTTCTTAAGTAGTTCACAATAGTTCATTACAGATAATATTCAAACACCCACCCCACCAGTGAGCATCTTCCCACCACAATAAGAGGGAAGTGTGTGAAGGTTGCTGTATTTCATTCTGGAGCCATTTAAGCCCATATATAAGAGAATACAAGCAAGTATGTTGAAACCAAATAAATAAATGATACTTTAGGTACATCAGTTGCCTAGAGTGTAAGAGGTCATGCGCTCCAGGAAATACTGAATCACTCTCTTCCAGGAGCTTTATTTTATAGTCTCTGGATCTTGGCTGTCGATTGGATTACTTGGCACCTGGGGGCAGTTTGTGGATCTGACTGCCAAGCTACTGGAAAACTGAGGATCTGGGTGGAGGAGGCCCAGTCCTGATCCAAGCAGGTTTGGAGATCTCAACTACAGGTCCCACATACCTGGGTTCCTCTGCCAGTTCCTTCATGGGTAAGGCTCATCCAAGCATGTGGGGAGTGGCCTTGAGCATGGTTGCGGCTGGGTTCTGGAGGTTTTTGGCTGCTGGGGTTCTATTTGGAGCAGGGAAGAAAACTCAACCCACCCCACTCTGAGGTGCCCTGGTGAAAACAGCCTGGCACGGGGTCAGGGGATTCTGCCCTCTTTGTGTCTCTTTCTTCATTTCTCTAACCCTGTCTGCTTGTCTTTTTAACCTAACCATCTAATCTGTTTCTGTGGATAACTCTAGTAATATTCAATAAGTAAAAAAAATACAGTTAATACAACATTAATAAAAAATAGAAATTTGTGCATATATTTCAGAGTGATTTGATAAGTCCATTGATGGAGGTATTCATTGGGATGGGAGTGTTCAAGTTGGGATCAGCAAGCAGTGGAAGAGCCAAGACAGTAGCTACCATCTAAAGAGAAATGACAAGACCAAAATGAAGGAAAGAATGAGGTGAGAGTGATGGACCCTAGAGGCAGAGGGCTGTGGAAATGAGATTCCAAGAGAGGTAAAAACTAGCATATGAAGGGCCTGTGAAATTGTCCAGTATGCCGAAATCCACAGGGAATCTGTGGAAACAATTCAGGAATGTGATTAAACTTAATTTTTAAAAGGACATTCTGGCCCCAGAAATTGGATTCCAGGGAGACAAGATGTACATGGATGTCATGCTGATGGGTAGAAAGCAGAGAGAGAGAGAGGGGGGGGGAATTCGATTTTTGCTATGAGCAATTGGGTAGATGGTGGGAACATACAATGAGAAGAGTATAGTGGGAAGGAACAGCCTTATGGGGGTGGAAGTGTCAAGGGTTCTGATTGTCCACGGGTGGGTTTTGAGACATCATCTGGCATTTGAGTGAGGGCTTGAGGGAAGTGAGAATTGGAACCAGGGCTTCCAGAGACTATCTCTGCACCAATGTGCTCTGACTTGTACAAAGACCAAAAGACCATCTGCAGAAGAGTCTCTGTTCATGGGGGCAATAAGCAGGGAGGAAGTGGTTAATGGCATTTTCTGGAAGTCCTACACCTCAGCCTAGTGTAACTAGATGCTTCATTTCTTGCTTTTCCTTTTAGTGAATCTTTAATATGTAGTTATTCAATAGTTACTGTAAGTCAGGCTCTCTGCCAGATACTTTAATGTAATGATCTTATTGAATCCTGTATTCCTTGAGTGTATATTCTCTATGAACATGAATGCCTTCTCAGAGTGAGCTCCTTGTACTCCCCACGGACTGCTACTGACAAGTACATTCTCTAGTTGTCTGGCACATCTCTGGGGAAAAGCAACTTGTTTATTCCACTCAAGTGGCCAACACAGCCAGGCGCAGAGGTTGGCTGTAGCTTGGTAGGATTTTAATGAGGGGATACCTTAAACTGGAGATGTGAACACCACCTCTAAACAGTTCTCATGGACGACGCAGGCTTAGGGTTCTTTCGTGTCAGATGCCTCCTGGGCTCAGTAATGTGTGTGACAGATTTGTTCTCCTCCCATCTTCTCCCCTCTCCTGCCTCTCAGCTCTCCTTTCACCCTATCTTTCTTCCTGCAATTCAATCTTTCCACAAATAGGTATCCAGTTCTCGCCATAGGCCAAGCATTTCATGGGGTAACAGTGGATTCAACTATGGACATGCCTTTGTCTTTGAGGCCCCGTGTTTTACCCCCTGGGGTCCTGAATTCTTTGAGGACACAGACTAAGGTTGTCCACTTAAAAATTACGATAAAATACACATAGCCTCAATATCACTATTGAGTCTCGGTGTACAAAGAATGATATTTGGTACCTTAAGAACGTTGTGAAACTGTGGTCACCTCTATATAGTTCCATTTTCATCAGCCTTAAAGGAGATCTCCTAGATTTGAGGCCCTCACACTCCACATCTCTCTTCTTCTAGTATCTGGAACTACTAACCTGATTTTTATCTAATCTGTGGGTTTGCCCATTTGAAATATTTACTAGAATTATTGCAATATGTGGCCTTTTGTGCCTGGCTTTTTTCACTTAGCACAGTGTTTCTGAGGCCCACCTCTTAGCATGTTCCATGTAGCAGAATGTCATGCCTTTTAATGGTTGAATAATGCCCCACTTCATAGAGAGATCATGTTTTGTGTATACATTCACCAGTTAATAGAAAACTTTTTCTTTTTATATATCTCTCTAAGCCATGTTGCAGTGACTTAACATGCAGCTTTGCTTGATCACCTATTTTCTCTTTTTGCAGGGGGTATAAATAGGAGTGGAGTAGCTTGGGTATATAGTAATTATATGTTTAACTTTTGGAAAAACTTCTGAACTGTCTTCTCTGATGTCATGTGACACCATATACTACATTTGTGAAATCATGTGACACCAATGCTTTGTCATTGCTGTATCATGTGACATTATTGCTACATTTCTGTGTTTCCTTCCATGCCTGAGCAAATCAGAGAGAACTTGGCATTTGAAATAGCAATGTTTTAAGGCATGCTTTTTGTTTGATCCCTCCTTCCCTCTCTTCCTTCCTCCCTCATTCCTCCCCTCCCTCCTTTTATCCCTATCTCCTTCTTGCTCTCTCCCCTCTTTTCTCTCTTTATATCCCCCAGACAGAGAAAAAGAGCTGAACTATAAATTTCTGGAAATTAGGTTTTATGATGGAAAATAAATTTGAAGGTGCTTTCTATCTCGTAAGTTATTCTGATAATAATGTGAATTAGAAATTTAAGCAAAATATATATTTTTAAAAGTCACTAATGATTCTACCCATCCCACGTGGCAGTAATTTTAATATTTAAATCCTGTGCCTGTTGGTCTTTTATGAATGATAGCACAGTGGGTAGTGTGTTTGCCTTGCATGCGGCCATCCTGGGTTTGATTCCTCCTTCCCTCTCAGAGATCACAGCAAGCTACTGAGAGTATCCCACCCTCATGGCAGAGCCTGGCAAGCTACCCATGGTGTATTCAGTATACCAAAAACAGTAACAATAAGTCTCACAATGGAGATGTTACTGGTGCCTGCTCAAGCAAATTGATGAATAACGATGACAGTGCTACAGTGCTACTATATGTAACCAGAATTAAAAAAAAATAAATGTAAACTGCATTTCTTAATAAATGCCTTACTAGAAAATATCTATAATATGATATATTCTATCTAATATTTTTAAAGGCCATATAATACGTCATCAAGCTAATTTCTCATAGCTTACTAGCTAGTCTCATATTGCTTGCATCTCCCCCACATTGAACTTAATTCTGAAATCTTTACTCTATTGAGGATAGCTTTTTATTTAGTCTAATCTGTTTTCTTCAGGATTTTGGAGAAATTTTGGAAAAATTCAATTCCTTGGAATGGAATTGCTGGGTCGGAAGATGTCCACAGAAGTCTTACCAAGATGTAAAATGCTTTTATTAAAAAAAAAATTTAAAAATAATCATTTGTATTTAATTAAAGAACTGTGATTCACAGAGAAATTGAAAGTTGGTTTTTAGGCATACAAAATCCCACCACCAGTGTCCATGTCCCTCCACCGGTGTTCTCATGCTCCATCCCCCTCCCACCCTCCACCCTGAGGCCTTGGCAGGCACTTTTCAAAGTCCAGTGGTTGTAGTTTAGATCTCATGTTTTCAGTGTCTCATATCGTTCAGTCTGTGCTTTCAGCAAATTAGTTTCTTATTTCAATTCTTTCTCTCCTTCCTTCCGGTTCTCTAGGTTTGAGACCCACTGGGTGCTGCTATGATGACCGCAGGGCTTCAGAAATTCTTTACCTCAAGTCTAGGGTGGGAGGAGGTGCATTGGGGATGGGCTGGACAAGCAGGAGGGAAGAGCACAGGGTGACTGCAGACAGTGCGAGCCGTGGATATCCACACCTGTGGCATATCAACACTCACAGCACTGGAGGCCTGCTCACCCCACAGTCCCCTCCAGGGCCAGACTACAGGAGTCCTCTCACTGCCCTCCCTGCCTGCAATCCTGCTCACAAAAAGAAAAGAGAGAGAAATAGAGACAGGACTTCCTAGTTCTTTCAATCTGTGGTTTTCATTAGGCTTGAAGCCATTCATTGTTGTATTCTAACTGGTTCTATTGTTCAGCCTGAAACCTGCAGCCCTTTCCTCTTTTCAGCGGGAGAAGGACCACAGGGCCAGCAGTAAGTTAGATGTGTGGGATCCTTGTTCCCACACTCCTGTGAATGAAGGATTGGGTGACAGGTAATTAAGCAGCTGCAGCTTCCAGAGCGTGGCCTCCTTCCTTGGGGACAGGAACAGTTCCAGACTGGGGAGACTGTGTTGCTCAGTCTGTCCTGTTTGCCTAAGTGAACCCCTTTCCCCTTAATAGATGCCAAGACAGGCAATGATATAAAACCACACAGCAGTTCTTTCTGGTTTTTACTGTGAAGCATAGGTAGTATGAAAGTCACACCTTTAGCTTTTTTGGGGTCTTAGTTTGTTTTCGGTCACACCCATTGGAGCACAGAGCTCTGTGCTCAGAGATCACTCCGGGTAAGGCTCGGGAGCCATATATGATGCCAACAGTTGAACCAGTGTAGTCTGCTTGCAAGGTAAGTACTTTAACACCAATACACAAACTCTCTCTCTCTCTCTCTCTCCTCTCTTGCTCTTGCTCTCCTCTCTCTCCCCTCCCTCGCTCTTTCCCCCCTCCCTCCCTCTAACTCCTCCATCTCCATTTGATATAAATAAATTATAAATAAGTTATATAAATAAGTTTGATATAATTTATACAGAATTATGATATTTTATAATTATTATAAATATATATGAAATTATAATAATTTATATAAATTATATCAAAGTTGCTCATCTTTCTTAAGATAGAAATAAGTTTGATAAAAAATACATGTAATCACTGGGAATAGAGAGATAGATAGCACAGCATTTGCCTTGCATATGACCAACCCAAGTTTGATGCTGGGCATATCCTGGCACACCATATGATCCCCTGGGCCTGCCAGGAGTGATCCTTGAGTGAAGAGGCAGGAGTAGACCGTGAGTACTGGTGGGTGTGGCCCCAACCCCCAAATACATACACACATACAGACAGACATGAAGTGTCTTGCTGTGCAGCCATCACCACTATCTATCCAGAATTCCAAGTGGAGCTTGGGAATATGGACTTGTTCCTTTCCCGTGGTCTCCAGCCCCGGCAGCCATTATTCTATTATCTCTCAGTACTTGACGCCTTGAGAGAAATGCAATCATGCATCAGTTGTCTTTTTGTGACTGGCTTATAGCCCTGAACATACCTTCAAGACTTTTCCATGCTGTAACAGGTTTTGGCGTTTCCTCCCTTCTAAGAGTTGAAAAAAAATGTCTTACTGTCAGGATATACCCCGCGCCCTATGCAGCTATTCATCTTGTCGGTGGACGCAGGGGTTTGCTTCTGCTTTCTGGTTACAGAGAAAGATACTGTTGTAAGAACGGGTGTGCAGAGTCTCTCTTGAGCCCTATCTTTAATTTGTGGGGAGAAGCTGTGCCTAAAGTGAAATTTCTGGATCACACAGGAACTATTTTTATGTTTTGGAGGAACGGCTATGCTCTTTCCCATTGCAGCAGCGCTGTTATGCAATTCCGCCAGCCATGCACAAGAAGCAGACTGAGTTCTTAAGTTACTGGAATGATGTCAACTCGGCGAGAGAGAAAGCAGCTGACTTTCCCAGGTGTCCTCAGGAGCTAGGAACAGTAGAAATGAACACATCCTCAGCTGTGACAGGCCAGGTGGGCGAGATCAAAACTTCCAAGTCTACAAAATGCGTGTCTGATTCTGACACTACCACCAATTTAGGGAAGGCCGAGGGGCCTAATCTTTAGCACCATGATTATGGATTTTTAATATGTCACTTAGTGTAGAAGCATGATTTCTGTGCTTGCTTTTGACCATGGCAAAGAGTAAGATTTCTGTCTTTGAATTGTTTTGAGCTTTGCTGACCCTCCAAGTTCTTATGGTTGCCAAAAATGTGTTTTCAATGGTTAGTATATCTCATGAGATGATAAAAGCTGTGTTTTTTTTTTTGGTCTTTTTTTTGGGGGGGGGGGAGGGAGTTACACCCGGCATTGCACAGGGGTTACTCCTGACTCTGCACTCAGGAATTACTCCTGGCAGTGCTCTGGGGACCATATGGGATGCTGAGAATCGAATCCGGGTCGGCCATGTGCAAGGCAAACGCCCACCCACCATGCTATCAATCCAGCCCCCCACCCTCCGTTTTTTTTTTGCAGCTTCTCTTCCTAGCTAGAACATCCAAAGAATGTTCCTCCAAGTCCTAGGCTTCAGATGTCCAGGCAAGAACAGATTCAGCTTTCAGGTAGATTTCCATCGAAACAAACGTTTCACAGATTCTCAGAGGGAGCTGACTGCCCAGTGCCAGCAACACTCATTGCAGAACACCAGGCCAAAGCCCTAGCACTGTTGCAGGACACAGCGTGAGACATCTTTCTGGGCAGGCAAAGTCTCATACTTTCCTTTCCCTCCCGTGGCCATTTGTGTGTTCTCTAGGAAGCAGCACTTCTTGGGCTCAGTGGAACTCAGACCTCATCCTGCCGTCTCTCCATGGGATCCATGTGCCTCTGGGGAAAGGCCTTTCATGTCATCCAGCCTCAGCTTCCCCTTTTGTGGCAGGGGACATCTTCCCTGTTTCTCTCTGATTCAGGGAAGCATGGCCATGATTGGCCCCTCCCCCAGCATTTCCACTGCCGAGTGCATACTGTCAGCTGCTACCTGCTCATCCCCTCGGTAGGGGATGCTTTGTTGAGGTCACTGAAGATGGCCATGCTCCTCTTTTGGGCTGTAACACATTTGGCCCAGTCTGTTAACGGGGCTATTTGGATTGTTTTTGTTGTCATGACACTACTGATGACACTGAGGAGCACATCTGCTGGGGTCAGCCGTGGAGTCGCACTTGCAGTGACACAGTAGGCCTCCAAGTTGCCCGATTAGATGTGCCCATGCCCACGAGAGCTCCTCACTGCACCTTCCATGCCAACCCTTTCAGCCCTTGGCTCTGCTTAAGAATGGTTTTATTCTTGCTCTTTTTCATATTATGGCTCTGGACTCTCTTGCTGTCTCTACTGACAATACCCCCCTGTCCCTGTCCCTGCCCCACCCCAATACCTGGATAGGGGGCATGGATAATAGCCTGGTCTCTCTTCTTTCCTCCTGTGGGAACCCAGGACTTTCCTTGACCGTGTAATCCTTCTCAGGCTTAGAAACGATGCCTGCGAGGAGAAGCAGGGACCCAGCTCCCATCCCCACCCCCATGCTTAGTCAGATCTCCTACCCCCATTCCAGAGACCCCCGTGGTTTTGCCTCTGAGCACCCCTAGGAGCACTCCTGTCCCAGAACATGAGTTGTCCTTCCTCCCATCCTGGCTGCCTGCAGCAAATAAACCAAGGAGAGGCAGGGAAAGGTCTTGAGGCAGCTGCCGGTGGCTGGAATCAGGAGCCTCTTGTGGTTTCAGTCTTTGTACTCTGTCTCATAAACGTTTCTGTCAAGAGATCGGGGACAAATTAATGACTGATGGAGGATGGGAGAGAGAGATGAAGGAGGAGCAAGGAAAGGGGGGGAGAAGAGAGATAGAGGCAAAGAAAGAGGAAAAGAGAAAACAGGGAGAGGGTGAAGTGAAACAGAGAGAGGGAAGAGAGACAGAGAGAGGGAGAAGAAGAAGGAGAGACAGAGAAGTGAAAGAGTGATGGGAAGATTGAAACAGGAAGACAAGGTGAGGGAGAGGGAGAGGGAAAGGGAGAGAAAGGAAGGGCAGAGGGAGAGGGAGGGGAGCAGAGCAGAGGAGAGAGGGAAGGAGAAGGAGAGGGAGAGAGAGTGACTGAGGGAGAGAGAGAGAGGGAGATTGCAGAGAGAGAGAGAGAGAGTACAGAGGAGCAGGGGGTCAGGAAGCCCTCTAGCATATTCTCCCCTGAGCCAAGTTCTTGGATGAATGTAGCCTCACCTGTGACCATGAAGATGGAACCAACTTGCTCACTTGAGCCCAGCCAACCATAGAACTGGGTGGGCGGGGTAGGGGGAGAGGTTGGATAAATCTCCATTGTGTTAAGCCGAGGGCTGGCACCGTCTTCTGGAAAAGGTCAGATAGTAAATATTTAAGGTTCTGTGGGAGGGCTTTCTGGTCTGTTGAAAGCACTGTGGTCTGCCCTGCGGAGTGCAGGCAGCAGGGAGACACACCTCGGAAGAGAGTGGAGGTGGCCCTATAAAAACCTGGCCGAAGCAAAGAGCCAGTAGGCTTTGATTTTTCTGAGGACCCAGACCCACATTCAGCCACTGAGATTTGAGGTAGCTTTAATAAAGTGAAAGGTAAGGGGCAGCCTCCTCCCGGCCCCAGGCACCAGGACAGGTGCTGATACCAGAGGCTCAGCAGGCTGAGCTCCTTACTGTCGCATGGTGCTTGCGGGGTGCCCTTGCTTTCTGGAAAGGAGATTGACACCAAGAATTTCTGTACAAATTGCCCCAGGCAAAAACCCATCTGGTAAGAATACGGAAAAGCGGAGCAGTACAGAAGTCATTCCTGGGATTCTAAAATCCCTAGGAATAACTTGGCAGGTCACTAAAATTAGATCAGGTGTCAGAGCTGTGGTCTTTTTTGGTTCTGGTGCCACATCAGGGACCACTCCAAATTTGGGGGACAGATAATGACCCTTTGGTTGTCCCTGGGAACTCTGCGGGTTGGGAATCCCACAGAATCGACTCATCCCTTACCCAGTGGAAAAGCCTCGATACCCAAGATGATTTGTCATTGGGAGGCCAGCGTCTTCCAGACACTTCACTCAAGCATTGGGTTGAGGGGCTGGAGTGATAGCACAGCGGATAGGGCATTTGCCTTGCATATGGCCGACCCGGGTTCGATTCCCAGCATCCCATATGGTCCCCTGAGCAATGCCAGGTGTAATTCCTGAGTGCATGAGCCAGGAGTAACCCCTGTGCATCGCCAGGTGTGACCCAAAAAAAGAAAAAAAATGTATTGGGTTGATATTGTTGGTGGGACATTCACTGAGGGGTGTCCAGTGGAATCCCTCTACAAGGTGTAGTTTTTATTTATTTGAGGGGGCCTGCATGGTTTAGGGCTCAAGTGCACATGCCACTGAGGAAGGTGGAAATAATAGGGATTTCTTTTCAATGTGTTCCAACAGTTACATCTTTAAGCTCCCCCTACACACTCCAGGTTCTAGGAGAGGGAGGGGGACCAGGAATTGCTCTGTGTCAGGATAGGTATCCCAGATGGGCTTTCCATTGCTTCCAAGATCTGAGCATAACACATAATGAAAGCTGAGGAATGAAATTCTGAATCTGGTTGCAAGTCCTAGTCAAGGCTGATCTGAGTTCACAGTGAACTGTTCAATACAGCTCTGCAGGACAAGCAATAAGGGGGGGGGTTCTGCTCACGAACCTCTGCATTCTTTTGGGATGAAGCCATTGGTCTTACATCCCACCAGCCAGTGACCGAGAACCTTGGCTGCAGGGTTTGTTTGAACTCTGCCACAACTCTACCACTTGCTCTCGCTTGCATGACCTGGGGTAAATTTCTTAATATTTCAGTCTTAGTTGCTTCATGATAATGATGATCTTAAAATTATATGTCTAAGAATTGCTGCAAAGCTCCAGTGAGGCAATCCACATAACTAGCAGCTGGTGGGCATTCAATAAATAGCATTATGGTAGACTAATTTATGAATCTTGAGGATGTAGTGAGATTTAGGGATGGCGGAAAACAAAAGAAGTAAAAGAGAAGATCTATAAGAAAAATTAAAAATAACTTAGTCTGAAATTAATTTTAGTAAATATACTTTAAAGATACAAAAATTTGGGACAAAAATCACACACATATACACATATACATAAATATGCACATGTATAAGCAAAATTTTGTTTGCTTGGTATAAGATTTATGGGAACTTCTACCTTCATTTCCTCAGCACTGTATCATGTCTCCTGAAGAACGTACTGCTTTGCAACACTACTGAAAGAACTTGCAGTCCACTGAACAGACACCCCCACTTCTCATAGTTTTAGTCTCAGTTAATGGGAAGTCAGGTAGTTTCAATTCGTTCACCTGCCAAGGTGGCAATCTTGCACTTAAACCCTTAGGAAATAAAATTTTAAGAGAAGGCACAGCCACAGCCCAGGATATGAGGTCATGCCCTGCTCCTCAAATAAACAACTCTGCCTCTTACCAACAAAGGGAACACCGGCACAGCATAAGCAGAGTTTTTGTGCCCTTGGTTCATCTGCCTTTTCCTGAGCCCATTGAACTCTGCCTGCAGTCGTACCTGTGGCTGGACTCCTTGCCTCCCACCTGTTAGTTATTGCCCAGCTCTCCTTCTTCCCTTTCTCAGAAGCCTCCTTTAGCAAAAATGTCATCTTCCTTGAGTTCGCTTTCATGGGCTCCTGGATTCTAGGGATTTCAGATACATCAGCACTCTTTCCCCTTGCCAATATTTCTGGCAATTGAGTGTATGGAGCCAGAAAGCTCAAGAGCTCTCCATAAGCACGTGGCAAGTATTCAAACACTCTTCTTATGGTCCACACTACTGAAGGGAACCTCTGTGCCACACATCCTTCCTCTGTGGCTGTCAGGTAGCTCAGAAGCCTTCTAGCCAATCTTTCTGCTATGAAAATAGAGTGAAGAGGATTAACCCTTAATAAAAGGACAACAATAAAAGCAAAAGGTGACGTCTTACTCAAAAGTCTAAAATGAGTGATTGGACTTTAGAAGTAGGGAAAGCATTTGAATCAGCACTTGGGACTAAAGAAGTCTCAACAGTCATGAGAAAATGTTTCTAAAAGGATTTCTTCCCCATACAAATTAGATGAACACGTGTGCCTTTCAAAAAATTAATTTTTGCATTGAAGTACTATAGTTTACAATAGTACTGAAGTCATTGTTTTATAATTGCTGTGCTATTAAACTAATCTCCCCACCACTATTTCAAGCCATGGTCTCTTTCCCCACTTGCCCATGATCTTCCCAGTTCTAGGGATCATATTTCAAGGTTCGTTTTCATTGGGGATTGTCTAATCCCTTCCTTGGTTATTTTATATTTGCATGTGAGCAAAATCATCTTGCATTTGTCTTTTACTTTTTGACTCACTTCACTTAGCACATCTCCCTCCAATTCCATACAAGTTGCAGCAAACTGAAAAGTTTCAATTTTTCTCATAGTTTAGTAGTAGCCCATTGCATATATATGCTACAATTTCTTGATCCACTCATTTGATTTTGGATTCTTGGGTTGATTACATATACTGGCTATTGTAAATAGTGCTACAATGAATTCAAATGTTATATGTTTATTTGATTATCATTTTCATACTCTTGGGGGAAATAACCAGGAGTGGAATCACCAGGTCATATGAAAGTTTTATTCGTAATGTTTTGAGAAGACTCCTAATAATGTTCCTAAGAGGCTGAACTTCATAACAGTCCCACCAAGAAGAAATAGTAAATGAATTTCTTCTCAGTACATCCCTGATTGTACTTACTGGTTTTGGTCTTTGAAAATGTGTCAAAAAGAGGTGGAATGAGAGATTCAGCAAGGTCATCCTGAATTCTGAGAGCCAATTCTGAGCTCGGTAAAATGGTGTTAGAACTACCACTGTCATGGCTTTATTGTAAGGGTTACTTAAAATAACACCTAAGGACCTAAGGAATATTGCACAAGAGAGTCTTTTTCCTACTGCTGTTAAAAATATTCTAAGGAACTCTAAACTCCAAGTAGCTTCCACCTTATTTTGCATATTGCAGGTGCTTGATATTGGTTGAATTAATCTACTCAACAACACAAAGGTAGCCAGGTTTAGGAAATTCCTTTATTCAAAATGTCCTTCATATTAGACAATAATTCCAACATCCTCAGTTCAATTATTCATAATAGCAAAAAAAGGCTAAGCAACTCAAATGTCTATCAACCAATAAACAAGAGGTATTTTATACAGTACTTTTGTATATTCATAGAATGTTGTTGAGCAATAAAAATAAATGAAGTGCTGATAATTCCACAGCAAGGATAATGCTCAAAAATAAGATGTTAGTGAAAGAGGACAGGCATCGCATTACAGAAATCCATCCATATGAAATGTACAGAACTTGAAAACCAGTGGAGACAGAAAATAGATTAGTGGTTGCTTAGGATGTGAGAGATAAAGGGTGTAGGGCTTCTTTCCAAAGTGATAAAATGTTTTAAACCTGGGGTGATGGATGTCCAGAACTGTGAACATAGTAAAAATCATTGAATTGTACACTTTAAATAGGTGAACTGTAGGGTATGAAAATTATTTTCAATAAAGCTGTTAAAATATGACTCTCATTTCAAAGACTCAGCTAAGCAAGTCTTGAAGTTAAAGCAGGGGAGAAAGTCTATTTCAGCTCACACTCTGAGAAATAAACTGGAAAGGAAACTCATCCTGCTGAGAGGTGACTCCGGCATGCTTACAAGGTGTTAGGTCTTAGCGTTTGGGCTCAGTCACTGACCTCCAACAGAGCTCAGCCAGGGACACCCAACTCCAGAACTCCATGGTCTGGGAGGCAGACCCATTGCTGCTTATTTTGCTCTTCATCTCTTAGATGCTTTGAATCTCAAATCTTGCTGAGAAGTCCCTTCTCTGCAAGAATCTCATATCAGAAAAATAGTAAAAACAGTCTGTTGGTGTGGATGTGGTGAAAAGGAACTCTTATCCACTGCTGGTGGGAATGTTTTCTGGAACAACCCCTGTGGAAACAGTATGGAGTGTACTCAGTAAACTGAAAATTGAACTGCCATATAACCCAGCAATTCCATGTTTGTGCATCTAACCCCAGGATGTAAAAATAATCTCTCAAAAGAACAAATGCACACCATTATTCATTGCTGTACTCAGTACAATAGCTAAGATATGGAATCAACCTAGGTGTCCAATGACAGATGAATGGATTATGAAGATGTAGTATATATAAACAATGGAATACTATGCAGCTGCAGGGAATGATAAAATCATGCAATTTTCTGCAACATGTTTAAAACTGAAAGATATTATCATGTTGCATGAAGTAAGCCTGAAGAAGAAGGACAATCACAGGATGATCTCACTTATCTGTGGAATATAGAATAATGAATAAGGAAATATATTGTAGTAAAGGGGGGAGATGCCTAGATCATCCTTGACCCCAGTGTTTAGAGAGGAGAAGGACAGAGAAGGAAAGAAATTAAGAGTTGGGGGGGAGGAGAAGAGAACAGTAAGTAATGGGTGAACAAATGTTAGGACTTCAGTTATATTGACTATATGTGGGCAGTATAGCTATACATCCAAAATACGGATTCACAACACTAAAAACATGATATCTAAGCTGCAACAGCTGGGACTTTGTAATGTGCCTGTCAGGTTGAAAGGCACAGGTGGGGCAGGGATTGGGGGTGGGAAGGGAATATAGGGACATTGGTGGAGGGAAATTAACTTGGTGATGGGGTTGGTGTTGAAGTATTGCCTAAAACTCAACTGTCAATAACTTTGTAAATCGCAGTTCATTAATAATTTTTCACCATCATCATCATCATCGTCATCATCATCATCATCATCCAGTTGATCATCAAATTTCTTGAGCGGTCTCAGTAAACGTTTCCATTCGTCCAAGCCCTGAGATTTTAGAAGCCTCTCTTTACTCATCCTTCCAACAATGTCGTGCTGGAGGCTCTTTCAGTGTCAGGGGAATGAGACCCAATTTGTTACTGGTTTTGGCATGTTAATACACCATGGGGACCTTGCAATGCTCTCCCATGTGGGCAGGAAACTCTCAGTAGTTTGCCAGGTTCTCCCAGAGGGAGAAGTAGGCTATAAGATGTCGCGTGGCCACAAAGTGGCCACACACTTCCAGGAGCTTGCTTTTAAGTCTCTGGATGCTGGCCGTTGACAGGATTATACTGCTCCGGGGGCAGTCCCTGGGTATGACCGCCTAGCTACTGGGAAATGGGAAATCTGGGCGGAGGAGGCCCAGACCCGATTCGAGCAGCCTTGGAGGTCTCAGCCCTGGGTCCCACACACCTGGGCTCCTCTGCCGGTTCCTTCATGTGTGAGGCTCATTCGAATGTGTGGAGAGAGGCCTTGAGCATGGCTATGGCTAGGTTCCGGAGGTCTTCAGCCGCTGGGAGCTCTGCTCGGGGTGGGGAGGGAAGCTGGAGCTCATCCCCTCCGAGGAGTCCCCGGGGAAGACAACCAGGTGTTCGGGCAAGAGATTCTCTGTGTCGCTCTCTTCCAGGAGCTTGCTTTTAAGTCTCTGGATGCTGACCATTGACAGGATTATACAGCCCTGGGGGTTGTCCCTGGGTGTGACCGCCTACCTACTAGGAAATGAGAAATCTGGGCGAAGGAGGCCCAGTCCCGATCCAAGCAGCCTTGGTGGTCTCAGTCCCGGGATCCCACACACCTGGGTTCCTCTCCTGAAAACCTCTGGAGTCTAGCCACAGCCATGCTCAAGATCCCTCCCCACACGTTCGGACAAGCCTCACGCATGAAGGAAGCTGCAGTGGAATAATTTTTTAAAACGAAACAAAACAAAAAACTAAAAGAAAAAGAATTTGTGTGCTTTTTCTATTTATTGAAACAAATTGAGGGAGGAGTACAATAGTACCCTAATTCCTTTTCATACTGCGTAAGATTTCTCTAAAATAAGGTCTAGACATAGGAGCATTTTCTCTGTTCAGATCTATTAGTCTTCCACGAGGTGGAAATTTCTCTCATATTTCTGTGACACCACAGATATTTTAGAGGAGACTGAAAGAAGGAGAGATTAAGGCCACAGCCTAGTGCTATATCATTACATTTCATAATATCAATATCAATGTTCCAAAGTGTTCTATAATTCTAAGGCAATACTCTTCATTCATTTTTTATTTGCATTTGGACAAGGCTTAGAGAACAAATTTGCACACACATTTAACTTTGGCTCTTTAAGATTTGGAATTCAAATTAGCTGGATCCAATTCAATATTAATATAATAAAACCACTTTTACTCTTTATACGTTTTAGAGGGTTTTACAAACACATCCACCTGAGCGAAAGCAGAAAGAAAGCTGAATTGGGAGGCAGGCATCAGATACTAGCTTGATTTTCCCTCAACCAGAGATGGGACCACAGAAAGACCCATCTCTTCTTCCTCAACCTCAGGTTTCCAATCTGTAAAATAGATGGACTTGATGGCCGTTGAGATTCCTTTCAGACTGGATAATTTTTGACTTGTGTTCATCACTGTAGTCATTTTGATGTGGCATGGAGATTTAAATCATTTGTCTTGGAGAAAATAAGCACGCACAATGTGTGAGTGATGGGAGCCATCAATTGAACAAAGACTTTAATTTTAGGTTTTCCCACTCAGACTAGACAAGAGCCTTTTCCCCTCCTCCTCTTTAATTTCTTTCCTTCTTTCTCTTTTTTTTCAGTATCACTTTATACTATTATTTTGCAAGATTAGAATTCTTGGTATTCCTCTTGTGTGTCTTGCTTACAACTCAAAAATTAAGTGTTCTCTGTTGACCTAAGATTTCTCTTTCTAGTTAGAGCCCAGCTGTGGTCAGAGCAGTTTTCTCCAATGTGAGTGAAATACCTGGAAAATACTGTTAAAACACCTCCATTCTCATTGGGAAAGCAGACCTAGGTGGAGACTGGAAATTTGCTTTTGCATTCTAATAAGGTAATATTTGAATTAGAGCAGTGTTTCCCAAAGTGGGTGGGTGTTACTGCCCCACTGGGAGGCACCAAAATTATGGGGGGCAGTAATAGCTGTGGGTACATTTGGAGGTGTTATTTATTCACTTAAAGAAAGTGGGTTTCCAGGAGGGCACGAAGTGATACTTTTTTAAATGACAAGGGCATGTAAGCCAAATAAATTTGGGAACCTCTGAAAGAGATATGAGCTCAGTGAGATTTATGGATCTTACCTTTAATGCCAGGAAAAATTATAAGAGAGTTTTTAAAGGAACTAAAGAAAAGATATTAGGATGTGCTGTTCACAACTTTCTCTCCTTTGAATTTTTTTCTAATTAATTTCTAACAGGACTGGAGTGATAGCACAGAGGGTAGGGCATTTGCATTGCACATGGCTGACCCAGGTTGATTCCTCTGTCCCTCGAATAGAGCCTGGCAAGCTACTGAGCGTATCCCGCCCACATGGCAGAGCCTGGAAAGCTACCAGGTGGCATATTCGAAATGCCAAAAACAGTAACAAGTCTCACAAGGGAGATGTTACTGGTGCCCACTCAAGCAAATCGATGAGCAAGGGATGACAGTGCTATAGTGCTAATTTCTAACAGGATTTGAAGCTGTCTGACCTGGCTTTAGAGTTTGCAATGGGATCTGCCACTGGAATTGGTGAACTCCCTCATTTAAAACAAGCAGAGAAAGAAGGGTTATAATAGTTGAATCCTGGGAGAAGTACTTTCTGCAGTCATGCAAGAACTGTTGACATGTGGGGAAAGCAGGAAAAGTCAGTATTTTACTGATGGTTCTATGGCTAATGTCGTGGCAGAATTTAAAAAAACAATTTTATTTTATTTTAGGCACTGAGACTTACTGTTTACAGTAGGGCTTCCTGAATAAAACAATGAACTAGCAATGAACTCTTCACCAGAATATCTGCTTTCTTCCATCATTATTCCAGTGTCCTTCCCCATATTTCTATTGCTCCCATCCCCACTGCTGTAGGAAACTTCATATTGAAGACCAACTCTCAGTTTCAATTGCCTTGGAGTATTATTTCCTCACTATGTTCCTTTTGATCCCACATATGAGGAAGATCATTCCATATATATGTCCTCTCCCAACTAGCTTCACTCAGTATGATATTCTCTAAGTAAATATGATATTCAGTATGATAGTCTCTAAGTCACCTTCACTCAGGATGATATTCTGTAGCAGCAAATTGCATGTTTTAAATATAATAATAATAAGAACATTTTTTTCTTATGACTACATTTTCTGCTTCTCTTTCTGTTAAACTAGTTCTGTGAAATGTGAGTAGATGTGATTTGTGCTGGCCAAGATTTTTAAACAAGACCTTCTGGTTTTTGTTTTTCCCTTTTTCTCATTTCTAGATAGAAATGTAAAGAACAAACGTTCTTGAGTCCCTTCATGTAAGAGCACTGTCTTGTCATTTAGGAACTCCCGAATTCTTAGATGACTTAGAAATGCATGTATGTGAGGCATTATATAATTTTTTGTTCTTTTTTCCCCCTGTTTGTTTTTGGGGCCACACCCAGCCAGGCTCAGACTTACTCCTGGCTCTATATTCAGGGATCTCTCCTGTCAGTGCTGCTGGGGTGGGATGGGGGTTGGGGGGACATATATGATAGCAGGAATCAAAACCAGGTAGCTCTGCAGAAGGCAAGTACCTTGCCCATTGTATCTATCTCTCTGACACCAGCATTATAAAATTTTGGATAAAATTTTTAATGATTCCAAATCCTAAATGATAAACATCTATTTGGTTTTTTCTCAGCATGAGAGGCTGGAGAAGACAAAAGTCAAAACTGATAAATGCATATTTGATCCTTAAAATTGAGTAGAGAGCTATTCTAATCAATGTTTTCTCTGATCAATGTTAAATCAAAGAAGTAATTCTCTTGGAACTATGGAACTTCTGAGAGGAACCCAAAGAAATTCACACTAAATTTATCAAAGCTTCTATTATATGACTATTTTCATGATGAGAATATTACAGAAAATTGACTAGGCTGTGAGTATCAATCAAGAAAAGGAAGTCCCTCTTACTGAGCTCAACAAAGAAATGTAGTTCTGGGAATATTTACTGCAAGAACAGAAAGAACTTTTAAGAAAACGATTTGGTGACCATAATAGCTGAAAAAGATAAGATCTCTATAAAAGAAGCAAAATTCCAAAGAAGGAAATGGAAGAGGCGAAAGGTTTACAGGGATTTAAAATTAAGGAACTGAGACCAAAAAAAGAAAGAAGAGTTCAAAAGAGAAATCAAGGAAAGTGATATTCAGGGTCGAGCCTAAAATTCACAGGGAGGTAGAATGCAAGCTTGAAAATATTTCTCAGAGTTCAGGGGTAAATAACCAAGTTTTAGAAACTAAAGGGTGAGGCAGATATGTCACTTGTCACTTGTCATCCTGTTGAGCTTCGATTTGCTCGAGTGGGCACCAGTAACGTCTCCATTCATCTCTGTCACATGCTAGTGTAGCCCATTGGTATCTGCTCCTCCAGGTACACAAAGAGCCTCAAATTGTTTGCTCAGGGTTTTGATGAAGAAATCTGACCATCTCATAGGTGGGTGGCCATGTGGTCTTTTGACGTCCAGTGGAATTCAGTTGGTAACAGCTCTAGTCCAGTGATCATCTCTAAATTGCATTACGTGTTCAGCCCATTTGATTTTTAACGCCTTGGCAACATGACAGTATCCCTGATTCTTAATCGTTGACAGGGGTAGGAACTCTGGATTCCTTCTCTCACTTGAGTGAAATGTGATACTCCAAGCACAGCTCTTTCGATTCCTCTTTGGGATACCCGAATAGCGTTCTCATCCTATTTTCGTAGGGCCCAGGTCTTTGAGGCATATGTTAGTGCAGGAAGAACGGTGGAGTCAAAAAGATGTTCCCAGAGCCAGAGGTTCTTTGTTCTCTTAACCACTTCTTCAATGCTCTTGAAGGCATTCCACACTGCTCTCTTCCTCCTGCACAGTTCTAGCGCCAAGTCATTCCTCATGTTGAGTTCTCGAAACAGGTACAACATATCTGCTGCATTCAGAGATGTTCATTCCATCGAGAGCGAATGGAATGTCAGGAACTAGTTTGTTTTTCAAGAACATTGTTTTGGTGAGATTCAGCTGCAGTTTGATCTTTCCACACTCTTGGTCAAAGTTAGCCAGCATTTGTGCCACTTGGCTAATGTTTGGTGTTATTAGAACAATGTTATTATTGAAGTGGAGGTGACGAGGTGGTGTAGTTGCCGACCGTCTATCTTTACTCCCATTCCTTCCCATTCCAGTCGTCACATGACATTCTCGAGGGTGGCACTGAAGAGTTTTGGTGAAATGGTATCACCCTGCCAAAGTTTCACAAGAAACTTCAATGAGCTTGGTCACCGTGTGGATATGGTCAATTGTGCTGAATCCTTTTTGGAACACAGCTTGCTCACATGGTTGTCCTTCATCTAGTGTTCTGCCTATTCTATTCAGGATGACTCGAGTGAACAACTTGTAGATGGTGGACAACAGGCAGATTGGGCGATTGTTGCCGATGTCGTGGATATCTCCCTTCTTTTTTTTAAATTTATTTATTTTTAATTAGTGAATCACCGTGAGGGTACAGTTACAGATTTATACATTTTTGTGCTCATGTTTCCCTCATACAAAGTTGAGAACCCATCCCTTCACCAGTGCCCATTCTCCACCACCAGTAAACCCAGCATCCCTCCTACCCTCCCCAATCCCATCTCCTCCCGCCCCACCCTGCCACTGTGGCAGGGTATTCCCTTCTGTTCTCTCTCTAATTAGCTGTTGTGGTTTGCAATAAAGGTATTGAGTGGCCACTGTGTTCAGTCTCTAGCCCACATTCAGCCTGCATCACCCTTCCCCCGCATGGCCTCCGACCGCATTATACTTGGTGATCCCTTCTCTGAGTTGCCTTCTCCCCAGAATGTGAGGCCAGCCTCCAAACCATGAAGTCAACCTCCTGGTACTTATTTCTACTATTCTTGGGTGTTAGTCTCCTACTCTGTTATTCTATATTCCGCAGATGAGTGCAATCTTTCTATGTCTGTCTCTCTCTTTCTGGATGTCTCCCTTCTTGTGCAACAGAACGGTCCTGCTGGTTTTCCATTGGGACAGAACCTTGCATTTGTACAGGTAGCATGTGAAGAACTGAGCCAGTGTATTGACAAGTACTGGGGGCAGATTCTTTAGTTGTTTGGATCTGACCTTGTCTGGACCAGGTGCTGTATGCGTCTTTACCGACGAAATGGCGTGTCTGATTTCGGAAGAGAGGACATTGGGAATGACATATCCATCCTATGGAATTTGGTATGTGGGCAGGTGAACATGGCTGTCAAAGAGATCCGAGTAGAAATTGTAAATAATCCTCTCCATTGCCTTTCTGGAGGATGTGATAGATCCATCAGGACGTAGGAGGGCAGTCATCTTGGTCTTATAGTTGGTAAAGGACAGGCGAGCATTGCGGATACTTTTCCCAGCTTCTGCCATATCAGCCAACACTGCTGCTCTTCTCTCTTTGAGGTCTTCCTTTATCAAGCTTCTCTGCACAGCTTTGCGAGTTCGTACATTAGCTTATGATTGCCTAAGGCTCGTGCCAAACCATGTTGGCAAATGAGCTCGAGAGTTTCCGAAGACAGGTGTCTGTTTGTGGCTTTCCCACTCTCAACATTCTTTACGCAGTCATGGACGTGCTGAACCAGTCGATCATATTCCTTGTCGATGTTGTCAATGATGGCATCTTCCCACATTGCCGCAATTGTGCCAAAGAGCTCCCAGTTTGTTGGTCATCCTGGAAGTTCTCTTCTTAAACTTAAACTTTGCAGACCTTTCTCCCCTCTCTGTGAAGTAGAATTTTGCACAAAGGAGATGGTGGTCTGATCCCATTTGGAATTTTGGGACAACAGCGACATCAGTCAGGCAAAACCTTTGATTGAATATGATGTGGTCAATTTCATTGTGATACTGTCCAATGAGAGATTCCTGTGTCCAAGTTTAGATTCGGCCTTCTGGAACTATGAGTTACCATGGATGGTCTTGGTCAACATGATGAACTCAGACAGTCTCTCACCCTGTTTGTTCCATTCTATGTCATGGGTCCCACTGTAGAGTTCTTTGGGCGACCTTCTCAGGCCTATCTTGGCATTAAAATCACAAGCAATAGGAAGATATGAAGGTTACAAAACAAAGTGAAGAACTGTAGGGAATTTTAAGAAAAGAAATAACCAAACACAGTGTGATACTGGGATAATCTGCATGTACTTGAAAAATATCATAATTTAAATATTGAAGTAGCTTATTATATGTCAGGAAAATATATGTATATCCAGGCATTTTATTTTTAAATTCCAAGAATTAATACAGGTCATTAAACTTGTACCAATATCCATATGGAAAATAAAGTTTTGCCACAGAAAAGAACCAAGAATCAGGTTGGCTGATTCTTTACATTCCTTAACAATGAATGTCAGGGGATGATGATGTAATGATTGCAGGGTTTTTCAGATAAATTGTGTAGAGCTTCATTTAAGTTATTATTATTATTATTATTATTGGCTGAAGGAAGAAGCAAAATATTGTAGAAAATGTACAACTATTATTCTTTGTAAGAAAAAGTTATTCTGAAGACCTTGTCCACTTGACCTAGAAATGAATCAGTACCAAGTACTCAAATAAGCTAGTTCTCTGATACTTTTGTATAAAAAACAACTCCATCCATCCAGTTTGTCAAGTGAACCAGGTGAACCATCCCAGCTCTCCCCTGCTCTCCTGAATTTCTTGCTGGACTTGGGAGAGCCAAGTCTCAGCTGTCTTCCTACCAGGTGGATGCTTAGCAGCTGAAGAGATGCCACTCTGCCCTTGGATGGGATAAGGAAAGCCTCAGAGGCAGTCATGCTTCAGAATCCTACCTAGGGAATAATTTACAAGGCCTGAGTTTGTCTTTCCCACTTAACTCATATGTTGAAGCCAATCCCCTAAGTTCCTGGTATACAGAGGAGGAATGTGTGGGACACAATTCAGCCATGAAGGTAAAGCTCCCATCAATGGAATTACTGCCCTCACCAAAGAGACCCCAGAGAGTGCCCTCATCCCTTCCAGCAGGTGAGGAAACAGAGTGGAGGCAATGTACAAGGAGGAGGATCTTTACCAGACACCATATTCACTGAGAACCTTGTCTTATCCATACATCTCTGATGTTTGTAAGTCATTTGCAGATGATAGCTTTGTTGAAGCAACTGAATGGGATAGGTCAATCTTCTCTGCTCTCTGTAATGCCTTTGTCCTGTCACTCTCAGGATGAAAAGAAAGATGTTAATATTGCTGAGGGTGGGATTTATCCTCTCCTCTTTCTGTCTGTACCTCTTTGGTAAGATCCTTAATCTGGATAATAAAAACAATTGGTTTGGAACATACTGAGTTTGAGAAGATGGGGAAATTTAGGCAAGTCTTTCTTTAAAAAAATGATGTCACAAATACAAGACATTTTTCACTATCAAATCCTAGTTTTGACTTGGCACTATATTTGACTTTAGTTTTGTCTGGGATTTCTTCCATAGTAAATCTTCTAGAGAGATGAATTATAGGCTAATAGGAGAGATGAGAGGAAGGCCATTCACAGGAAAGGCCAAGTGTCGCTGTGCCACCCTCAAATTGAAGTTAGCTGTTGGCTGTCACCTTGGTTTGATCTTCCAGGCTCGGCTGTCTGCTAATGTCCTGAGTTCAGTTTGAACTTGAAG